>NC_139709.1:11736712-11799212 GCF_964188405.1 Protomyctophum parallelum
ATAGGTTTTAGAAGCCTTTTCTTTTTTAGAAATGGCCTCAGGTCTGAATAGGGGACACAATGTCTGGATAATCGTAGTCGCACAGAAAGTCAAATAATGGCCCAGATATCGACCCAAAACAACACATGGGTCTGTCTGTCTCTATTGTTTTGGGTTTAAGAGGTGTTGTTTTGGGGCGATTATTTTTTGGCTGTGTTCATCGGTGGGATGGGCTGATGGCCCAGCCCCGGTGGGGGGGGGGGTTGTCTGTCTGCCTGTCTGTCTGTCTGTGCTGCACCTGTTGTAACCCCCCCACCTCCCCACCCGCACGCAGTCTGAGTGTTGGGGCGACCACCTGCTTGCAGGGCTGATCTCTCTCTCTGTGTGTGCGTGCGTGCGTGCATGTGTGCGTGTGAGCGCGCACGCATGCGTGTGTGGCTGTCTGTGTGGGCAGTTGGTGGGACAAACAGGGAGACCATTCACACTTGCTCCATCTCTCTCTCTCTCTCTCTCTCTCGACATTCAAAAACGGCGAAAGTAGCATATCTACAAGCTCCGTCCGTCCGTCCGTCCGTCCGTCCGTCCGTCTGTCTGTCTGTTCCTTCTCCCTGCTATGCACCGTTCTCCCCCCCCACACCTCCCCTCCCCCTTTATTTTTCTTACCCACCAAATTCAATTCAATTCGAACAAAACAAAACCCCAGCAGCAGCAGCTGGCGGCCGTTAAAGTCCCTCTGCGGAGCCCGATAGCTTTGGAGTGTGAAGGGGAGGAAGTAGTAAACAATTAATTACATATATACATATAAATCACTTAGTAGTCACTATTAAAAAAATTATAAATACATTAAATCCAGGGACAACTAATTGGTGCCTAAACGTGGTTTACGGGCAATTTGATTCACCGGATGTGCTTGTTGGATATTATTATTATTGTTGGACTTTGGAGGACGGATAATTATATTTCAGATATAGGACTATATCTGAAATATACTATTATATGACTGTATTTCTGTACTTTTTGCAAACTGTATAATTTAGTACACTTGTTTTTCAACGTGGGGTCTGGAGGTATCACACGCACGCACACGCATGTGCACACACACACACACACACACACGCTCACAATCTGATGTCTGTATATCGCACGCAACATCAAATCAACATGTCCAACCTTTTAGTCCTGCATATTGGCAGGGCCTAATCGAACAATTAACAGCACATCGATTTGAGAGGGACAGAAATAAGGAACATGATTTTCCACCACATACTCAGTGTACAGTGTGTATAGTGTACTGTATAGGGTCCAGTAGCCGATGACAACAACACAAGCTCATTTTCAACGCTCTACATTCAAACGATAATGTAGCATAAAACACTGTACTACTACTACTAGTAATAATAATAATACCTGCAGGTATTAGTGAGGCGCGTACATCACAGACACATTGCATCAGACACCCCAAGCGTGCATTTAAATGATGATTAATAATAATTACGAGAACAAATGCATATACGTGCCATGCATGATGTGCACCTACATGTGAAACAGCATTAATCTCCGTAAATTATTACAGCACAGAGAGGTTCTCAACATAGGGACCGCAGGGGCACCCAGGGGACAGCAATATAGGGTCCAAATGGACCGACCCCCTTTAGAGCTATAGGAGAGAATGGACGCTCAAATGGATGGACCACTTTTACACTGGTCCCTTTGCACACTCCCAGAGTTAAAAGCAATCAGGGTTTTTCCAGTGGTTGAAGATGGGTGGATGTATGGATAGATTTGGGGGTTCTAGCGATATGGGTCACAGTGTGTGTGTGTGGGGGGGGGGGGGGCGGCAGGCAGTGGCAGACACAAAGAGAAGCCTTGATGTACGTAAGGGTTCAACAGCACCATGCCAGAGAGAGCAGCATCTAACCCAGAGAAGTCCCCTCTCTCTCTCTCTCTCTCTCCCACCCGACTCAACTCTCTGTCTCTCTCCCTTTCTCTCTCCCCTTTCCCTTTCCCTCTCTCTCTCTTCCCTCCTCTCTCTCTCTCCCCCCCCATTTCTCTCTCCCCCTCTCGCTCTCCCCCTCTCTCTCTCTCTGTAATGCAGCATCGCTGTATATGGTGGCAGCAGCAATAAATTGCGCACATGCCATGATGTACCTGTTCACCCCCCCCCCCCCCCCCCACACACACACACACACACACACACACACACACACACACACACACACAAACACACGCATGCCATGATCAATCTCTCTATATCACATACATACATACATACAGTAGGCCTACCCACCAATTTTTTTTGTGCCCCATATGCATCGCCACTCACCGTTGCCAGATGGCCAGGTAAATGGCTGTACAGGAAAGGCTCTCTCTCTCTGTCTGTGTCTCTCCGTCTCCCTGGCGGTCTTGTGCGGGTCCTCAGTGCGTGGAAACGGGGCTGGTGGTGGTGATGTCTCGGGCGGGCAGGCAGGCAGGCTGTCACTTATTGTCCGTCTGTGTGTGTGTGTGTATCCAAAGCCTCCGGACGGTCCGGTCCGGTCGGGGGGTTTTGACGCTGTATAAATGTCGGCAGATATAGATAGATAGATATCCTCTCTTCTCGTCTCCCCTTTAGCCGCGCCTCACCTGTCTGCTCCTCAGCGGTCCCTGCGCGTCGGTTGATCGTAGCATCATCATCGCGTCCCCCCTAAAATAATAAACGCCCAGTCAACTTCAATTACAAGCCGTCTGTTTGTCCATAGAGAGAGAGAGAGAGAATGAATAAAATCAGAAAGCTTCCGATCCAGAACTGGGTTCCTTCGGTTGTTCTTGTTGGACAAAATGAGTGCAGTGTGCATGTCGGATCCTCCTATATTATAGCAGCAGTCTAATGTTGTCCCATAGAGATAGATAGATAGAATAGATAGTATAGTATTAGTATAGTGTATTATATATCCTCCTAGCAGCAGGCCTGTGGTGTGGACTAGTGTCCAGGCTGCAGGAGCGCTGCTTTGTACGCACTGTGTGAACCAATAACCTTGCAGCGTCTCATGGTGCCGCTAGTAGTCAGTCCTGTAGTTCTGTAGCCCTATACAATCCTGTGTAGACTGTAGTCTGTACAGTCCTGTAGTCCTGCAGTCCTACAGTCCTGTAGTTCTGTAGTTATACAGTCCTGTAGTCCTGCAGTCCTGTAGTCCTACAGTCCTGTAGTTATGTAGTCCTGTAGTTCTGTATAGTCCTGTAGTTCTACAGTCCTTAGCCCCTTTCGGGACCCTACATAAAGCTTTTCTGAAATTTTGATGAGTTTTATGTTGGGTCCCTGGTCAGAACTATATTTTCGTATGGGAATTCCAGAACGCGGAAGTACACATTATCTCTAAAATAGAATCTGCGCCGTTTGACGTCCTTTTTTTGTTTGCTTTATTCTGAATTCGGGAACTTTAAGTACCTATACATTCCGCTGCGAATATCTCCTGTGGCGCGGAAGCCGTTAAGTATTTTTAATCTTTGTTTGACCGATTTGGTCGCTTTATTTCTTCTTGTTTGTTTACCGTTTATTGTACCGCCTCCCGGTGTGCGGTTGGCTTGTGCGGCTACGTCCCTGCCTCTGATCTGCTCTGTCATAGCTATAGCGCCACTAGCTAGCCAGATAGGCGGTACAATGAGGTGTCAATAAACAAGGAAGGAAGAGATTAATCCAAGCTTCCAAATCGGGCAAACATAGATTAAAAATACTCAACGGCTTCCGCGCCACAGGAGATATTCGCAGCGGCATGTATGGGTACTTATACTTTACATATTCAGAAAGCCTCACACGGAAAATCGTCGTCACAGAGCGCGGCCAGGCGCTAAACATGTTGTTTATGTTTAAGAATGGCTGTGTACCAGGTGGCATGGTAGTGGTGCAACAGGACCCCATGGACTGGGTCGAACAAAATGTCAGAAACTTCAGTAGCCTACCATTGGGTTCTGCTTGGAGGGCTATAGAGCACCGAAGTCTGACGTCACTTTCAGTAGAGGGCGTCAGTCCCCAGGTTCATGTATTTGTTTAGTTGCATTGAAATCACCATAGGAGGAGTTTTAGATTGATTCATATAAGAACTGTGTTTGAAAAATAAACATGTCATCCCGGCCGCTTCACTCACATGGATATGAAGAATCAACTGACTGAGAGAAAACGCTAATGTTACTGCTGCTGAATTAGTTAGATTTTCGCTAGAAGCAGACTGTATCATATATGAGTGACTGACTGTTGCAAACGATACAGAGACACCTCCCTGACAATAACGCCGAGACAGCTTGTTTATTTTTGGACCACAACGCTTATAGTAGACGATATTAAGATCACCCCATGTTATTCTCCATAGAGAAACTACTTCCGTGAACCAGGGGAATCGTCGGGATGAGCGAGTTACGTCAGGACTTCGGTGCTCTATACAGTCCTGTAGTAGACTCCTGTATTCCTACAGTCCTGTTGTAGTCCTCTAGTCCTAGAGACCTGTAGTCCTGTAGTCCGGCTGAGTTGAGCAGAGAGCAGCAGTACAGAATAGAATAGAAAGGCTATACTTTTTTTTTTTAACTAAAAGTAGGAATTTGCCACTTTCACTATAGCTTATATGGCACGTATAGGCTATATTTACAGGTGGCCGGTGCCCGGTGGGGGTTTACTGGATTAATTTGCACATACATGTATCCAAAATGCAGAAACGGATCCTCACTGACTGTCGATTCCACGAGGCAGAGATATCGATATGACGTTTATGGAGTTTTACATCCAGCAGTAGTACCGAAAATGAACACCAAAAAATAGACAAAAACATATAGTCCAAATACAGTTTGTGTGTCTTCCATTATCTATCTTGTCTTGTAGGCCCTATGCTCCAATAACAGTGGGCCTACATGATGCGACATAAAAAAAAGTAGCCAAGCCAGCTATGGTCAAAACTGCTGTTTAATTTCCACGCATCAAAAACTAGCGTCTGTCTGTACACAAAACAAATTAACTAACCTGCCACAGCTGTGCAGCATGATAATTAACTGATTCAAACCTTAGGGGGGCGCTATTTACCAACCTACTGCAAACAGCTAGGCCTTAATGTAAACATGGGAATTGGGAGAGCTACTCAAATGCATTGGCTCTTACATCCCATGAGAGGAGAGGAAATGATTACCCCATACCCGAGGCGGGGGTTGGCGAAATGGCCTTTCTGTGTGGAGTTTGCATGTTCTCCCCGTGTCCCCTAGGGTAGGTATAGCCTACCCTCACAAAAAACATGCAGTAATCCTGGTCTCTAAAACTTCCTCTCCCTGGCCAGCCAGGGCGCCTGATGGAGGGGAAAAGGAACTGGTCGGAATAACGTGTTCCTTCCACCTACGTCCGGTCGGGGGGGAAACTCTCCCCTGTCAGGTGAATTTCACCCTGTCAGGTGAAAATAAGTCAGTCCGCTGCCCCCCCCCCCAGGTTGGAAGAGGAAGTGTAGCGCCCAGGATTACATTAGATAATTGACACTGGGTGAAAAAATGGGTTGCAAAATCGTGGGATAAAAATTATATATATATATATAAATATAAAAATAAAAGATAATTGACACTGGGTGAAAAAATGGGTTACAAAATCGTGAGATAAAAATTTAAGGAGAATCAATCAATCAATCACATATGCAGAGTACCCTCTGGTTAAGAATACTGATGTATTATTGATTTCAGCTGCAATTCAAAACATAACTAAATGCATTTGAAATTTAATAAAAATGTTACTTTTCAGGATCCGGATTTAAAAAAATAAATTAAAATATAGCAAAAAAATGAAGCGGACACAAAGGCAGTTATAGCGGACCCCCGCAGATAATGCAGCTGGCAATTAATGTAATCAATAAGTCAAATTGCAGCATTGACACTTTTACTCAATTATATAATGCGAGCACGTTTTCCCACTACTGGACCATTGTGTACAAACCTGTTGCTAGCACTGCACACAGACATGGTAACACACATATACACATATTTTTGTACACAAGTCATTTTTATTATTTTCCATGGTCAATAAAAAGGTCAAGATTCAGTCCCATGAATTAATATCATTACATCATATTCTTTTTTTTTCAGTTTCAAAAGAACATAAAATTACAAATCATAATACAAACGAATAGGTTAAGTATACACCATATAAACAAACCTGACTGTTCAGGTAGCCCCCCCCCCATCAATCCCCAGACCCCCCCCCCCCCCCAACTCTAGCACAAAAGTCATGACAAGTACATCAGTTAGTTTCAGTAATACAAAAAAACTTTTTTTTACCTACATCGTGAGGTTCACCTTTGACCCCAGCCGGTGTGTACAGACTAATATAGAGCACTGGTTATCAACGGTGGGCTCGGGACCGACCAGGCGTTCAGATAATGGACCCTTGCAGGGTCTGTAACTCGGAGAGGGGGGGGGGGGGGTTCAAGTATAGCTTGAAGAACCGAGCATAGCATGGTACCAAATGGTACCAAATCTCCAATCACTCAATTGCTGACATTCACTGTTTTTAAACGGTATTCTCAGGCTATTTTTTTTAAACCCCCAGTTTGATATACATTAGACAACAGCCCTCATTTCATAATAAAACGAGAAAAAAAGGAAAAAACTCAACACTGTACAGTCTTCATGTGTAGTGTAACACTCTCTGAATTACAGACCCTGTAAGGGTGCCCGGAGCCTATGTTGAGAAACAGTGCATCAGATCCAACAACCCTCCCCCCCACCCTCCCAAGCAAACACATACAATGGACATGCATACAGTTCCTGTGTCCCAACGCTCTCCTCCAACACAACGCCTGTTTACGGACAACAGCCCCCCGTTACAGACAGGTGGCTCGAATGGTTTGGTTTCCCTGACAAAATGAGAGCTACACAGGAAAGAAAACAGAGGCCTATAGCGTGTTAAAATGTGGATCGTTAATTAAAACCTGCAATCCGTAGCTTTCTTTAGTGAGAAAAATGTTATTTGAATGAATCTGTATGACACAGCGTGTTAATACATGTAACACAAACTGTGGTGGTTGTATCTGGTCTCCTCCAGTGGTGGTTATTGTGTGAAGCTCATTTTGTACATTCACACTTTCAAGACATGCCGTCTTGTGTCTGCCATCAAAGCTGTGTTCAGACACAAGAACAGGTGTCTTCAATGTGTGAACGCAGCCCAATACTACAAAAAAGTTACGGAAGGCAGCTTTTAACCTGGGTGATAATTCTCAGTTAAATTAACGCTCCAAATTTGATGGTTCTATGCTACATTAGAGAAAAGAAGAACATACTCTCTCTCTCTTTCACCATCGCTCGGTCTCCTCAGCGGTTTGGATAGTGGCAAGGCCCTGGCATCATCACCTCTGCAGTGGCAAAAAACAGCCCATCTACAAGCTAATCAATGTCGTGGACCCATTCGTTTAACTATGCGTCATATGGAGAAGTATTCAGGGGCTCAAGTGGTTTACCGAATGCTGCTACTACGACTGGTGGTGATGTAACCAATACACTTTGTGTAGACAGACACTTTGTGCAGATCCGAAGAAGCCGCCGCCGTATTGGATCAGAATTAGCCAATTAGACGCTACAGCCTATGGGCCTTAAAAAGGGCCACATAAAGGGTTTTTATTAATTTAATTGCCAGGGCTCGTTGACTTCATTTCTACAATATAGAGCCACTGGAGCGCTCCTCTTCCCCGGCGCCTCAGTGCTCTTCGGCATCCAGCATTTGTTTTGTTGGAGCGCTCCGGGAGGCTTCAGGCAGAAAACAGTTCAACTTCTGGAGAACAACAAGTCGTCGTCAGCGTAACGCTTGATTCTGCTGGCTTGGCGTCTGACGTCTTGGCGTTGTTTCAGCTATAGTTGTGTCCATACCACTTGAACCCCAGAATGCATGCATGCCAGATCTACAAGCTCACAATGTGGTGAAGACATTTGGACGCTTTCTGTGGAAATAGCCCCTTGATTGGTTCCTCTCCCTCAGGTCTGCACAGGGGGGTTAAAATAGAACGAATGGACACTGCACTAGCGTCCTCTACGGCGCTACACTGACCCGTCGAAGAGAGGGTCCGTTAGGTTAGTCGATATTAAAAAAAAAAAAAAAAAAAAAGACGCACAAACTTACATAGTAATATCCTAACTACAACTTTGGATGCTTTTTACAATAGTGCTGAACTTAAGACCTGCTTTTTGTCATGCTTGTTCTAAATATATATATATATATATATATTTATATATATATATATATATATATATAGTATTATATAAACGTGTAAATGATAATACTACGACGCGTGTAGTATACGTATCCATGTGTGTGCGCATGTGGTCTGTGTTTGTATTACGTCTGTGTGTGTGTTTGTATTACCATGTTTGTGAGGTATTCAAATGTACCCACAAGTATAGAAGAATGTGAGAAGTAGACATGGTGAAGGACTGTTTTCCTGGTCCTCCTCAAGAGAAATAGAAATGGTCTACAAAAAAAAATATTTGTACCGACTTTACAGTTAGGAAAAGAGTTGAGTTAGGGTTGAGGGTTAAGATTAGACATGGTTAGGTAGCGGGCATCATTTGGGTCATTATAGGGGATGGCAATTGCCACCCCCGTGTTCACATTTAACCTTAAATTACGTTATTTTATGCATATTGTCCCCCAACTCTGAATCGTTTTAGCAATTAATCAGATTTCCCCCGCAATGGATGCCCGTCCATCTACATGTGTTTTAGATCAGTGTTTTATTGTAGCCTATGCAACCATTCATTTATGAACCACTTTTAACGTGACCTATCCCTATTTTGAGAATGTCATAATAATAGGCAAATATTTTCTCTTTTCACCCCCAAACAAAATAGTGAAAATAGCAGATCTACAAACCATTTTAGAAATGGGGCTATGATAACTCTTTTTTTTTTTTGCCACTCCCCAATTTCTTTCTGAAAGGACACCTCTGGGGGTTAAGTTTAGGAGTTTGGGGTTAGAGTTAGGGCCTTATTTAAACTTAATTGCGTGAGGGAAAAAAAAGAAAAAAAAATGATGTCCTGAAATGTTGATGTCCTCACATGTGTGTGTGTGTGTGTGTGTGTGTGCGCGCGCTGACGGAGTTGTGGAGGTGTGTGACTGTGTGGTGGAACCTGCACCACACCAACAGTGAGAGGTTCGGGTATGGCTTGGGTCACACATCGAAAGTGTTCTGCCACCCATAGAAGAGATCCTTGTACGTTTTGGGGACCCATAGAAGAGATCCTTGTACGTTTTGGGGACCCATAGAAGAGATCCTTGTACGTTTTGGGGACCCATAGAAGAGATCCTTGTACGTTTTGGGGACCCATAGAAGAGATCCTTTTCCTTTCGGGGCCAAAAAGACACGTATACAAAGTTTATTTTTCTTCTCTTTTTTACAAAAACAAAAACAAAATTGCATTAAGCTAGCTGACATGACATCCTGTTCTGACAGCATCCGATTGGCTTTAAGAAAACCTTCGACAGAGCTTCAAAAAGACGGTACCAGTGTGGCTCTATGGTCATATTTAATAATGCCTCAAAGTCTCTTTTGTTCAATGTTTCCCAAACTGTGGGTCGAGCTCCATTTTTGGCGTCACAGATAAATGTTTATGGTTCACGACAATTTGTTTCTCTCGAATTGTTACATTATTTCACAATAAAAACTGATTTGAAAAAGAACATTTTTTCAAAAATAATTCAAGACCTTTGACAAAAATTGATATACCAACAATAATAAAAAATAAAAATATTTGTTTTAAAGAAACAACAATTAAAATAGCCGATCTATAAGCTCGGCTTTTTGCGACCCAGGGAGACGTCCAATGTATCTTTGGGGTCTCGAGTTCAAATGGTTTGGGAAACACTGACTTTTGAATTTCAACTGCCGGTTAGCGCGTTCTACCTGCCGGTTAGCGCGTTCTACCTGCCGGTTAGCGCGTTCTACCTGCCGGTTAGCACGTTCTACCAGCCAGTTAGTGCGTTCTACCCACCGGTTAGCACGTTCTACCCACCAGTTAGCAAGTCCTATACAGGATATATGGTGTCTATTATTCAACTTTTTCCCAGTTGATGTCGTTTTAAATATTTATTTTTAAATAGCACATATTGCATTGTGAGCTTGTAGCTCACAATACATCGCACTGCAATGCGTTGTGAGCTTGTTGACCAGCACATTTTTTTAATCTCCGATTAGGACTCAAGTGGTTAAATACAATAAAAGGTCACAACACATCGCAATGCATTGTGAGCTTATACATCAGCTATTTGTTTTTAAATGTTCAAAAAGGGCTTAAGTGGTTAATTATGTTTAGGTATTGTATTGAATTTTATATGTATTTGTTCGCATTATATTATTAAAGTTAAGTTATTTTCATATATTCAACTTGTATATACTTAATTAAAAATTGTATATAACAGAATATTTAGTTTTATTTTGCCTATAGGCTAAGTGAAATGTTCTGAAATAGATGTTTTCTAATTGATTTCAAGATTTTGCACCTAATTTCTTCTCAGAAATCGTGTCAGTCTGTTATAATTATGTAGCCTGTTCTGGACATTATGCTCTTGTTTGAAAGCCTGAAGAGCAAGACAAAGAAAGTAAAAAATAAATAAAACCTTGACGCTACAAAGTGTCGCGTACAAAAACCTTCATCCGTTTAATTACCAGAGCAGGAGTCTTGAACATGGGGTCCTCAGTTACTACAGGGGGGTCCGCCAAATCTTTATGCGATTTGTACATTAACCACCGATCAAGAAGAGCACAGCGCCTCGCCCTGCGAGGCGTTGTGAGCTTGTAGATCGGCTATTTTTTGGCAAAGGTGTTTGGTGTAGAGGGGAAAAGTACAGAGTGAAAGGACCAGTTTACTTGACGGTCTAAGCAGTTAAATGTCAGAAGAATCCACATTAACATGAATCCAACATACACAGACGACTGTCAAACGAGTCTATGAAGCCATCTATGAAATCAATGAAAAAGATTATATTTTATACAATATATAGTGGGGGTCCCTGCTTCATCTCTTGAGGACGATGGAAGATAGAACAAGCTCTTATGTTTGTCATTGTCCTCCTCAGTTCACGCTGTTTAGATCATACGATCTTTCATTCATCTCGTCGACGTCTTCTTGACTCTTGCTCATCATTTGTTCCACACCCAAAGTACTGTGATATAGGTCACGATGAGCTGGGCAGTGGAGGAGTGGAAGGATGGCCTTCCAGCCAAAGCCCTGCTGAAGATCCAGGAGATCGAAGGTCAGCTGGACAAGCTGAAGAGGGAAAGGAATCAGAAACGGTTCCATTTTGAAAGTCGTCCATGAGCTGGGGGGGTCAAGGAGCAGCAGGTGAGCTACCTTCGACGGACAGCTCAGCTCCTGCAAGAGGACTGTTGAACATCTTGAATAGGAGCTGAAGAAGAACAAGAAAAGTTGGGTTGCACACAGCCCTCTTCATCCTCTGAGCTGCAGTCCTATGGCACGCCACGGAAGAGATGGCCTTCCAGCCAATGCCCTGCTGAAGATCCAGGAGATCGAAGGAATCAGAAACAGTTCCATTTTGACGCACTGGAGGCTGCATTGCAGAAGCAGAAACAGAAGGTGGACACAACGCTGAGAGCTGCAAGAGAGTCCTGGAGCAGAAACTGAAAGACCAGGAGAGAAACAGCCAGAAGGAGCTGGCCCAGCAGTTGAACCAGACCAGAAGCAAACTGAGCCAGGCTAATTGAAGATACCAACCAGTCAACTTGACTTGATTTGGAAAAAAAAAATGATGACTTTCGATTCTAAACTACATTTGCTACCATCAAGCTGGCGCCACCCTTCCACCTTTCTTCTTTTCCTTTTTCCTTTTTTACTAAAATCGGTAAACACGTTGACGTTAAGAACAAATACCAACAGAATATGACGCGCAATAGTAGCGTAGTTTGATATTGTCGTCCCGAACCAGCGTTATCCGGCTAAAAGAGGGTGTGGGGGGAGATATAACTACAAAGTACAAACTGACGTCATTCCGAGCTTCAGAAAGAGGAAGATTTGGCCTTTTATCAGTATCATTGCTAACAGAAGTGATGGAAGTAACATTACACAACTATTTATGTCAATATGGCGGCCTATGAAAAATAGGTCTTACTCATGAACTGATTCAATTAACTGCCACAACGAGAACTAGATGGAGAGAGTTAAGTTGAATGTCTCCCCGCGGCTCACTTCTTCAGCTCAGCGGACAATAAAAAAGGGCATTTTGCTACAGCGCTGGCCCAAGCTAACAGACAATAAAAAAAGAGCATTTTTCTACAGCTCTGGCCCAAGCTAACGGTGCACTGTGGACCCAAAACATGGCCGTTATGTGAAAAAGAGACGGGCCGGGCTTAGCATCGCCGAGTACTTTCACCAATTTCAGCCAATCAGGAAGGGGAGAGAGAGAAAGGCAAAGATCGTTATTTACCAGCTTGTGTTCCGGTTCTAAATTTTGTCTGATGATTGATGACGATTGGGTGAAATTGGTGCATTTTCTGTTTACTAGCCAACTATAGAGCTATGTTAATCCTTTCATTTAACCAGTTAAAAACATCACTTCCGGCACCATTAAGTCACAGTGGAGGGGCCCCCTCACAGTGGAGGGGACAAAAATAGTATTAAATGGGGCTGTAGTTTTTGGACAGTAACACAGGAAATTACCCCGGCAGTCCAGAGGGGCATCACTACCAACCGTAGACTGGTGGTGGGGTGGGGGGGGGGAACATGCTTGACCAGTGGAATTCCTTCTGGGGGGGGGGGGGGGGGGGGGGGACTGGTCAGGCCGTGGAGGTATTCTCCAAACACACACACGCTCATGCACGTACGCAAAAAGAAAAGGGGGGAAATAATAAAAAAAACTGATTTTCTTCATTTTTTTCCTAGTTTGGATAAGTCTCAGTATGAGTCCTGACTCCTCCTCCACATGCAGTTTGTTCAGATGTCTGATAAGAACGTCCTTATCAGGATAAGTCCTTCATTTTTCCAAAATATTCACTATTCAGTCATACACACACACACACACACACACACACACACACACACCTGTTTGTTCCATGGAGATGTGGATCGGATCTCACACACACACACACACACACACACCACGCACTCACACACACACACACGGACACACACACAAACACAGCTCTTCTCGACTACGAAGGGTTAACCCAGAACCTTCAGAACCTGAGATGTTCTGTGAAGCCAATGAAACAGCCGATCTACAAGCTCAACAGCGCGTCACGCCGCAGCACGTTGAGAGCTTGAGGATCGGCTACTTTTAAGTCCACGTTTGTATTCAGAAAACATCCTGAAAGTAAAAGATCTGGTTTTAAGAACACAGGGTTATAATATAATAGTACCACCACCACCTCCTGAGAGCATAGGTTCCCCCGATGAAGGAGGTTCTGGAGAACCACGTGTGAAAACAAGCCGAAGGCGCCTTAAGAAATAGGTTTGATGGGACGACGGGGAGGTACGCGTTTAAGTTCTCGGTAGTCGGAAAGAGCCGTCCTGGTTTCCACCCATCCGGGCGGGGTCTTGTCAGGCGTGCTCGCCCGCGCTGCTGGCCAATGGATGGCGACATCGCTACGTGGCGGCCATCTTGATTCAGGTCGCAACCGATTTTCACCGAACGGTTTGGTTTGTCATAAACGTCAAAGAGCATACTTATGATTTTATATGGCGTCACCGCCAAAATATGAACGAGTTATGAGTATATTTTTGTCTGATGTTTCATCACCAGATACCACAGAATGTAGGACTGTAGCAAGATGGCCGCTGTTGAACGACGGTTGAGATGCCTTGTGCCATCTAGCCTTTTTATATATATATATATATATATATATATATATATATATATATATATATATATATATATATGGTTCTTCAGGCGCGCTGGGCAGCCAGGTCCAGGTTGGTTGGTCAGTCTATCAGGCGTGCTGGCTCGGAGAGAGTACAAATGGAACCAAATGGACACCTAACGGGTCCATTTGGTTACATTTGTACTC
Source organism: Protomyctophum parallelum (assembly GCF_964188405.1). Lineage (NCBI taxonomy): Eukaryota > Metazoa > Chordata > Actinopteri > Myctophiformes > Myctophidae > Protomyctophum > Protomyctophum parallelum. Next base: position 11,750,695 of record NC_139709.1, read on the forward strand.
TCTCAGAGCCAGCCAGGTCCTGGTTGGTTGGTTGTTCTATCAGGCGTGCGTCATGGCCAGGTCCTGGTTGGTTGTTCTATCAGGCGTGCGTCGCGGCCAGGTCCTGGTTGGTTGGTTGTTCTATCAGGTGTGCGTCGCGGCCAGGTCCTGGTTGGTTGGTTGTTCTATCAGGCGTGCGTCGCGGCCAGGTCCGTGTTGATGAAGCGCCGTAGCCTCTCCAGGTACTGGCTGTAGAGCTCGATGTCGTTTGTGGCCGGCGCCCTCCACCCACAGCGGCTCCACGGCCTTGGGGCAGCGCTCGAACAGCGCCAGGCCGTGGGAGAAGTCGATCACCTCGTCCTCCGTCCCGTGGATGATCAGCACCGGGGACGGGATCTTAGACACCTTCTCGATGCTGGAAGGAAGGAACACGGCGAGGAAGGAAGGAAGGAAGGAAGGCAGGAAGGAAGGAAGGACAATTAGAACAACAATTCTCATTCTAATACTCTGCCAACAAAAGGTGGAATGCCCCGACACCATCCAATACATTAATAAACTAGAACTGCACTCTGTCGAGTGCCTACTTGCTTGTAGTAGTAGGCACTCGACAGACTAGTGCGCAAGCAGAGCGCGCAAGTACTGTCGACCGCTACAAACTGTCAAATATCAGCTTCTCTGTGAAGGAAAGTTTGAAATGTTGGAATTATTAGGTTTAGCTATTTGCTACCTACCTACTTTATGCATGTAAAAAAGTAGTATTATGAAGTATGCTACAAGTTTCTATCTATAAATAAAATAGTTTTATCGATTTAGAATTATTCTGGATCCCTTTTTAGTTTCTCAAAGAAACATAAATCATCGATATCCGATGAAAAAAAAGGTATATAAACTGAAATAAAATATGTTATCACGTATACAGTATAATTATTTATTTTAAATTGTCAATTGCTTAAAATTTACTTAATCTTGGACTATAGTGATATTAATACTAAATGCCTCTGTGTATATGTATATGTAATTTGTAAGTTGATTAGCGGTATACTGTGGTTACTTTGCACCACTTTTGATGCGTATGCACCGTCCCAGCAAATGACGTAATGACTACTTGTGCCTGATACGGCAGTGGTGCCAGATTACATACATGTATACAAAGGAGCATTACCTTTAATCCTCCCGACACTAAAACATATCGTCATTACGTCACCATCGAAAACCAATTACACTCTGACATTTGGTCCTTTTTTAATCCACATCTTTATTACGTCCCTCATTGAGAGCTAGTTATACCAGTTATACCCTGACGTCATATGCTGGGACGGTGCATACGCATCGAATATGCTGGGACGGCACATACGCATCGAATATCGTCCTGGGCGAAACTAGTACTTGCGCGCTCTGCTTACGCAAGTAACAAAGTAAATCACTGGTTTCTTTCTAACTGTATTATTATTGTATACAATACATTCAAAATGTCATTATGCTTTAACATATTTAGACCTGAGGACGATTCTACAATGTCTTCTAAATCCTGAAAGTCTTCTGAAAAACATTTTCACGATTTTCAAAAATGGCACTCTACGAGCTTGTAGATCTGTCATTTTCTCAATAGCTTAAGTTATAACATAATGCTAAAAATCACACCCGTGTGAACCGAGTGGTGCAACTCCCCTCTCCCCCCCCCCCCCCCCCCTCCCCCCTCTCTCTCATTAGCAGGCAACAGTGCGGCACGTGCAGCACTATCTCTCTCCCTGTTTCTGGCAAACAGCGCCCTACTGCTTCTAATAGTCATTCTCGTGCTCATGGCCATAGTTAGGTGTACACGGACATTGCTGTTCCTTGGAGTGGTTGCACCACTCAAAAACACCAAAAGGCATTCCTGCCCAGAATGGGTTAAGTAGCATGTGACGTGTCAAACTAGGGGGTCTTCATGATTCTGAATCAATTAAGCATTAGTTTTGCACAAAAAAACACTCCTTGTGCTAAATTTGGTGCAGTTTTTGGTTTGTACAACACATGTGGAGCTGACTATCATCACCTGGATCTCCATATATGAAGATCACGACAATGACCTCATCAAACCCTGAGCATAGCCATGCATGGTTCGACGTACTAGATCTGCATATATGAGCCGGCCAGCATCTGACCTCACTGACACCAGATTAATAGTTTAACTCCTGCTTCTCAACTGTGCCGTATTAAGAAGCTCTGTTGTTTCAAGCGCAACCTGGCTTACTGGTTATCATTATTATGGACATGTTGTATAGTTTTAGAGCCGTGTCGAGTCTTACTTGGGGAAGGTTATTATTCTGGACATGTTGTATAGTTTTAGACCCGTGTTGAGTCATATTATTATTATGGACATGTTATAGAGTTTTAGAGCCGTGCCGAGTCTTACTTGGGGAAGGCGTCGAAGCAGTAGGTCTTCTTAGTGTCAGGGAAGGCCACTCTCATCCCAGAGGTCAGCGGTGAGTGGAGGACCACCGCGGCACACTCGAACCGTGACGCCAGGTCTACGGTGGGCACGGTGCCAATGCTCTGCCCGTACAGGATAATGTTCTCTGGACTGATGCCGTATCTAGAACGTGAACACACACACAGTCACACACTAGGGTTGGGTGACGATACGAATACATCGTCAATCGCGAATATACGAATCCAATCGCCGAATATTTTTATTAGGCGATTTCTCGGGACGATTTAGCCCAATTAACCTGTAAAGTGTGAGCAACATGTGAATCAATTTGGCCCAGCAAAGTAGTAACAGCGGCCGGGTGGAAATCACCTCCTCCCGTTATAATGTATGCTCCCACAGTCCCCGCACTCAGCAGCATCGGGCACCGGGGCACGGCACTTACGGCAGCCGCCAGCCAAAGTAAAGGCTGGGAGCTGGGAGGATGTAGCCTACATGTTTAAGCTCCGGAGTCCAGACCCATGCAGTTTAATAATATACAGTCACAACAGAATGCACACTGCTGTCTCGTGTCTCATCACAATCCCAATGCCTCACCCGTGAAGTCGGGGGGGGGGGGGGGGAAATAAAAAAACTGTCTACTAGTGTTAGTGTATAGGCTCGGGGATCATAATAGCGCTTAGCTTAGCATTAGCTTAGCGTGTAGCCCCTACTGGTGCTGCAACCCACTGATTGAACTTCATATCCGCCTGTAATCTAAGTTATTTTTATTGACAACGTGAACGAACACCGACACCAGCGCTGCAAAAATAGACAGATCTACAAGCTCTCAACGCGTAGCGAACGGCACTGCAAAAACAGGCAGGACGCGATGCCTTGAGAGCTTGTAGATCAGCAGCAGCCCGGCCACAGCAGCTTGTGCACTCCGCTCCGAGCCTCCGACTGACCGGTGCGGGGAGGCAAGGGAGCAAGTTACCCTGGCTGCGCAGCTGCGCTGCAGAAACAGACTGATCTACAAGCTCTCAACGCCTAGCGAACGGAGCTGCAAAAACAGGCAGGACGCGGCGCCTTGAGAGCTTGTAGATCTGGCTTTTTTGCGACCTGCAGTGAGCTGTTCTCACTTTACTTTTATGACACGAATACATCGTTAATCGGCGAATATTTGTCAGACGATGGGCGGTTGAAAAAAATTGGCATATCGCCCAACCTTATCACACACACACACACACACACAGTCACACACACAGTCACTCACACACACACACTAGCCTGAATGTCTGACTGTACCATGTGCAGGGATGGAGCTCGATAACCGATAAAATCCAATAACTAGCTTATTGAGTACCCGTTATCAATACGTTTGAGCTTATCAAGCCTGTTATCGAGCATAGCGGCCCATGCTGTCATGTTCAAAAACAATCATGGCAAGAGGCGATCAAGAAATAAATGTCAAACAAAATCATCCATGCTGGCACAAACATGTCAGTCTGCCAACAAGCGCTGTCCAGGGTAAACAAAATAACACTTTTAAGTTGAACAGTTTCTTTAATATTATTTTATTGGTAAAAAGGTCAATTTCCTATTAGGAAAAGATACTGGTTCTCCCTAACCATGTGCAGTTCACATTTTCAATAATAAAGTTTTCAGTCAATCAATCAAAACAGACAAACACAGAGCGAGAGCAAGAGAGAGACAGAGAGACAGAGAGACAGAGAGACAGAGAGAGAGAGAGAGAGAGAGACAGAGAGAGAGAGAGAGAGAGAGAGACAGAGAGAGAGACAGAGACATAGAGAGACAGAGAGAGAGAGACAGAGAGAGAGAGAGAGACAGAGACAGAGAGAGAGAGACAGAGAGAGAGAGAGCTCACCTGGAGCGCAGGGCGTGCCATGCAGCGTCTATGTCAGCATAGAGGTTCTTCTCGGAGGGCTTGCCGGTGCTCACGCCGTAGCCCGAGTAGTCGTAGGAGAAAATGTTACAGTTGATGCGCGTTCCCAGGCCGATGTAGAAGCTGCTCATCTGGCCCAGGTCCACCGCGTTGCCGTGGGAGAAGAGCACCGTGAACCTGACACCACAGAGAGGCCAAGGTCAGGTCAGAGGGTCAAAGACAGACAACTATCCCACAATATCTTTGAATGCTATACAGCAGAGATTTTCAACCAGTGGTCGTTGAGGAGGTTCCCAGGCGGTCCCCAGCGAAATGATGGAGGGTTGGTAACCAAACTGATCCTTATAGATCTAGATCTCGTAAGGGTCCATTTGGTTTAATTTTATACTCTCAAGAGTCCATTGTTAAACATCTGCATTAGTTAATTTACAAGAAGTCTACACTATAGACTAGATGGACTGGTAGAGGTGTGAGAATGAGCTCACCCACAGCTACTAAACCATCTCTGACCAGAACTATCATGTAAATTCACCACATCAAGTGTTTTTCTTTTGTTCGTTTTGCAATACAAGATCAAATGTCATCAACCTCCCAGGTCTCATTGCTACAATGTTTTCTGCAGTATCCATATTAATTATCTTGTAATATTATACCTCTAGTTTTATAGTAATACTGGAGCCAGCAAATATAGCGATGGCAGCCAATTTCACTGCTAAAATCTGACAGCCTACTGCAACTTAGATTTAGGCCTGACGTCGAAATTTAAAAAATGTCTTCCAAATCCTGTCAGTTTTCTGAAAAACCTTATGTTTATGTATCAGTGGTGCTCAATATTTAATGTCAAGGACCCCAAAAAGTATATGTAATATGCCTCGGCCCCCCCCTATCCAGGGACCACCCCAGAAGCAAAGATTTGAGTTAAAATGTTAAAATGTCTGTAATAATATATACCGGTATTCAAAGATTTGACCTACCTCCGTGCCACACTATGAGCTTGTAGATCTGCTATTTTTCAATAGCTAAAGTATAAATAACAATGCTTTAAAACACCAAAAGGGGTTCCCGCCCAAAATGGGTTAAAAAAAAGAGATGCCTCTTGGTCGCTGCAGTTCGTTGGAGGCGCGATGTGTGTTGAAGGAGGGGTGGAACAATTTACACTGGGAGAGGAAGTACGCCGGAAGTGTGGAAGCCAAGGCACGTTATGTCACGCTGCCAGCCTGCAACTCATGTGATTACTGGCCAATCACAGCGCATCTTTTCCGGGACTTATCAGACCCGAACATGCGCTCTGTTTTTAGAATATATTTTTTATCCCACGATTTTGTAACCCATATTTCACCCCTGTGTCAATTATCTAATGTGATCCTGGGCTCTACACACCCTCCACTAACCTAGTCCCCATATATGGGGGACAAGGGGAGAGCAACGGACTTGAACTCATGCTTCCTTTATGCCTGAGTGTCCAAGTTGCTCCTTTACACCTGACAGGGGGGAGTTTCCCTGGTTGGACGTAGCGTGTGGAAGGAACACGTTATTCCAACCAGTTCCTTTCCCCTCCATCAGGCACCCCGGCTGGCCAGGGGGAGGCTAAACATGCGCTCTGTGACGCACGCTCATGCTTCCGCAGGGTTTCGCAGGGAATCTCGGGAATGTTTCCCCCCCCCCCCGTTGAGCCGATACGCTCCAGAGCCGGAAAAAGGCGTCTACGTTTCTATGTCTATGCTTCAAGGTGGCTGTCGGGAGACTGGACCTCAGATTGGAAGTCCTTGTCAGAACATAATTATGAACAAAATGTTTGACATTCAATGCAGGACACGATTCCTCCAAGGGTCCAGTTACAGTACATCTATTTACAGGACTATGGATGGAATAATCGATCAAATATATTCTGGGAAATACATGATGGCACAGAATGTTTGTCTCCTTCCGGCAGTGGTGGAGCATAAGATCACCAAGGCCATGCCAGAAGCAAACAGACAGTGGAAGCAGTTTGTTTTTGGTAGCAAATTTCTATTTTAGTTTTAGTCATAGTCTCTTGAATAGTTTTCACTTAGTTTTAGTCACCTGGAATGTTCTAGTGTTTAGTCTAGTTTTAGACGACTAAATGTCATACGATTTTAGTCGACTAAATCTACAGTTGATTTAGTCGACTAAAATGTGTTTTGACAGGCCTTGATGTCATATTTTACACTTTGGTTGCATGCTGAAAATAGCAGATATACAATCTCACAACGCGTTGCAGCGCGACGCGTTGTGAGATTGTATATCTGCTATTTTCAGCATGCAACCCAGCATAAAACTGGATCTCTTGTCCACTAGTCCCTTACTAACATTTTAGTCTAGTTTTTATTTGTTGACGAAATTGTCAGTATATTTAGTCTTAGTTTTAGTCATCATAGATTCGTTTTTATTTAGTTTTAGTCAGTGAAAAAAGGTAGTCGACGAACATTTTTCGCCTTCGTTTTAGTCGACGAAAACAACACTGAGTGGAAGTGAGCCCCGAGGCCTCATTCACACGTACCAAACACCAATCAAGCAAACTTTCAAATGGAAGTCACATGGTTTGACCAAACATTCGTTTGATGAAGGGGCAGAACACCACCACCAATCAGCAATCAAACACACACACACACACATGTTTGATCAAACCATGTGACTCCCATTGGAAAAGCATTGTGGTGGCCTAAATAATTGGTGTTTGGCACGTGTGGATGAGGCCTGAGAGTTAATGAATGTGTTATGGTGCTGGTGGGGGCTTGATTGTAAATATGTACTGTATGTACTACTGTATGTACTGTAGCCTCGAGAACCATTGGCACGCATGCAACTCCAGGACGGACGCATGCTGTGACTCTGAATCGTTAGGCGGCGGTAGAAAATGTGATGGCCTTGGCTCATTTTGGTGCCCTACGCACAGTGCGTGCTGTGCGAGTGCCTAGTGGCGGGGTGGAAGGGTGAAGGGTCTAGGACAGTGGTTCCCAAAGCAAAGTGGGGTCCGGAGACCACCAGGGGTCCCTGAGGGAGTTCCAGGGGGTCCCCGGCTAAATGATAGTTTGGACCCAAATGGACCCTTATGGGTCTGTAACTCTGAGAGGGTACAAATAGAACCAAATGGACCCATATGGGTCTGTAACTCTGAGAGTAAGTTAAATTAACATTGATTTTACAATTATAAATTGGGGGTCCCAGAGCGCGATTAAATGGGGGTTCGTAGACTAATGCATGTCAAACTGGGGGTCCTTGAAATTAAACAGGTTTCACTAAACATCTTCTCTTATGGGGGTCCCTGGCATATCTCTTCAAATGGGGATGAAACAAGTGTTGTGATTGGTCGGGAAAATACATTTGGGAAATACACGGGACATACATTTGACGGATTTTCCGGACAGACACTTCCGCTGATAGCTTTGGGCCGATTCATACTCCTATTTTACTGCCGTTTCGGCGCTGTAGTGTCGAAATGATTTCGGCTCGTCAGAAAATGTCAGTAGCACCGAAGAGCCGAACCGACTTTTATTCGGCTCTAAAATAGGAGTATGAATCGGCCCGTAGCCCATTCTGGGCGGGAATCCCTTTTGGTGCTTTAGCTATTGAAAAATAGCAGATCTACAAGCTCATAGTGTGGCACTGAGTGCCGCGCTATGAACTTGTAGGTCTGCTATTTTAGAAAAATCGTGAAAATGTGCCTCAAATCTTTGAATATATTATTACAGACATTTTAACATTTTAAGCTTGTAGCTTGTAGGTCTGCTATTTCTGAAAAATCAAAGAAGAACTGACATAGAAACACAGCTTTTTCAGAAAACTGTCGGGATGTAGAAGACATTTTTAGAATCTGATCTCAGGTCAGAATGGGTTAAGGCCGGGACCACGGAGGCTGCGTCTCACCTGGCGTTGGGGGCACAGCGGATGTACATGCAGCCCACGCGGTTGCCCCGGCTGGAGCGGGTCAGGAACACGTCCGTCACGTCCAGCTCCCGCTGAGAGTACTGGAACTCTGCCCTCTCCGTGAGGTGCAGCTTCCACCGGCCCTCCGCCACGCCCGCACCTCCTCCTCCTCCTCGGTCTGCTGCAGCTCCGCCTGCAGCCGCTGCTCCGCTACCGGCTCCCCCACCTATGGGACGATGGCACGATAATAATCCTTTATTATCGTTTATCGTGATACAAAAAGAAACAACACATTTGACATCGCTACATGAGGTGGTCCCTTATTGGCCAAGCGCTCCCACCATGCGATCGGTTTGCTCGTTTACATATGACGTGAGTTTTCCCTTCAATGTCAACGGCGTTTAATGTCATTATCAGGTCTCGTCATTGGAATGATTTAAAGGGCGACCATTTCTAAGGCATCTAGAAGTCTCATATAGTCCCTTTGGGTGGTGGGTGAAGATCCAGGCACGGAAAACACATGCTTAACACATCAGTGATAGGTTACCATGCATTCTGAAGTTTATTACACACACAGTAATATATACAGTAGGACAGTAGATCTATGACGTCCTCTAGTTGATTATGGAAACTATGATAACAGAATGAGCAGGAACACGCTTAAATCTCATCTCATATCATACAGGCAGTCCCTCTGATACAGTAGTAGACAATCATCATGTCATGGTTATCAATGTGCTTATGCATCTAAATCACAACAATCATCATACATCATCATGCATTATCTCATACTGGCCAATTAGAATGCCTGTTGCCTGTGATTGGTTAGCCGATTTGCTCGTTTACATATTTTCCCTTCAATGTCAACGGCGTTGACATGTTTTGATATTTAATTCATGTCATATTTAGCGGAATACTGACATAATTTCTCCGTTCATTGTCAATGGCAGATATCGAGACGGGCGGGGACAAGATTTAACGGACATTTGACCTGAATTCCCCTTTCATTGTCAATGGCAAATGTCGAGACGTGTGGGGACAAAAGCTGTATATAGGAGGGGCCAAACCATTTTGGGCGGGAACCCCTTTTGGTCGTTTTGCTAAATAGCTTAATTATGTTATAATTTAGCTATTGAAAAATAGCAGATCTACAAGCTCATAGCACACCTACGAGTGGCGCGCTACGAGCTTGTAGGTCTGCTATTTTTTTTAAATCGTGAAAATATTTATTTCAGAAAACTGGAGGATTTAGAAGATTTTATTTTAATTTTGAGGTCAGGCCTAAATGGGTTAAAAAAATAATAATCCACAGGCTGTGTATGTGTGTGTGCGCGCAGGGCCGTGCAGAGAGTACTGAGGGGGCAGGGGCTCAAACCCCCAGAAAAGGGCACATGTGTGCGTGCGTGTAGCGCGCAACGATTTCTGGGGATGGTCTTTTTGTGGGGTCCGACCCTTGTGCCATTTCATGTCATTGGACAGTAAAATAAGCAATATGATCTCATTAGTCTGAATCTAAAACTGATTAACCAGCACATTAAAGTATAATTAATTATGAAGATAAATGTTCGTCTTGAAGGGCTATTGGCCCCCCACATAAGCCCATATTGGCCACTCGGGGCCGCCACATGCCCTTATGTGAACAGAAAAAATAATTATGATTGGCCCCCCACATGCCCTTATGTGTACAGAAAAAATAATTATGATTTTATTTATTTTTATTTCAGGGAAGCCCCCTTTGTAGCAGATCTGCTATTTTTTGAAAAATCTTGAAAATGTGGCACGAATCTTTGAATATATATTCTTTCAGAGCGAATATTATTAACTCAAATATTTGCTTCTGGGGGGGTCCCTCCCTGGAACTACATATTTTCAGATGAGGGTCGGCGGCCAATTACATATAATGTTTGGGGTCCTTCACATGAGAAGGGTTGAGCACTAGGGCTGCAACTAACGATTAATTTCATCATCGATTCATCGGCCGATTATTTAAACGATGAATCGATGAATCGGATTATGGCACCTTTTTGCAATTACTTAAAAAAATTAGCTTCAAATTATTTTAGGCATGTTGTAACTAACAATAAAGACAATAAAAATGAATACTCATTCAAAATTAATATTTTACCCCCTTTTTTTATCCAATTTGATTTCATTGCCATTCCTACTTGTAATGATACTGTAATCTGTAATGTTGACCGTGTATAGCTGACTGTCTCTTTCCATTTCTATCTCTGGGACCCCAATTTTTATTTTTTAATTTCTATGGTAAAATCAATTGTGAGTCCATTTGGTTCCATTTTTGCACTCTCTGTTACAGACCCTTTAGGGTCCACTTGGTTTACTTCCTAACTATCTATAATGTAGCTGGAACTCCCACTATGAGAACCACTGTCCTACACAGTCTGTGTGGACACGCACGCACGCACACAGTCACACACACAGTCACACACACACACACACACACAGACACACACACACACACACACACACACACACACACACACACACACACACACACACACACACACACACACACACACACACACACACACACACACACACACACACACACACACACACACACACACACACACACACACACACACACACACACACACACACACACACACACACACACACACAAGTTACAATAAGTAGCATGCTAGCTGATAGGGGAAACCGTTCTTATAGCAGCCATATTGGCATGTTCTCTAGGGTCTAGGCTCTAGTATCACATATTGCTAAAGTTAAACAGCACTGAATAAATCATTAAGCAAAAACGTTCACTTCACGGAGATTTTTGCCCTGTGCCCACTTCAATGCGCTGCTGTGATTACACAGGTGGAACAAATGAGGAGCTAACGATCGTTAGCAAGCTACACTGCTATAGTGCTCGTCGTAGACAGCCTGCAAGCTCACAGATTCAGACATTGTGGAGCATTTTTTGTCATAAGACAAACAAATATGGACAGTGGCCGTGCTCACAAATGCCATGTTTTGGGACCTGTTTGGGGCATTTTGCAAGCAGATCATCGCAGCCACAGAGCTGACGCTCTCCCTCTGTGTGTGTGTGTGTGTGTGTGGGGGAGACTGAAGTTAGTTGGGAGAGAGAGGGGTAGATGCGGACCGGGCGCTCTGGTCACGTTCAAGACAATATTGTGGGTGCGTTTGGAAATGCACACCGGGAGCGCACTCGCCTATTAGTTTGCATTGCACAGTGCGCTCAGTGCGCTATTTCCGAACGCGCCCTGTGTTGTGTTTATACCGACCCGTTGCATATTGTTCGTTCAGCCTAGTGCCGTTACGGAACGGTAAAAAGAAAGCAGCTTTACGTTACATTTTAATGTTGGAAAACACCCGCGATAATAATCGATAAGATAATTCGTTGGCAACGAATTTAATTATCGATTTTTATCGATTTAATCGATTCGTTGTTGCAGCCTTATTGAGCACCACTGACATAGAAGCATATGTTTTTCAGAAATTGATTTAGAAGACACTGGAAGACACTGACCGCCACCCAGCCTGGAGCGCAGCCCCGGAGCTCCCAGAGCCGACGGCTGCGTGGCCCCCGAAGAGCCGCCGGTCGCCCCCGTGGCGGTGCCGGTGGTGGTGGCCCCGGTGGTCCCTGCAGGGTCCGGGTCGGGCACCAGGGAGTAGGTGGGCTCCGGAGGGAGGAAGGCCAGCTTGGCTGCGATGCGGCTGGGGCAAGGCGGACAGCAGAAGAGGCAGCACAGCTCTCGGATGGACAGGCCGTTCATCTTCCACTAGAAGACAGGAAGAAAGAAGATGGACACACAGACCATGAGATCAGGAGACTACAGGAAGAAGAAGATGGACACACAGACCATGAGGTCAGGAGACATGGACACACAGACCATGAGGTCAGAACATGGACACACATACCATGAGATCAGGAGACATGGACACACAGACCATGAGGTCAGGAGACATGGACACAAAGACCATGAGATCAGGAGACTACAGGAAAAGAACATGGACACACAGACCATGAGGTCAGAACATGGACACACATACCATGAGATCAGGAGACATGGACACACAGACCATGAGGTCAGGAGACATGGACACAAAGACCATGAGATCAGGAGACATGGACACACAGACCATGAGGTCAGGAGACATGGACACACAGACCATGAGGTCAGGAGACATGGACACACAGACCATGAGATCAGGAGACATGGACACACAGACCATGAGATCAGGAGACATGGACACACAGACCATGAGGTCAGGAGACATGGACACACAGACCATGAGGTCAGAACATGGACACACATACCATGAGATCAGGAGACATGGACACACAGACCATGAGATCAGGAGACATGGACACACAGACCATGAGATCAGGAGACATGGACACACAGACCATGAGGTCAGGAGACATGGACACACAGACCATGAGGTCAGGAGACATGGACACACAGACCATGAGGTCAGGAGACATGGACACACAGACCATGAGGTCAGAACATGGACACACATACCATGAGATCAGGAGACATGGACACACAGACCATGAGATCAGGAGACATGGACACACAGACCATGAGATCAGGAGACATGGACACACAGACCATGAGGTCAGGAGACATGGACACACAGACCATGAGGTCAGGAGACATGGACACACAGACCATGAGGTCAGGAGACATGGACACACAGACCATGAGATCAGGAGACATGGACACACAGACCATGAGATCAGGAGACATGGACACACAGACCATGAGATCAGGAGACATGAACACACATACCATGAGATCAGGAGAAGGCATTGAGTCTAGAGCAGTGGCTCTACTCTCTACTCTATTCTTGATGATGTCATCAAGATGTGATCCACCATGTTAATGATTTTTTTCAGAAGGATGATCTTTTTATTATTTCCACAGCTCTAAGGTATATTTAGACCATTTTGACCTGAGATCAGATTCTAAAAATGTCTTCTACATCCTGACAGTTTTCTGACAAAAGCTATGTTTCTATGTCAGTCGTTCTTTTCGATTTTTCAAAAATAGCAGACCTACAAGCTCGTAGCGTGCCACTCGGTGGCGCGCTATGAGCTTGTAGATCTGCTATTTTTCAATAGCTAAATCATAACATAATGCTAACAACAAAAGGGGTTCCCGCCCAAAATGGGTTAATGATTTTTTTTCCTCCACACAACAGCTCTAAGGTATATTAATGATGATAATAATGAGTGGTATTCCCCTTTAATATAAGGTGATGTGATGTCATGCTGTCAACACACACACCCACACACCATTATTTCCAACTGCCATTGGGGACATAACGCAATTACATGCAACTACTCGCAACCCATTTGGTTGCGAGTAGTTGCATGGCAAATCATTGTTGCGGTTTTGGGCCTCAGGGTTGCTTAATGCTTTCAAGTTGCCCCACCGGCACCAGGCGGGCAAAGTGCTCATTTGAGAGGGGAAATATGGGGCAGGACATTGGGGAGAAAAACTATCTAATGCTAAGAGGGACGAGACTAATAGACACACAGTGATACTGCACAAGGCTAGCAGAGTATAGCAGTCAACCGGAATATTGTCATTCAACTAAAATGTCTAAACCAGTGTTTCTCAATCTTGGACCCCCATAGTACCTCTCGGAGTTACACAGACCCACTAAGGGTCCGCTTGGTTCTAGCCTAGGCCTGTCATAATTATTACATAATGGCCTTCCTTCATACATAATAACCGTCAATCGTTTCCATGTTGAGAAATGTTCACACATTTTCAAACTTTTTTTCAAAAAGGATTGCAGAAATAGCATATCTGCATGCTTACAACTCATAAGCTTGTGGATAAACTATTTCTGGAATTGTGTACATTTTTGGGAAAGAAAATACATACAAAATATTAAATGTGTCAGCGATTTCTTTGTATATTTAAGTTATTTCTTAAAAATAAAAAAAAGTTCCAATGTTCAATGCAAAAAACACAATTAAATCGTTAATCATATTTATTTCTTTGTATGACAATTAATGGTCAACTTAAATGTAACTACTTGTTGGGGCACCCCACTGTTAGAACCAGTGGTCTCGTCTAAGCATCTGTCCTTCCCCATCTGGGTTATTTCGCAGAGACCGGTCCTCTTTGAAGATACACTGTATGTAATGTTTGAAACGTCTAGGAACTGATAAGCACTACAGTAGCAAAGTGTAATATGTGTATGGGTACCACTACCAGGCCAGGTACAGCACCCGCCATTGTGTTCGGATCCTATAGTTCCTACTTGAACCCACATTTCAATACTGATCAGGCCTACCTGGATGTGGGCACTACATCCAACAACTAAATGATAGGGGTCCCTGGCACTACATCTAACACCTAAACGATAGAGGTCCCTGGCACTAAATCTAACACCTAAATCAGTGCTAACCATTTTTATACCAGGGCAGGGCCACCTTTTATTCTGCATTTGTGCCATGGACCACCATTTGATGAGGTTTAGTCTCTCAGATTTAATTTTTGTCCACCATTCCATGCTGAAAATAGGAGAGCAACGTTGATCAAAATAACAATTATTCTACATTTTCTTTGTAATTGTGTAGATAGTCTAGTAAATTAAGTAATTTAGATGTTTAACAATAATTTAACTCTTGATATTGTAAAATTAAATGGTAACCGTCCATTTGGTTTCAATTTACACTCTAAAGAGTTAAAAGATCTATAAGGGTCCATTTGGTTACCAACTCTCCAACATTTAGCTGAGGACCACCTGGAACCCTCTCAAGGACCACTGGTGGTCCACTGGTTGAAAACCACTGACCTAAATGATAGGGGTCCCTGGCTGGCACTAAATCTAACAACTAAATCATGTCTTTGTTTCACAGCAAGACTGTCAGAAGAGAGGGTGAGATTGTTTTCAGGCCCAGTTCATACGGGGGGAGGACACAAGGTCCCCTTCAGAACGTGCCAAGTGATGGCACTGGTCTCATGGCCGCTGCGATTTTCCGTTATACGGTTGGTCAGGTTATAATACGTGACCTTTTCAGTGGTGGATGCGAGCGATGACCGGCTCGTGAAAGTAACAGCAGAATGCACCCAGGCCTTGCAGCGATAGGGAGACAGACGTTTCCTCCCGGAAGGTGTGACCATGGGTGGGGTGCCACCCACCAGAGGGCAGGTCAACCAGGGGTGTGTGGGGCATCAGTCTCAGGACGGCCCGCAACAATTCCTTAGATGTGCTACATCAACAAGAAAGGGGGGGGGGGGGGGGGGGGGGACTCCAGTGCAACACACATTGCATGTTCTTTCTCTTCACGTGAGCTGACCCTTTGGTGCAGCGGTCACCTACAGTCGATCAGAGCCTCGCACTGGGGTGTGTTACTTTTTAGGTGCGTCAATAAATACCATACTATATATCATGCTTTGCACATTTGGCATGCCTTTGGCTTTGTCTGGACACCCCTATGCTTACTATTCTGCCACGTTTTCTATCTAGTTTTTCACCTGAAAACAAACAACAAAATCAGCCTAGGGTGTTGTGCAATGTGCAGTGTGCACCTCTATCTATCAATCAGTGAATCAATCCTTCCGTGTGATACTACCCAAGACGGAAATAGCAAGACTCGTCATCTCCGGCTTACTTCCCATATCCGAGTGAAGTTGGCACTTGGCAGACGCCTTTTTAGCAGATGGGAAAAAGGTTGTTCTGCACCATTCTTTAGCTCCATGGCCACTGAACTAAATATTGGGCTCACACAATGCAATGCAACGCAACAAGTTGTGAGCTTGTAGATCTGCCATTTTTGGCGAAACAATTTGTGTAGACAGAGTGTAATAAGAGCGTACCAAATGCTCACCGATACGGTTATTGCGAGCTGATTCTATCACGAAAATGACAATAACAATCACTGTCCCATCCTAACTGAAACGATAAGAACGACCACCGTCCCGTCCTAACTGAAACGATAAGAACGACCACCGTCCCATCCTAACTGAAACGATAAGAACGACCACCGTCCCATCCTAACTGAAACGATAAGAACGACCACCATCCCATCCTAACTGACACCGTGTATACAGAAGAAGACAAAGGGAACTATATATCAGAACGCCGGTGATGTTTACATCCAGGCTGCTAGATGAATGACAACTCATCTCCCGAGTCTGCACTGTGATGGCGACTCACGTCATCCAATGATGTGAGACAAGGATGATAGTGGGGGTGTCATGGTAGTACCCACTCCTCCCCCATCTCTCTCTCTCACACACACACACACACACACACACCTATACGCTAATATAAGCAGGATCACTCACATCAACACAACCATCAAAATATGCAGATTTAAATTCAAATGCTGGAGTTGTTGTCTTCCACCAAACCAAACAAATGAACATAATAGTGATGATATAACACAGACATTGTGGATGGCCGACGTTTAAGCCTATTAATTGGACAACAACATCAACAGTCAACATTTTTTCCATCTCTTTGTTGTCATTCGTGGTGGTGATTTTTGCACAATTATCATTTGTCGATTAAGAAAGACATGCCATTCGATTTGTATTTTCTTACCCTGTCTTTAAGCCAGCATTGTTTAAGACAGTGTGTTTATTTTCCACGTCCAAGTATTAACCAAATAAAACGACATAATTATTGACAAAGCAAATTTAGCCGAGCCGGTGACTGACTGGCGGCTTGTGATTTTAGACTGTTATATTAATATATTATGTCAAATTGCATATTAAATATTAACAGAATGTCGGGGTAGGCTTTCTGCCTCTCTTCATTCTGTATTGTCGGCTAGCGGCTAATGTGTACAAATATCGACCAGCTAACAGTTAGCACCGCGGCTAACCCCAGTGATTAGTACGAAAATACAGCTGATCTACAAGACCACAGCGCGTCGATCCGCCACCCTGTAGTGATCTTGTACATCAGCTATTTTCGGCACATCCACCTCGTCAACCCTCGAGACAAGAGACCCAACTGCGTCCTTGCGGCTCACACATCCGGTCTAAAGCGGACACGGAAACACGGCGTGCGTGTACCATGGATGTGTGCATGCGAATGACCGGTTACAGCATGGCGGGGCCTTATGACCGGATATTAGCGCCGAGCTGCAAATAGGAACCGACCTGGGCTTTTTCCGCGGATGCTAACCGACGTAAAGCCCCACAATAAACGGTGTAAGCCCGAAGCCAAAGCTAAGCAAAGCGGCTAGCATTGAGGCTAGGTTAGCCTAGCACGGAGGCTAACACCTAGCCTAGCGTAGACAACAACTCACCAGCTGTGGGCGGATATGCGGAGCAGACAGAGATAGGAGCAGCAGAGGTGAAGGTAGCAGACTGTAGGCCTGTGTGTTGACATGGATGTTGTTTAGATATCTGGGCAATATTATGTAGTAGAATAGATGCTAGCTGTGTGTGCTAAGCTAGCTCACATTCCATCCAACACAACCAACCCCAATTGGATTTTTTCCCCTGTTTTTTTTTGTCACTACTCTACTATAGCCGGAAGTGGCGTAAAAGGTCATGGGCGTGGCTTCCAGATCAGCTGTTTAAAAAAACACATTGAATATAATGACCACATCGATTAATTTTGAATATATCTTGGAGAAAGATTTGATTAATTGAATTTTTGATTGAAATATGTATTAACAGTTTGTAGAATTACAGTACATTTCAAGCACAAACTCAATACAAAGACTTAACTGTGAGTGGACGACCCAATTAAGCATTACACTGGTTTACAACAGGGTCCACCTTGTTCAATTCATCAAAACATTTAGAGACATACAAATAGACACTTCTATAGTTAAAGAACAGAACAGGAATTCGTCATAAAGGAAGCAAAAAGGGAAAAGATACATAAGTGAGGGGATAAGGGGGGGATTCAGATTTCACAGGGGCCAGTTTTGAATTGCAGCCGTCTGTAGGTGCCCTTTGAGAGCAGTTTTGAAGGAGTTTGATTGATTGATTGAAATATTTATTAACAGTTTGTAGAATTTACAGTACATTTTAAGCACAAACTCAATACAAAGACTGTCAACTGTGAGTGGACGACCCAATTAAGCATTACACTTGTTTACAACAGGGTCCACATTGTTCAATTCATCAAAACATTTAAAGACATACAGACATTTAGAGACGTACAAATAGACATTTCTATGTAGCTAAAGTACAGAACAGGAATTCATCATATGGGAAGCAAAAAAGGGAAAAGATACAATATACAGTGAGGGAAAATGGGGGGGATTCAGATTTTACAGAGGCCAGTTTCGAATTGCAGCCATCCATAGGTGCCCTTTGAGAGCGGTTTTGAAGGAGTCAAGGGATTCACATGTCTTAATGACTGTTGGTAGGGCGTTCCACATTTTGGTGGCATAGGAGCGAAAATAATTTAGTCCCTTGTTTGTGCCGAATCTGGGTTGTACATGGTTTGTTGCACTCCCTCTGGTGTTGTGGGTGTGAAGGGAGTCAAGGGATTCACATGTCTTAATGACTGTTGGTAGGGCGTTCCACATTTTGGTGGCATAGGAGCGAAAATAATTTAGTCCCTTATGTGCCGAATCTGGGTTGTACATGGTTTGTTGCACTCCCTCTGGTGTTGTGGGTGTGGACTTCGTTTACATTAAGGAAGTATTTAGACAGGTACATGGGTATCTTGGTGGTGTATCGAATCTTGTGGACCAGACCCATTGCAAGATGCTGTACTCTGTCGTCGACCCTAAGCCATCCCAGCCTGTCAAAGTGGGCAGGGGTGAGTTTGGGGGGTGAGGCCAAGTAGGAGCCTGACCAGTTTGTTTTGGGAGGTCTGGACTGGAGCCTTGTTTTAAGGGCCTTTGAGGTGCTGTGGTACCAAGAGTTGCATGCATAGTCAAACAAACCTTGTACGAGGGCTCCTGTTAAGGTCTTCAAGGTGTTTTTGTTGACCAGTGAGGAGATCCTGTAAAGGAATCTTGTTCTTTGATTTACTTTTTTTATTACGTTGGTGGCCATTTTATCACTGGAAAGATTGGCCTCCAGGATGGAACATAGGTAGGTAATTTCATCTTTTCGTGTGATAATATTGTCACCCACTCTAACCAAGAAGCCATCTGCCTTGCTGAGATTACTATTTGATCCGAAGAGAATGGATTCAGTTTTTCTCGCACCCTCTTGAATTCTTAAGAGGTGACCCCAAGGCTAAAATACAATAATCAGTTGAGATTAATACAACTTTTACTGACGAAGATCACCACGTTCATCCAAACATCACCCTTTGGCTCAATGAGTGTTCACATGTCACAAAAAAATCACCCCAAGGGGAAAGTTTAATGTTGTGTCAACTGCATTGAAACATCCATCCACAGTCCACTCCTGCCGGTTGAGAATGATCAATGATCATCAAAAACTTTTTGATATTACATTTTAGGCTAGTCTCTCGACTCGGAGACAGTGTTGAAGATGGCGCTGCTTTTCCTTTCTTTT
Organism: Protomyctophum parallelum; assembly: GCF_964188405.1. NCBI lineage: Eukaryota > Metazoa > Chordata > Actinopteri > Myctophiformes > Myctophidae > Protomyctophum > Protomyctophum parallelum. The sequence goes on from NC_139709.1 coordinate 11,770,316, forward strand.
GCCAATGGGTTCACATATGAATGTGTTATGTAGGCCTAGTTGATCATGTCCCTTTATTTCCCTGTCCTGTCAAGTTTAACGTGAGCTTTTAGTTTAACTAACTAAATGGGACACAAACACATCTAAATCCATGGAACTAGTGTGATATGTAATCATTTAAATAATGTGTTATGTTGAGCACTCCGACTCTTTTGATCGGTTTTCATTTAGCAATCTTTGTCGCCCTCATGTGGACAAACCACAAGTGGACGTGTGTTTTAAAACTGAGTGTGCAAACCAGTACCCACACAGATTCTGTTTTTAACAGGGTTAGTCGGTTGGTTACACACAGATATATTATTTCCTCAACCTGGCTCTTAATTTTGAGACATTTACCATATTATTGAATTCATAACAAACCAGCCTGAATACGAGTAGCCTGCCTTACCGTTTGCCTCAGCCTGGGTTCAAGTCTCAATTTGCATTTGCAAATTAGAAGTCAGGTGTCTTTGGGATTAACAAGCAGTCACGGTGCAGGTCAGGCAAGACACATAATCGTGAACTCCGTGGCAGCTGTCAATCTCAAAGAGACCATAATTCTTATTAAAAAAAAAAAAAAAAATTGGCTCATGTTCCCTCCAGAATATTGGTGACGGTTACTTTTCAGAATTCAAAAACATGCACAAGTAGCAGATCTACATGCTCAAAATGTGCCACTTCACACCCCATTTTGAGCTTGCAGATTTGCTACTTTTGACACTGTTGTATGATCAAGTAGGGCGTTGATATAGGAAAAACTAAAATAGAGATGGGGTTTCCACACAACAGAGACAACATTGTACTTTAAGCATATTCGAATACTTTAACACAGTCATTCTTCCACACGCACGCACGCACATATGCAAAAAAAAGGCTCAATATCTTTAATAAGTCATTTTCAAAACACATTGTTTTTGGCCATTAAGAACCACAATACACAGTTATTTTTAACAACTAGAAAAGCTACTGTATCTTAAACGTACGAGTAGCCCACACATGACTAACAGCCTTCAGTTCAGAGGTTCTTACAGTTCTTTTCTTTTTCAAGGACCCCCATAAACTCTCAGAGTTACAGACCCGTCAATGGGTCCATTTGGATGGTGGTCCCTGGACCCCACGTTGAAAAATCTTTTTTTAATGTAGGGAATCAGAAAACAAAACAAAAATATATTTATCCGCAACCCTGCACATGGAAAAAAACTAATCACTGGTCTATACTGACCTATCTGAAATAAAGCATAAAAAGCTAAAAACACATTGTATAAAAAAAAGAACAGGGATTCATAGGTCCGTTCAGGCTCCTCTCATCTGCGGTAGCGGTACCTCTTGAAATGGAACCACAGCTGGAAGATGCCGTTGGCGAACTGGCAGCGGAAGCCGTGCCGGTGGGAGTACTCCCACTCGCGGTTGACGATCTTGAAGGCAATGTCCTCGTAGGGCGGGCCGGCGTGGAAGCGCAGCACGCCAAAGTCCTTGTTGTCGGAGCTGGGCTCCAGGAAGTACTGCGGCGTGGAGCGCTTGTTGATCAGGTCCGGGTAGAAGATGTTGAACTTGTAGCCCTGCACGATCTTGGGCGGCGGGTTGTCGAAGTCGTAGTGGGTCTGGTTGTACTTGTTCCACTCGAAGCCCGTGTGCACACGGTTGAAGAAGCGGGGCTTGCGTGGCCGGTACTTGTCGGCCCACAGGTACATCTTGCCCGTGACGGGCAGCTCCACGCTGAACTGGGCCTCGTCGTTGCCCATGCCCTCCTTGGCGCGCCGCACGAAGGCGTCCTCCGCACTCTCGCTGGCGTCGCCTGGAGGGAGAGAGGGACAGAGGGAGAGGGACAGAGATAGAGGGACAGACAGGGACAGAGTGAATGTAAAACAATGAAATACTGCTGCACATGCGTTTCCAAAGTTTATCCCAACCAAAGCTTTCCTATAGAGCACCGAAGTCTGCCGTCAATATCGGTAGAGGGCGCAAATCCACAGGTTCATGTACTTTTTATTTGCATTATAATCCCCATAGGGGGATTTTTAGATCGCCTCATAATAACTGTGTTTGAAAAATAAACATGTCATCCGGGCTCATATCACTCACATCACTCATATGGATATGAAAATGCCGCAGCTCGCTTGGTCTTCAACCAGCCAAAATTCTCACATGTCTCCCCCTATTCCGCTACCTCCACTGGCTCCCGGTCGCTGCCCGCACAGAATACAAAACTCTGATGCTGGCATTCAAAGCAACCAAAGGTATGGCTCCCCCATATCTTGCAAGTATGATTGAACCCTACCGCGCACTCAGATCAGCCAACGCAGGGAAGCTGGAAGTACCCTCACTAAAAACGCCGGGACAACGCTCCACACGTCCCAAACTCTTCTCCCTTCTGGCTCCAAAACTGTGGAATGCACTTCCCATTGCAGTCAGAACTGCAGCATCACTCCCAATCTTCCGCCGTAGTCTGAAAACCCACCTTTTCAGACTCCATCATGGCCCATAGCACTTACCCTACCCCCTTAGATAGCATTTCTGTAGACTTAGATAGCATTTGATACAGACTTATAGCATGTTATGTAGACAGCACTATAATTGCATTGTATATAGTCATAGCACGCCATAGTACATATGTATAGCATAGTAGTATATATATATATAGTTTATATGTATAGTCTCATAATATAGATATTCCACTGTTACTTTCTTAGCTTACGCATGTTTCATGAAAAATGCTTTTTTGTGATGTATTCCCATGCTTTTTGTTCTTGCTTAATGTAAATCGCTCTGGATTAAGAGCGTCTGCTAAATGCCTAAATTGTAAGAATCAACTGACTGAGAAAAAACGCTAATGTTACTGCTACTGAATTAGTTACATTTTCGCTAGAAGCAGACTGTATCATATATGAGTGACTGACTGTTGCAAACGATACAGAGACACCTCCCAGACAACGCTGAGACAGCTTGTTTATTTTTGGACCACAATGCTTATAGTAGACGATATTAAGATCACCCAATGTTATTCTCCATAGAGAAATTACTTCCGTGAGCCAGGGGAATCGAAGTGATGAGCGAGTTACGTCAGGACTTCGGTGCTCTTTTGTATGTATAACTATTTCTTAAAGCAAATGGCACAGTTCTTGTGGTTTTGTATAAGATAGTTAAATTACTATTATTTGTTTTATTCCCTTTTGATTGTACATACATCATTTGCTTGGACAATGCAAATATACGTTTCCACATGCCAATAAAGGTTTTCATTTAAAAAGAGATCGATATATATTAGGTCTCGGACCCCCATTTATTATTCCGATTAAAGATTCTAGTGCGGATCGCATTCTGTGACATCATCAGTCAGCTATGATGTCAGTAGCCTATATGATGTCAGACATATGGAGTCATACGTCATAAAGACAACATATCTTCAACTTCAACTCCAGTAAAGGATTTGAGTCTTTAATTAATTTAAACCAAAAAAATAAGTATGAAACGTATGAAGACACATTAGTGAAGGTTCGTCTGCAACCAGCTGGCAGTGCGTGCATACAAGGTTTTGTGGTTCCCTGGCCTATCAGGCAGACAGACAACGTCTCAGAAGCATCGACCTACCCACCCACCCACCCACCCACCCAGACCAGTGACAGATGGGTCTGCTGGAGGACTGCCAGGCTCTGTTTGGTACGTTGGGCCTCTACGAGGTGCTGGGTGTGGGCCAGACGGCGCCGGAGGCCCACCTCAGACGAGGCTACTACCAGAAGTCCCTGAAGGTCCACCCCGACCGGGCCCCCGGCGACCCGCTCGCCACCGCCAAGTTCCAGACCCTGGGCAAGGTGTACGCCGTGCTGACGGACGCCCAGCAGAGGGCGCTCTACGACGAGCAGGGAACAGTGGTGGAGGACTCCGAATCCTCGACCGATGCCGACGGCAGAGAATGGAGCCAGTACTGGAGAGCGCTGTTCCCCCAGATCACGGTCCAGGACATCGTGGACTTTGAGGGGACGTACGTGGGCTCCGCCGAGGAGAGGACGGACCTGCTGCGGCTGTACGGCGAGTGCCGCGGAGACATGGACAGGATCACCGAGGGCGCTCTGTGTGGACGCCACGAGGACGAGCCGCGCATCCGAGGCCTCCTGCAGGAGGCCGTGGAGCGCGGGGAGCTGCCCGCTCTGAGGGCATTCACGCACGAGAGCGGCAAGAAGAAGGCCCGGAGGAAACGGAAGGCCAAGAGGGAGGCGGAGGAGTGCGAGAGGATGAGGAAGGAGATGAACCTGCGAGAGGAGGAGGAGGAAGGGGATCCGAGCGCCGTGGTGAGGAGCAAGGCAGCGTCCAGGGAGGCAGCGTTCAGCTCCATGATCAGCAGTCTGGAGGAGAAGTACTGCCACAAGAAACCTGCCGCTGCCGCCAAGAAGAAACCCTCCAAGAAACTTTAATCAACTTAAGTTAAAATCAAATAATAATTTTGAAGAAAATGTTTAGATTTTTCACTCTTTGTTTTTCACTCTTTGTTCCATCTACTTGAACCCCAGTATCCATATCCTGGGGGGATCATTAGAATAAAGAATAGCTCACAACGTTGTGAGCTGGCAGATGAGCTATTTTTGCCATAATGTTTTTGTGCAGCAAGTATAAAACAGGACTTATGTGGTTAATCATGCTATCGATATAGTTGATTATAAAGAACTGTTTCTGGTCAATGCATTTATATAGAACATTTTAAATCACACCCATGTGAAGTGAGGGGTGCTCCTATCATTGCACATCATCATCCATCTATAAATGCACCATGCCTGACACAGAACTTCATATAGACAAATTCAGAAAGATTCTACTCGGAGTAGGTCCGCGTTTAGAGTAAACGCGCAAGAAAAGCCAGGTGTAGCTTGGCCGTAACCCATTTAGACAGATTAAAAAAAAACCTTTTTCTGAAAAACCTGTTTCTATGTCAGTGGTTCTCAAACATTTTCATGTGAAGGACCCCCAGAATGATATGCATTTGGCCACGGAGCCCCATCGCAAAATATTTTGTTCCCGGAAGCAAATATTTGAGTTAATAACGAACGTTTCCGTGATTAAAAAAAAAATAGCAGATCTACAAGTTCGTTGCACGGCACCACGCTATGAGTTTGTACTTTAGATCTGCTATTTTTCAACAGCTAAAGTTTAAAATAATGGTTAAAAGCTAAACACAGATCTCCAGGTCTCAATAGGGTAAACCATTCTGGGCGGTAACCCATTTTGGTGTTTCAAGCATTGTGTTACTTTAGCTATTGAAAAATAGCAGATCTACAAGCTCATAGTGGGGCACTCGGTGCCGCGCTATGAGCTTGTAGGTCTGCTATTTTTGAAAAATCGTGAAAATGTGGCGCAAATCTTTGAATATATTCTTTCAGAGGGTGTTTTTAACTCAAACTCAAATATTTTCTTCTGGGTGGTCACTGGAACCACATATTTTCAGATGGGTGTCGGCAGCCAATAATTACATATTTTTGGCTGTCCTCCTTGACATGGAAATGTTTGAGAAACACTGACATAAAAACATAGGTTTTTTTCAGAAAACGGTCATAATTTAGAAGACATTTTGTAGAATCGTCCTCAGGTCTCAATGGGGTTAAACCAAACAAAAAAAAATGCCGTCAGACCAGTTACACCATGAAAGTTAATAATAAGAAATGTAACAAATGACTTGTAACAATTACGATATGTACTGTGATGCCCAACATGACCAACCTGTTTATTGAAAAATCTAAATAAAAACAAAAAATCAACCCTAGCTGGTGGCTCGGTGAGTTACCTGTGACCTGCATCTGCCTGCGGGCCAGCTCCAGCCGGGTGATGTCCTCCTCGGGGGCGGTGGTGTGCGCCTCCAGTGGAAGCTCGGAGGCGCCGAGCAGGGTGGGACTGTAGCGGCCCGAATCGTACTCCGCCTGGCTCTGCTGGATCAGGTCCTCCTCCGTCAGAACCGACTCCACCACCTCCTCCTCACCCTCCTTCTTCTCCCCCTCCTCTCCCTCCTTCTCCTTCTCCTGTCCCGCCGTGGACGGCCCCGCCTCCTCCTCGTCATCTTTGTTCCGATTCGCCGCGGAGGAGGGGCCGGCCTCCCCCTCTTCACCCTCGTTCCTGTTGCAAAGAGACGGGTAGTCGTTAAGCAAGCGGTGCCTTCAAGGCGCTTTACATAGATTGTGCATTAACTGCATTAAATTCACACAGAAACATTCATACCGCGATGGTGGGGGAAACCATGCAAGGCTCCAAGCTGTACTTCGGGAGCAATTAGGGGTTCCTTCCGGTTGCCATGCAGCCGCTCTACAGCTCAAAACTAATCTCTCAAGAACAGATTCTGAGCTAACAAAAATATAATTCACCTTCAGGGTGATTAACCACCTCTGCCTCGCCTCAGTGGTTAAACTCCCTGTCGGTGAATTATCTCCCAACAATGGCCACCTAGCCAGATATGATCCCTTACTTATTTTATGTCAAGGAGACCCACAATTATGTATTTGGCTGTCGATCCCCATCTCATAATATTTTGTTCCAGGGACCCCCAGAAGCAAAGATTCGAGTTACAGAAGTTCGCTAAAAAAAAAAAATATATATATATATATATATATATATATATATATTATATATATATATTATATATTCAAAGATTTGCACAAATGCTCACAAGCTCAGAGCCACGCTATCAGCTTGTATAACTGCTATTTTTCAATAGCTAAAGTTTAACATAATGGTTAAAAGCTAAGGTGAGACAGATGCGTTCCAGGTCTCAATGGGTCATAAACTCAGGATCTGACCTGTAGATGTGACAGATGGTCAGAGCTCCGTCATGGTCAGAGCTCCGTCATGGTCAGAGCTCCGTCATGGTCAGAGCTCTGTCATGGTCAGAGCTCTCTGTCATGGTCAGAGCTCTCTGTCATGGTCAGAGCTCTGTCATGGTCAGAGCTCCGTCATGGTCAGAGCTCTCTGTCATGGTCAGAGCTCCGTCATGGTCAGAGCTCTCTGTCATGGTCAGAGCTCTCCGTCATGGTCAGAGCTCTCTGTCATGGTCAGAGCTCCGTCATGGTCAGAGCTCTCTGTCATGGTCAGAGCTCTGTCATGGTCAGAGCTCCGTCATGGTCAGAGCTCTGTCATGGTCAGAGCTCTGTCATGGTCAGAGCTCTGTCATGGTCAGAGCTCTGTCATGGTCAGAGCTCCGTCATGGTCAGAGCTCTCTGTCATGGTCAGAGCTCCGTCATGGTCAGAGCTCTCTGTCATGGTCAGAGCTCTCTGTCATGGTCAGAGCTCCGTCATGGTCAGAGCTCTGTCATGGTCAGAGCTCTGTCATGGTCAGAGCTCCGTCATGGTCAGAGCTCCGTCATGGTCAGAGCTCTGTCATGGTCAGAGCTCTGTCATGGTCAGAGCTCTGTCATGGTCAGAGCTCTGTCATGGTCAGAGCTCTGTCATGGTCAGAGCTCTGTCATGGTCAGAGCTCTCTGTCATGGTCAGAGCTCTGTCATGGTCAGAGCTCTGTCATGGTCAGAGCTCTCTGTCATGGTCAGAGCTCTCTGTCATGGTCAGAGCTCTGTCATGGTCAGAGCTCTGTCATGGTCAGAGCTCTCTGTCATGGTCAGAGCTCTCTGTCATGGTCAGAGCTCTCTGTCATGGTCAGAGCTCTCTGTCATGGTCAGAGCTCCGTCATGGTCAGAGCTCTGTCATGGTCAGAGCTCTCTGTCATGGTCAGAGCTCTGTCATGGTCAGAGCTCTGTCATGGTCAGAGCTCTGTCATGGTCAGAGCTCTCTGTCATGGTCAGAGCTCCGTCATGGTCAGAGCTCCGTCATGGTCAGAGCTCTCTGTCATGGTCAGAGCTCCGTCATGGTCAGAGCTCTCTGTCATGGTCAGAGCTCTCCGTCATGGTCAGAGCTCTCTGTCATGGTCAGAGCTCTCTGTCATGGTCAGAGCTCTCTGTCATGGTCAGAGCTCTGTCATGGTAACTCACATGATGTCCGCCATGATGTCCTCCTCGTCTTTGATGATGGGGAACAGGGGCTCGCTCTCCACTCCTTGTTCCTGCTTCAGCTTGAACAGCTTCTGACGCAGCACGTCCTGGTGTCTCTCCCTCAACCTGAGGACACACACACACACACACACACACACACACGTCATGTCAGCGGACTTCCTACCAGACCAGACCCCATGCATTTATGCAGCATGTGCTTATCTACCGTTAATTACACGGCTCGGTCGAATGCTCGATTCCGATTAGTCAATCGCTGAATTCATCTATGCCAAGGACAATGTAATTTACAACTAAATGTTGCTCTCAAGAATGTTTTAATTTTTATGTTTGATCATCACGTCCTTGTCCGAGGCGACCGTGACTGTCCGCCCGTGACATATTTTAATTACCATAAGCAAGGAAATACTAAAGCAGTAATAAGCAGTGTTTAATAATCCTGGGGACCAGCGCGCTTACAATTATCCCTTGCATACACAGTAGATTTATCCGTTTAATGTTCTCCAATAGAAACACCTTTTGACAAAATATTGATCAAAACATTAGTTGGCATCAGTTGGACTCTAATCATTACACTGAATGAGAGGCACACACACGAACGCACACACGGACATCAACATTGAAAACGGTCCTCAAAATTATGTCTATTTCTTACTTACCGGTACTTGTGGGCACATTTGGTCCTCCTCACAAGCATAGTAACGGAAGCATGCACACACAGCAGACACGCGTTCGAAAAAGCAGCAGTGTGACACACCGTGCTCTGGCCATGTACAGTTGTACACCCTAGTACCAGTGTTGTTTTTGGCAGCAGATTTTAGGCAGCAACATTTTTCGTCTTAGTTTTAGTCAACAATATAAATCCTGACTAGTACGCACCGTGCCCTGGCCATGTACACCCTGACTTGCTGCAGCAGACTCTCCCAGTAGCCGATGTCCAGGTTGGATCCTCCGGCGCGGATCTTGGACTCTATGTTGAGGTGCAGCGCCTGCAGCTGGCTGTACGTCTTGCCCTTGAACACGACCATGACGTCCGTGCCCACCGACGCGTTGATGCCCTCGCGCCGGTCCACTGAAAAAAACCAAAACAATGGAAGCAAAATGGGAATTAAGTGATGTGGTAGGGCTGTCACGATCACAACATTTAACCCAGTAACACCTGAGGCCTACAAATGCCTCCTAAAATCAGAAGTTCTCACACCGTCAAGATGTTTCGAAAACATTCTCAGTACAATTTTAAATAGCTATTTTGAATCAACATTTCGGTCGGTCAGACCTTCATCAGATGCCTGATGAAGGTCTGACCGACCGAAACGTTGCTTCAATGGGTTAAAATGAAATTTCATACAGATAATTGTGATTAACGATATAATTGGCAGATAAGTGTTAATAATGTTATACTTAAAAATATGAAAAAAACAACGGAAATATCTGATCTACAGCATTGTTTTGTTACAATGTTCTAGTGAACTAACTACACATGTCTCTTACACACAACGGCTCCCGTTCCCTTCCCAGAGGCCTCCAGCTTCCTGAGTTTACTGATCTCGTCCTCAGTGATGGTTGTCATGTCTCTCCAGAAGTCCACGTTTTTCCCCTGCTCCAGTTCCATGTACACCTGGCACCACACAGCAACACTCAGGTCAGTACAGAGTCCACTCCACACTTTACCCCCAACGCCCCTAACCTTAAGGTCCTCTAGCAGGTCGTCCTAACCTTAATGTCCTCTAGAAGGTGGTCCTAACCTTGTGTCAAAGATTTGTGCCACATTTTCAAGTTTTTTCAAAAATAGTGCCGCGCTACGAGCTTGTAGATCTATTTTTCAATAGCTAAAGTATAACATAATGCTTAAAACACCAAAGGGGGTTCCCGTTCAGAATGGGTAAGGTGGTCCTAACCTTAATGTCCTCTAGGTGGTCCTAACCTTAATGTCCTCTAGGTGGTCCTAACCTTAATGTCCTCTAGCAGGTCGTCCTAACTTTAATGTCCTCTAGCAGGACGTCCTAACCTTAATGTCCTCTAGCAGGTCGTCCTAACCTTAATGTCCTCTAGCAGGTCGTCCTAACCTTAATGTCCTCTAGCAGGTCGTCCTAACCTTAATGTCCTCTAGCAGGTCGTCCTAACCTTAATGTCCTCTAGCAGGTCGTCCTAACCTTAATGTCCTCTAGCAGGACGTCCTAACCTTAATGTCCTCTAGGTGGTCCTAACCTTAATGTCCTCTAGGTGGTCCTAACCTTAATGTCCTCTAGCAGGTCGTCCTAACTTTAATGTCCTCTAGCAGGACGTCCTAACCTTAATGTCCTCTAGCAGGTCGTCCTAACCTTAATGTCCTCTAGCAGGTCGTCCTAACCTTAATGTCCTCTAGCAGGTCGTCCTAACCTTAATGTCCTCTAGCAGGTCGTCCTAACCTTAATGTCCTCTAGCAGGTCGTCCTAACCTTAATGTCCTCTAGCAGGACGTCCTAACCTTAATGTCCTCTAGCAGGTCGTCCTAACCTTAATGTCCTCTAGCAGGTCGTCCTAACCTTAATGTCCTCCAGCAGGTGGTCCTAACCTTAATGTCCTCTAGCAGGACATCCTAACCTTAATGTCCTCTAGCAGGTCGCCCTAACCTTAATGTCCTCTAGCAGGACGTCCTAACCTTAATGTCCTCTAGCAGGTCGTCCTAACCTTAATGTCCTCTAGCAGGTCGTCCTAACCTTAATGTCCTCTAGCAGGTCATCCTAACCATAATGTCCTCCAGCAGGTCATCCTAACCTTAATGTCCTCTAGCAGGTCGTCCTAACCTTAATGTCCTCTAGCAGGCGGTCCTAACCTTAATGTCCTCCAGCAGGTCGTCCTAACCTTAATGTCCTCTAGCAGGCGGTCCTAACCTTAATGTCCTCTAGCAGGTCGTCCTAACCTTAATGTCCTCTAGCAGGTGGTCCTAACCTTAATGTCCTCTAGCAGGCGGTCCTAACCTTAATGTCCTCTAGCAGGCGGTCCTAACCTTAATGTCCTCTAGCAGGTCGTCCTAACCTTAATGTCCTCTAGCAGGTCGTCCTAACCTTAATGTCCTCCAGCAGGACGTCCTAACCTTAATGTCCTCTAGCAGGACGTCCTAACCTTAATGTCCTCTAGCAGGCGGTCCTAACCTTAATGTCCTCTAGCAGGTCGTCCTAACCTTAATGTCCTCTAGCAGGACGTCCTAACCTTAATGTCCTCTAGCAGGCGGTCCTAACCTTAATGTCCTCTAGCAGGTCGTCCTAACCTTAATGTCCTCTAGCAGGACGTCCTAACCTTAATGTCCTCCAGCAGGTCGTCCATGTCGGTGACAGTGAGTCCGTTGAGGAACGTGTACGGTTCGTGCATCTCCACGGCGAGGTCGTCGTCCTCAGCGCTGATGTACTTGGCCAGGAGGTCAATGGGTTTGGCTCGGCCGTCACGGATACGGATCTTTGACCTACACACACACACACACACACACACAGTTTGATATGCGTTAGGGTTAGACCACGGAGCCCCATTCCATACAGGTCTGGTACAATGAGAAACAGGGGTATACATCAGTGTTTGCCAAACCTTTTCATGCCAAGAACCCCAAAGATTGACACTAATTATCCCCGCGGACCCCTATTTGAAAGCATATGCCAAGGACGCCCAGTTTAACAGGCATTAGTCTACGGACCCCCATTTAATGGCTATCTCTATTTCTGAGACCCCGATTTATATTGTAAAATCAATGTGAATTTAACTCTGGGAGTGTACAAATGGAACAAAATGGACACGTTAGTATCCTGTACACTCTCAGGGTTACAGACCCATAAGGGTCCATTTTGGTTGCTAACTATCATTTAGCTGAGGAACCCCTGGAACTCCCTCAAGGACCCCTAGGGGTCCCTGGACCCCACTGGTATACATAATGGAATGTGGAGAGAAAAGACAAAGACACACACACCTTCTGTTTTTGCAAACCGTTAGTAAAGTACATTCAATAAAGAGACAGTGGCTGTGTCAGTGGTGTGTCAGTGGGTGTGTCAGTGGGTGTGTCAGTGGCTGTGTCAGTGGGTGTGTCAGTGGCTGTATCAGTGGCTGTGTCAGTGGCTGTGTCAGTGGCTGTGTCAGTGACCTCAGCTTGGCCTGGTGCAGGTGGAAGTTGTCTTCTTGCTCCGCCCAGGTCTTGAAGTGCTCTGCCTCCTTCTCTCTCTGGAGCATCTCCAGCTCCGTCTCCCTCATGGCCTTCTCCCTCTCTCTCTCCAGACGCAGCTGTTTCACCTGCGTTTGGACCCATAGTAATACATTACATTGACCCATACAGTAATACATTCTCCAGCTCCGTCTCACTATTGGCCTTCTCCCTCTCTCTCCATCTCCAGACGCAGCTGTTTCACCTGCATTTTTACCCAGAGAGTAATACATGAATGAACAGGCTCGCACGAGCACACATATGATCACACCTCAAGAGAACTGTCTCTTTTTTTACTTTATTCGTCGTTTATTTGGTCGGGACAGTGTATAATTGTATATTGAAGAACATTACATTAAAAATGCAGTGTAAATAGACCAGATTTAGCAAAATTTGCTAATTTCCATCTGCAGTCCCCAGACATCAAACAATGCAAACAGGACTGACAAACAGGACATAGCATACAAATACCTAGTACATTTCAAACGTAATAAAACTAGTAAGAATAAGAAATAAGAAAAGGGCAGAAGAGGAAGCTTGTCTCGGCAAACCATGTGACTCCCATTGGAAATTTATTGCGAGCTGTGCGACACACAGAAGACACCGACGAGACAGCTAGCTGTCTCTTAGGTGTGAACGCCCCCATAGACATCAAAGGGGGCTTCAGCCCCTGTCCTATACCCATTTATACCGTCCTGAAGGCACTGCATTTAGGATAATGTTGCCCAATAATAGCAAAGAATTGCTGATCTACAAACTCCTAGATCGGAGGTATGACCCATGTCTTGCAGTATACATTTTTGAGGGGCTATTTTTATTTTTAAATATTTTTCTTTAAAGTGAATTCATAGTATAATAGTGATTAGAGAGTAAATAAGTAATTGACATTGATCTGTTTGTTTTACATCACCATAACATCACCTAATCAACATGAGATAGACTTTAATATATTAGCGCACCCTACAGTACCTTCTGTAGCTCCCTGCGGTTCTCTTCTTGGATGAATTTGTTCCTCTCCTTCAGGCCTTTCTCTGACATGTGGCCGATTCCCTTCTTATCCAATGCCTGGGAACCAACACACACACACACATTGTTGTTTTATTTCTATATAGACGGGGGGAGGGGGGAGAGAGAGAGCGAGAGAGCGAGAGCGCGAGAGAGCATATAGCCTTGGGTCAGGATTCAAATCCCAGGTCACCTGCAGGAACAACTATAGCCCCATTCATATCATGCTATATTATGAGTTTGTGTGTAGATCCTATCTCAATAAATGTGCATATGTGCATGTGGTAGTTTGACTGTGTGTGTGTGTGTGTGTGTCACCTTCTGCCACTTGAAGGTCCCCAGCAGGTTGTTGTCTCCGAAGGGGTTGTCGGCGTTGGTGTAGCCCATGTACTCCTCGCTCCAGCCCATCTTCTCCCTCTTCTTCCTCTCCTTGGCCTCCTTCTTGGCCAGCCTCCTGGCCCTCTTCTCTTCGGGGGTCTCAAGAGCCTTCAGCATGTCTCTCTGCTTCTTCTGGTCCTCCTTGGTCTTCACGCCGCCGCCGCCGCCACCTCCTCCTCCTCCTCCTCCTCCTCCTCCTCCTCTGGCCTTGCCCTCTGAAGCAAGAGTTATTAAGAGTTGACCCATTTAGAAAAGGCCTTCGTGAAACATACCGGTATACCAAACTTCACAGAATTTAATTCGGAAAAGTACCGAAAAAGACCACAAAGGCGATCTGCACGCAATCCCTAAAAGACTACAATTCCGGCAGTAGGTCTAAATGGGTTCAATAAAAAACAAATTAATTAATGAATTGAAAAAAAAAAGAAGAAATTACCCTTAAAAACAATAACGATAACTGGAACTGTATTGTGTGTTAACAAACTTAAACTAAACTCAAAACGTCCCTGTGGACACACAAATTGTCTCCTTAGGTGGTTCCCTATCACAAAAGATATCCACGAAATCCAAGTCTCCATGGGGTGAGTAAACAATAGAAAATCCAATGAATCTATGAAGAAAATACGTAAGTCTTCGTCAAAAATAGCTACGACGCATTGTGAGCTTGTAGATCGCTATTTTTGCTAGTCAAAACAAAATAACAATAAATTAACTATTGAACAATTCAAAACGATACAAACCTGAAGCAGAGCTGTCAGAGGAGTCTGTCGAGGCGGAGCGCCCCCTCTGGCGGTCCCTGGTAGCGCCCCTCTCGCTCCGGCCGCCTCCTGAGGGTTTGTCAGTCAACATCATGAGTTTAGTTGAGGACACTGACTGCCATGGACGGAGATCTCCGTCTTTTCAAACCCAACCATTCTGACGGCCCACCGCGGTCCCGTCACTAGCCGCGGTAGAATTAAATCATACCTCCCGCTGTTGTCGATCGCCTCTAGAGTGTTTTGGCTACATCTAGCTGCTTCAGCCACATCCGGGATAACATCCGGTCCGTCAGTAAAAGTGCTCCGCTGCTATAAATCGAGGGGCGCTATGATTTCATGGATTAAATAACCCTGGGCGTTCAGGGTGTTAATGCTTTGCATTGATTCAGTTTGAGAACGCGCTATAGAACCCGCTATAGAACCGTCTATCAGCGTCTCCGTGTCTAGGAGAGCAACCGGAACTGGTTGGTCTGTCAGTAAAAAGGTTCCCCTCTGACTTGAACCATAGCCGAGAACGTATTCTAAAAAATGAAAAAACGGGTGGTCGCGATCCTCCGGCGATATGATTGCTCATGTGTGCCCCTTGAATAAGGCACCTCGCTTTAACCCATGTAGACCTGAGGCTGAGATTCTACAAATGTCTTGAGCTTGTAGATTTGCTATTTTTCAATAGCTAAAATATTTACGTAACATAATGCTTAAAACACCAAAAGGGGTTCCAGAATGGGTTAAAACAGCATTGGCACATGGATGGACAGAGACTGAAACAATCGGCCAGTCAAACTATACGTATTTACTATTTAATACTTTTATACTAGCATTAAAATAAACCATTATTACAGGTTCTGTAATAATGGTGACAGGCCTACCTCCGCCTCCTCTCTCCCGATCTTCACTCTTGTTCCTCCCGTCTCTGCTCCGGACGTCCCTCTCTGCCCTCCTCGGGTCGCCTCTGTCTCTGCTGCTGCTCCTCATCCGGCTGTCCCTGTCCCTCCTGACAGGACTGTCCTTGTCTCTCCTGGCAGGACTGTCCCTGTCCCTCCTGGCAGGACTGTCCCTGTCCCTCCTGGCAGGACTGTCCCTGTCCCTCCTGGCAGGACTGTCCCCATAACAACAATTAAGTTGACCATCACACAAATAATTGTGATTAACCTCACACATGGCCACGGAGTCACAGACTTAATTAACGCGTATTTCATGCAATCCCAGGTGGATACTACAGGTACGTGTTTTAACACCTTTTTGAGCATTCTATTAATTCATTGTTAACTTTAAGTGTGTTAAATATTGTAAATAAAATATACAAAGAAAGTATTGACACATATTTAAAGCCTCACTTTGGACAAAATTACATTTTATTCATAAAAAGTCTGTATGGCAGATCCCCTGAGCAAGCAGGCAGGCTCTATTAGCAAAACAAAAAAATGACAGCACTAGGGCAAGAAACCGGGTTCAAATATGGGGCAGAAGAGGAAAGTGCTGCTTTAATAGTTTTCTACTTACCGGTAAATGACTATCTATAAATGCACCAAGTCTCTGTCTGTGTGTAATCCACATAACTCGAGAACCATTCGCCCCACGACTTCAAATTCGACACACGTGTTCCACACCACCGCAGGGGGTGTAGTGGCCACGTCGGTCGGACCCGGTTGTCCAGAACCGCCCCAAAAAGGCCTCTGCCCGGGCTCTGGACAGGGCCCCTGCCCGGGCTCTGGACAGGGCCCCTGCCCAACGTCCATATTATGGAGCTGGCCTGTTCTGACATTATTCTGAAGTCTGCATATACTCCATATTCCGTCATGCCTGACAAAGAACTCGATATATGGGCATAATAGGGACATTGCCATAATATCTGGGTGGGACATGCATTTCCAACTTGCATCGTTCCAAGTAGGCCTGTGCCCAACGGGCACCACTGTAGAAGCCCCACGGGCACTGCTCTAGTTATAATTAAATAGCTGATCTACAAGCTCACAATGCGTCACAAGCAGTGTAAGCTTTTAAATCAGCTATTTCTAATAACTTTTACTTTTTTTTTTTTTTTTTTACTTTTCAACATAGAAACAATTATGACGACAAAACAATTGTGATTATCTCAGAAATGTGTGATTATGTAACAGGCCTACCTGTCCCTCTCCCTCTCCCTCCTGTCAGGCGGAGGAGGTGGACTCCTCCTGGCTGCACCTCCTCCTCTCCTCTCAGGCTCTCTGCTACCTCCATCCGAGGAGGAGGAGGAGTTGGAGGCTCTTCTCCTCCGGTCTGCTTTAGAGTCTCTCCCACGATGATGCTTCTCACCCCGGTCCCTCGATTTAGGACCATCTGAATCAGAACTGACACAGACATGGAAATTCAACTAATTTTCAACATTTTACTCTGTCATTAATATACCTGAGAAAAATCATTAACATTATTAAGTAGACCTTGGTGATGTCACTGAGATGTACTTCATAATGTTACCGATTATTTTTCAGACATCCAGTTCTAGGCAATACAGAATGGGGGGGGGGGGGGACTTATTTCTATTATCTCCACACAACTGCTTCAGTTAGTGTTCCATGATTCCATCCAGTACCAATTTCTGTCTGCTCACTTCTTTGTGTCGTCACTTCCAATTTCACTTGTTAATCCTTTTTATGATGAATTCCTGCTCTGTTCTTTGACTATATAGAATTGTCTATGTGTACGTCTCTAAATATTTTGATGAATTGCACAAGGTGGACCCTCTTGTAAACAAGTGTAATGCTTAATTGGGTTGTCCACTCACAGTTAACAGTTTGTATTGAGTTTGTGCTTGAAATGTACTGTACTTCGGCAAACTGTTAATACATATTTCAATCAATCAATCAATCAATCAAACCTTTCATGCACCACAAATCGCCCGGGTTCCTTGAAATAGCAAAGTTTCATAACCGCACAGTTTTACAGAGAACATTTACACCACCAATGTCCTACCTGGATCGAACCCTGGGGGCTCTGGCCCCTCGCCGCCTCCTGTCCTCCTCTGATCCGCTCCTCGACGCGCCAGGCCGGGCTCGGGGCTCTCTGCTCCTCTCAGGCCGCCGTGGGAGCGCGGATCCCGGGCTGCTGCTGCTGGACCCGCCGCTGTCGGACCTCCCGCCGCGGCGCCTCGGGCCCTCACCGACCCCAACCGGCGGACCACGGCTCTTCTCGGCGGAGCGGCTGCTGCGACCCCTTATTCTGTCGGGGGATCTGGATTTACTGTCTCTGCTACCGGCTCTGGACCTGGAACGGGACCGACGACGTCTCTTCGACGCCATGGTGGACAGTCAGGAGCGGACGCACTGCCAAGTGGGGTCCGGGTTCTGCTCCGTCGCGTAAATACTAGAGAACACTGTAGTCATATTATTATGAATCACATGGTTTCTGTGTTAAATGTTCAATGTGATTGTTAGAGCCATGTTTGTGTATTAAAATGTAAGTCGTTGATTCGTTACTCCAAAAAACAACAACATCAACAACAATATTTTCTTTAAGGCCAGGCGAATCCAAGGCCAACCTACCAAGGGGGCTTAAGTTACCATAATATTATTCAGCACAGGTTGATGGCGTCACTGGCTGTGATAGTGGGGGAAGGGGAATACACAACTATGTTTTTATATTTATTATTATACACTCATTATAGCTAAATCACCGCTATACACTTTATTACGACGTGTGGTTGTCCTGAGTACCGACGTGTGATTTAAGGAGGTGACAACAAGTGCTTTTCAAACACAAAACAACCTCCAGACAATGCAGTAGTGAAATGTAGTTCTGCAACAAATTCCTTTTAAATAAATGAACATTAGCGTAATTTTTTTTTTGATTGTACAAGAAGCATGTTCACGTGACACGTACAGACCAACTCTAAACCAGGGCTGCGATATGGATACGATCACAGCAATATGTCTGAATATACCTAAATATGTATTGTGGTGATAAATATCAATTTTATTTATATATATTTTTGTAAAATAGCCTACTGTTTAAAAAAATCTAAAGTAGCCGACCTAAAAGCTGAAAGCTCACAAGTAGAGAAACACTAGATTTTTTTATTGCATATCACAATATATCTAGTCTCATATCACAATGTCAATATAATGTCACCGATGCATTATTATATAATAACATATTATTACCAAACACACGTTCTGTTTATGACGGGGCGTACTACATCTCCCACAAGGCACCGCGGTCCCCTGGCTGAGAGGGGACTCTTTTTTCCTCTCAACAACACATTCTTCTTTCTCCAGCTGAGCTGTTGGAACAGGATCTGCTGCTGCTCTGAACAACCGTCAACGTTGACAAATCCCTTTACAACCGACTGACGTCGTTTTGTTCTCTCGTTATATGTATACACAACTAGCTCATAAAAAGGGGAACGTAGTTTTTAGGGATAGCAGCAGGACTGGAGCCCTCAGCCATAGGGTTCAGTTGTCAGCTCACGTTAGCACAGCACAGCAGCTATCGTTTTAGATTTGCAGCTTATCCGGGGTTGACCTGCTTGCTTGTTGTGTTCAGGATCCAGGACTAGTTATACCCCACCGGGTGGGGACAGACCCAGACAGAGGGCCATGCTGGGGTCACTTGACACCGATCATCCGATGTATCGATCCAGCTAAAAAATAATAAGCTGCTCGCTTTTAGTGGAAAAGAAAAGACATTCAACAAAAGCCTTTGTCTGTCCGACTTTGTGCGCAGCAGCAGCTTCGCCAGGAGGATTGGCCTTGTTCATTGTCCCCCGATCCACAAACACAACAAAGAGGATCGTTTATTTATTTTTTTATTTTCTTCAATCAGATCGAACATATCTTTTAGGAGAATCTTTTTTTATTTTAATAGAATGGCTCAGCACGGAGGAGGTGGCGGCCCCACTCATGTGGCGAGCTCCCAGAAAGCTCTGATGTTGGAGATGAAAAGCCTTCAAGAGGAGCCCGTGGAGGGCTTCAAAATAACACTGGTGGACGAGGCGGATCTGTATAACTGGGAAGTGGCTATTTTTGGGCCCCCAAACACTCATTACGAAGGGGGGTACTTTAAGGTGAGAGGGAGACTTTGTTTATTACATGGTAATTAATTACATAACTGACAGGTGATCATATTGATTGATTACTTTCTTAGACAGAAATGTAAACAAGTGTAGTGCTTTATTGGGTCGTCCACTCACTGTTAACAGTTTGAAATTCTTTAAATGTACTGTAATTCAGCAAACTGTTAATACATACTTCAATCAATCAAAAACCAAAACAACAGTGTGATCATATTAATGTGTCTAAGCTAATTGTGTACTACACACTCGGTGAAGTTAATGTTACTATCGTTGTTTATTATTGTATGTCTTTAACATGTCTATGAATTGAATGCATACAGTCTGAACACAATGGAGACAACAAGCCCCATGTGGGTCTTTGTGTTATTTTAGCACTCATTGTAAATCGTATCTCTGTACAATCTGCAAACTCTTCATAAAGTATTCAATCAATAATAAGAATAGGCAACTGTGCATGTTGATTTTTGGGGGTTCCTGTTGAGGTTTGGGGGAGCATGAATAAGACAAATGTTAAAGTCCATAGTCTCGGCTGCCACATCACGATGTCATGTCTGAAAGCCAGAGTTGGAGGGGCTGGCGCCCCTAAAAATGTAGTGACTCAGTGAGTTTCCGGCAGATTTGGTTCCATTTGTACACTGAGTTACACATTGATGGCATTACTGTGTGATAACACATTTACAAGTAATACAAATTGTAATACAAATTGATTTGATTAAAATACACATGGAACCGTTTTATATATATATATATATATATATATTTTTTTTTTTTTTTTTTTTTTTTATATTTCTTGTCCCCTAGTCTCGGGTCAAGTTCCCTATCGACTATCCCTACTCTCCACCCGCCTTTCGCTTCCTGACAAAGATGTGGCACCCCAACATTTATGAGGTGAGTATATTAATTGCAGTCTGTCACTGTGTAAAGCTATTCTGAGCTTTGCTCTGTAGAGCACTGCTTCCCTGCCCAAACAGTTGGGTAATTTTTGTTTACAACATTTTGTTTTCAATTATTATTTCACAACTTTTTCAAAAATAATTCCAAAAAAGCAACGAAAAAATTGATTAAAAATAAAATGTCTCTTTTTTCAGTAATTTCACAAAGAATTAAAATAAAATAAATGCCATAACAAGTCAAATGTTTAAGTAGTACTAGTGAAAATAGCCGATCTGTTGTGAGCTTGTAGATCTGCTATTTTCACTAGTTTGGGTCCTGGAGAGATATCAAATGTCTCTTTTGGGTCACGGGCTAAAATGGTTTGGGAACCATTTTAGCCATTCAGTTGCAATGAGGGTATGCGTGTGACATCATCATCATACCCGGAAGTTATGCGGGAACGCCAACTGAGTGGCAAAAAACTACTTCCTGGCATTGACAGCCCATACATCCAAACTGATTGCATTACATGACGTTAAAGGACATTAAACTCACCGTGTCACTCACTTTATGCATGTGCATACACCGCACAAGCTCCCGACATTTACACTTTCGAGAAAGGGGTAAAGAATGGAGAAAGAAAGAGGAAGACATGTCATATGTAAATGTCGTCTAATATCACTCATATAATATAAGCAGTGTCAACTGTCAAGTAGATACATAAAAAGGTGGAGTTTGAAATGGCAATAAAATGGGTCAGTTAAAAATAGCAGCAGATATGTAGTGTCACGGTGTCTTGTGCAGGAGAGACATCACCTTAGCAGCAGAGATCAAAAACATGTCCCGTGTACATGAGTAACACATGCTTCAGTTATTTTTTATTGGTTCATCATTTATTTATTTATTTTCTTTGTGGTTTTCAGAACGGAGATGTGTGTATTTCCATACTGCACCCCCCAGTGGACGACCCCCAGAGTGGAGAGCTGCCTTCAGAGAGATGGAATCCCACCCAGAACGTTAGGTATGCGCATGCACGCACGCACACGCACACACACACACACACGCCACCAACTACCAAGTCTTCATGTTGGATCAGAACACGGTAATGCACTGACTGCCCTTGTTGTGGATCCCTCTCCCTAGCCCAGTGGATCTCAACCTTTTCAGGCCGTGATCCCCCAAACATATTCATATTTGAACTGGGGACCCATGCCCTGACAAGCACTCGGAATGTAGGACATGAGGCGTTACACTGTACATATACAGTAGTAATCTAGAACCATGCAAGACGTCACCTGTGGCAGATGCCACATATATATATTATATATTTAAATTATGTTTAAATTTGTCTCATGTAACGCCAACCCCGCTATTTTCAGCAATGGGTTAAGTGGTCATTTTAAAGTAGCTCTGGGCATTTAACCGAAAATATATTGAAACCGACATTTAATCCCATGATCGAGAAGCGATGTTTACAATACATTGTGCACTTCTAGTAAAAAGTGTTGTAACTTGTACGTGATTCAATGACTAAATATTACTCAAAACATCAGAATACCTTGTTCAGAACAGAAGTGCATTTTAGACTTTTAATGCAAGTAACTCATTTTTAATGCAAGTAACTCGATTTGGAAATTGAAATCAATTGTTCATATCTTCAGTATTATAATTAAACTACTAATGGATGGGCGTGTTGCTTTGCCTCCAGGACCATCTTGCTGAGTGTGATTTCCCTGCTGAATGAACCCAACACCTTCTCCCCCGCCAACGTAGACGCCTCCGTCATGTACCGCAAATGGAGGGAGAGCAAGGGCAAGGACCGAGAATATGCAGAGATCATCAGGTAAAACACCCCCCGCTCGAACACTGGTGTTTCCCCAGCTAAATGATGGAGAGTTGGCAACCACATGGACCCTTTATAGACCTTTAACTTGGAAGGGTCCATTTGGTTTCATTTCTACACTCAAGAGCACACGGTTGTGCTCGCCTGCATTTTAGGCAGTATCGGCAGCCTTTGTGATACTGCTATCGGTATCGGAAGAACTCCAGTTGCAGCCCTAACAACACAAGTCTAACCAATGACTACCGGTAGTCTAAACTAAAGTATGCACCCCAGGTAATGCATCAAATTCATATAAATAGTCCTCTAGGAAGTGAGCCAAAAACTATAAACACTGTAGGATGCCAGGTCATCTGTCTACATAACATGCTATCTAAATTGCATTTTTAGCCTTCGCATAAGCCTGCTAGGGCAAGTGCTACGGGCTAAAGTGGAGTCTGAATAGGCGAGTCTTCAGGCTACTACAAGTGTGGGCTGACACTTAATTGTTTTAACAGGAAACAGGTGCTGGCCACCAAGGCGGAGGCGGAGCGCGATGGGGTGAAGGTGCCCACCACCCTGGCAGAATACTGCGTGCGCACACGCGCCCCACCCGCGGACGAGGGCTCCGACCTCTTCTACGACGATTACTACGACGACGAGGACCTGGAGGACGAGGACGAGGACGCCGATTGCTGCTACGACGACGACGACTCGGGCAACGAGGAATCATGACGAGATTGAGAGTGGAATCTCCCCCATCCAACCCGCACCCCACCCCCTCCTCAATCTAGCTGCAATACACACCCCCCCCCCCCCCCTTTCCTTCCCGGCCGGGATGTCAGGGATTGTAGGACTATAAAAGCCTCATTTGTGCTCTGTTGGCAATGAAGGCGCCGCACATCGGAAACAGACGATGCACAATCTTGTGGACCGTCTATTTCTGACGTGTGGCACCGTCGTGCGACTAAAGTATATGTTGGCTTTATCCAGAAATAATTCACGTCGCCTCAGTTTGGAGCCACTTGGACCCTATAGCGTACCTACCTATTCTGGGGCTAATATTGGGGGGGGGGGGGATTTTTGGGACAAAGATATTTAGTCTTGAACGAAAGCGGTAGGGGGCCTGGGTATAGAGCCCTGTCCATCTAAAGTATAGGGTTTAAGTGGTCAATTCATCAACAGCAAATGTTGTTTTTTGGTTTGCTGTT
This sequence comes from Protomyctophum parallelum, assembly GCF_964188405.1. NCBI lineage: Eukaryota > Metazoa > Chordata > Actinopteri > Myctophiformes > Myctophidae > Protomyctophum > Protomyctophum parallelum. Next base: position 11,793,565 of record NC_139709.1, read on the forward strand.
TTTTTCTTTTTTGCTCTCACTCTGAACTCTTCCAGAGACTAAAATCGGATGCATCAGCTGGACAGGGTCTGATCTGGTTAGGATTTTGCACCAGCATAATTGTGCACCTATAATATTAAAGGTATATTCAGTGATTTCACTTAATTCAAAGATCACTTATTTTTTTGTTTTGTTGTGATAATCCTGCCTACTATAGAGTGTGCTGGCCATATAAGGAGTTCCTCCCTGTCCCCAGTTAACCCCTGGGGGTCAAAAAAACTTAGGTTTCGTTTTTGACTCTCTATCCTGATTGGACGAAAGGCTGGGTCCCACAGCCAAAAACGAAACTTAAGGTTTTTTGAATGAAATCACTGAATATACCTTTAATTGTTTTGCAAATTGTTAACTGAAAACATAAGGTGAGACGTAACAATTTAAAGAAGACAACAAAGCACTCATGGCAAAAGATAAAATCCCTGGTGCTGGGCAAATACAAAATGGATCATCCTCCCATGTACAGTAGTTTAGTTTAATTAATTACCACATCATTAATGCGGCTATGGCAGTGCTTGGCGAGCTTAACAAAGTCTAAAGTTTAAAGGACAACAATATTTGTTTTAATACTAGCTGTACTTAATTTGCTAGACCCCACCCACTCACTAGTCTGCCTAGCAACACCGCGGCTCACTCTGAGTGAGACGCTCAACAAAGTTGATGTTGGTATGTTGACTCTTCCTCAGACGAGACGAAGAGCTTCCTTTGACTGAAGAAGGCCTGGATTAAGACCTTTGTTGATCCCGCTGGGGATCAGCGGTAAAAAAACAGTTCTCAAACATTTTCATGTCAAGGACACCCAAGATTATATGTAATTGGATGCCGATCCCCATCTGAAAATATGTTGTTCCAGGGAACCCCCCCAGAAGACTTGAGTTAAAAACTTTGGCTCTGAAAGAATATATATTCAATGATTTGCGCCACATTTTCATGATTTTTCAAAGAAATAGCAGACCTACAAGCTTGTAGCGCGGCACCGAGTGCAGCGATATGAGATTGTAGATCTGCTATGTTTAATGGCTAAAGTATAACAATGCTTAAAACACCAAAAGGGGTTCCTGCCCAAAACGGGTTCAAATGTATGGGAGCAGGATGATCCAGTGTGTGGGGACTGGGTTTTTCTACATTAGCCAACAGTACCATTCATAGCTATATCCTATTGATACCTTATCTGTGCAACGACGAACACGTAATCATGCCACTGTCAGAATGAAACCTGTGGCCACTACACTGGTGCAAAGGCTTAACGAATCACGTCCTATTAATATTAAAGTCTCGCTGCGTAAAGGCCATGTTGGTAGTCTTTTTGGTGACATCCTCCGGTAGCTCCTGTTTTCCATTTTGAACCGCGATTCCCAGAATGCAGTTTAAAACTAAAACGGCAGAAGTACCGTTCCAAAACGAACGCTGCAGGGGCCTGTAGTACCGAGGATATTTCATGATATAATATATTAACTTTAACATAAATAAATACATTTCCGGCACGAACATATCATGTGGTATGGCTGTTGTTAAACAATATATACCAGTGAAAGATTAAATGGAAGAAAATAATTGTTCAATTGTAAAGGTTACAAGGTATTGACTTTAACAATTTCCATGGATGGAACTGGGTCATGCACAGCTGTTGTCAGCATCTGTGATTTTCCAGAGACTAAAGACTGCAACAGCCTTTCTTTTTTTTTGTGGGTAAATGATGCACTGCAAACATCAAAGCTTAACATCCCCAGGAAATACAGTCTTGTCTCCATTCTTTATTCATGACATGTTTGGACAAGGATATCTGCGCCCCTGCGTTTTCACAAGATACTCCTTGTGTCCTAGTGCATGTCTGAGTCGGACATCTCAGAATCGTTGCTGTTTGTTTTCGAGTTGGACTGTTTACCAATCTCCTCGTCTTGCTCAATCGAAGAGAAAGAAACAAAAAAATAAGACTTGTGATCGAGCACGTCGCAATGACTTCTCGGTCTTGGAGGAACTGCTGAAATGAGTGGAACATTGGGTTAAACCCGCATGTCAACATTTCACTGAAATGTGCTAGTGTGGCGATTAACTATCAGATCTGTTTTGTCTTATTTTATTAATTGTAAAGTAGCTCATTTGCAAAGTTTCCCAGGACTTTTTTGAGCTCATCAGGAGGGCAAAACTAATTACTGACTGACCGACCGGAGGTGTGTATCTCTGTAGTCACTTGAACCCTAGCATCCCTATTCCTGGGCTAACATTCAGTGATCTTCAAGCTCAGTGTGGCACGTTTTGATCTTGTAGATTGGCTAGTAAAATAAGATATTTTGGTGAAAACAGGAGAAGGCTTAGTAAAGAGCCCTTGGGAATCAGTTCAGCTAAGGTTTTAAGTGGTTAGAGCCCCTCTCTCATAGACCTAGTGGAGGTATGTCTAACCTACCTTAGGGGCCCCTGTCTCTCATAGACCTAGTGGAGGTATGTCTACCTTAGGGGGCTCCTGTCTCACAGGCCTTGTGGAGCCAAAGACGGTAGACTATAGTAAAGGAAAGCCCAACACATTTAATGACTGAGAAAATGTTTGCTGTATTCTTTGTCTTATCTAAACAATTTACTGTCTTGGAAGCTTTATTTTTTACTTTTCTTCTTCGATTAGACATTATGCCCGTAGGGTTTTGAATAATGATTTGTAATGGTCTGTGGGATGAGGTCGCTGGGTTTTACAGACAAAGGTTTGTTTTTTTGGAAGAAAAAAAAGGGGGTCTTTGTTGAATAATATTATATGTGTCCGGTTTTAGAAACTCTTTGGAGAGAGGCCCCTTCACTTAAAATGAAAAGAAAAAACATGTCCACTATGGTTTAATTTTAACATATTTATTTGTGTGTGTGTGTGCTGGTGTAGGGTGGGATGGGGTGATGCTATTGGATTTTAAGAGTATGGGTGTCTTTGTGTGTACTTCAACATTGTTTTTATTTCACTCAAATTGGACTTCAAACTTGCGATTCTCAGGACAATGTGTGGTTGGTGTAACGAGAGGAGAGAAACTGGTTCAAGTCCTTTTAGGTGGTCTGCAAAATTATTCGTTTACAGTTTCAACCGGAATCACAAGGTTTTATGAATGATCAGCTCACTTTATTTACCTGTATGTCTTTTATTTTTGGCTATTTAAAAAAGAATAAAGATCTTTATTGTGAATTAAATGAGTTCATGATTACTGCAATGATATCCATTGATGTCTATTCTATATTTTTAAATAGTTAAACAATGCCTGATCCATGAAACATTTTGCCTAATGATATCCCCAAAATGAGGATTATGAATTGATGAATTCATTAAATTATTGATTATCAATCATGTGCAGAGGTCCCCATTGAGTGTGTCGGTGTGGATGTGACTTGTCAACAGATGCATTTTACTTTGATTTGTAATTTGTACCGCCATCCATCTGCTAAAATACATTTCTGCAATGTGAGTGATTTCAAAGTAAACGGGGACAGCAAAAAGGTCAGGAAGAATATTGGACAAATCACACTTTAACTAGTCTTTTAACCTTGAGCAAACTACTGGAGTTGCCTAATGCCAACCACCACTCCAAAACCATAAATCTATGATCAACAAGTAAAACTAGAATAAATCCATTTGAGATTGGATTGAGATTAGGGATGCTCGATCAGGTTTTTTTTTTGATTGATTGGATGCCGATCACAGATTGTTTTTTCATGATCGTCCAGCTGATCTTGTGAAATGTTGCATTCTATTTAGCCAAGATCATCTTTCACCACAGGGGGGAGCCAAAGGAAAGGGCAAGGAATCACATTAGCCTGCCACACACACACACACTCACGCCACACTCACACACACAGCTAATTTACAATTTACAATTTAGGCATTTAGCAGACGCTCTTAATCCAGAGCGACTTACATTTTAAGCAAGAACAAAGCATGGGAATACATCACATAAAAAGCATTTATCATGAAACATGCGTAAGCTAAGAAAGTAACAGTGGAATATTTATATAGTGAAACTATACATACACTATACATATAAACTATACATACACTATACATATAAACTATACATCTTTACTACTATGCTATATATGTGTACTATGGCGTGCTATGACTACATACAATACAATTACAGTGCTGTCTACATAACATGCTATAAGTCTGTATCAAATGCTATATAATCCAACAGAAATGCTATCTAACTATAGTCACACTAATGTGACAACAACACAGCAACCGCTTGAATCACATACCCAGTGTGTCTACAATTACACAAGTTACTTGCATACTTGAGGTCCTTGGTCTACAATGCTGTTTTTATTCGATTAGCTCAAATAGAAAACATACAATCAAAGAATACAAAAAAAAAGCATACAAATCTGCCATATAACCAGTGTTTCTCAATCTTTTTTGGGGACAGTGCTCCTATGCAATAGCCACCATAATGCTTTTCCAATGGGAGTCACCAAAAATGTTTTGTCAAACCGTATGACTCCCAAAGCATTGTGGTGGCCTAAAACAACAAACAAACGACCAAACATTTGCTTGATTGGTGCTTGATACGTGTGAATGAGTTGTGGTGTTTGAGTCAGTGCCCCTATTATTTAGTATCCCAGGTCCCTTACCTTGAAACATCCAGTTAAAATGTAACCTTGTTTTCTATTGTGTCGTGTAGAGCCTCACCTTTAGGTCCTGCAGCAAGGGGCAACTGGTATGTGACTATAGTTTGACACGTGCACATAATATTTCAATGTCCAAGAGTTGTTGTGTCTTCTTTGGATATGTCAATCCGTTTATGCACATGAAGCCATTCAGATAAACCTAAAACTCACTTGATAATATTACATTGAAGTGAACACTGCAGCAACACACAGTGGCAAACTGTGGCTGAATTCTCCCATTGCACACCTGCAAGCCATCACACACTGCCAGGCATAAATAGTAGCCATAGCAACCAGCCACCCTCTGATTGACATGACATGATGGCATCACTGTTTAGCAAGGTCACACCATTCATTTAAATAAACGCAACAAAATAAAACAGGAAGGCAATTTGGCTCCAACAGTAGAAATAGAATTGTATCATATAATATAACATGTCATTCTGTCTAATGTCACAATACTATAACATATTGTTAAATAAATTGTTATTAGATGCTAAAGGGATGTTTGACAGGTTTATTGCAATGAAACATCATTCCATCATCATGCACTGTTTCCTTTACAGATCTATAGCAGAAATAAGACCATCATATTTTCATTATTTTGCACAGTGACAGGATTATCCAAATGTACTGAATCCAATAGTTCAGTAAATCTTTGAAATGTATGTCTACACATTCAGCGACATCACATCACATTCATTTGACAAAAAAAAGCTATATGTAGAAATAGATTAGAAGCCAGTTAGACTATTTACATTTACAACAGCACTCATAAAACACATGCTAATCCTCTTCTAAAGGTCACACAAGTGAAATTGCATATTTCTTTATTTTAAAGAAATATGCAATTAGATTCTCAAAAACAAAACTCACTTAAAGATGTGTGTAAAGTGTGTGTGTGTGTGTGTGTGTGTGTGTGTGTGTGTGTGTGTGTGTGTGTGTGTGTGTGTGTGTGTGGAGGTGTGTTTAGTAGCAGGATC
>NC_139709.1:11804212-11836712 GCF_964188405.1 Protomyctophum parallelum
AGTTTGTATTCTAGGTCCCCAAAAAAAACAAAAACAAGCAAGGTCTAGAACTGGGGGTGGGAGTGGGTCGGGAGGAAGGTGGATCGAGCGTGGGGGAAGTGGTCTAGCTGGATCTCCTGGGGCAGGCACTCTCGGAGCGGCCCTGGTCTGGCCGTGGAGAGAGGGAGGGGGGGACGGGGAGGGTACGAGGAAGGGAGAGAGGGGAGTGAGGCGGCGGGCAGCGGATCATCTGTAAATGACAAAAGACAAATATTGCAAATATGGACTAATAACAAGGCACATTTGTCCTAGCACGGTGACCAAAACATTTGACGTGGAATATTGCGGAAATGGACTGATAACAAGGCACATTTGTCCTGGCACGGTGACCAAACATTTGACATGGAATATTACGAATATGGACTATTATGAAAAGGGATACCACGGTGGCGAGGTGGCTGGGAGGGGATGGGGGGACGGGAGAGGGGGGATAGGAGAGAGGGAGGGGGGATAGGAGAGAGGGAGGGGGGATAGGAGAGGGGGGATAGGAGAGAGGGAGGGGACGGGGGGGGGGGTAGGAGGGGCGGAGGGGAGTTGGGCGGGAAGACCGCTGGGGTTGCTGTGGAGAGAGAAAAATTGGGAGGAGGGGGGGAGAGGGTAGGAGGGGTCGGAAAGGACGCTGGGGGGTGGCAGCGTGGAGTGAACGCTGGGGAGATCCAGCGTAGGGTGGTAGGTGGCCAGGAGGGGAGGGTAGGCGGGTGAGGCCTGTGGGAAGGCAAGAGAGGCCGAGGGAAAGGTGGGCAGAGCCTGGGGAGGGGGGCCGGGAGGGGAGGGTAGGCGGGTGAGGCCTGTGGGAAGGCAAGAGAGGCCGAGGGAAAGGTGGGCAGAGCCTGGGGAGGGGGGCCGGGAGGGGAGGGTAGGCGGGTGAGGCCTGTGGGAAGGCAAGAGAGGCCGAGGGAAAGGTGGGCGGAGCCTGGGGAGGGGGGGCCAGGAAGGGAGGGTAGGCGGGTGAGGCCTGTGGGAAGGCATGAGAGGCCGAGGGAGGGTGGGCGGAGCCTCGGCAGGAGAAGCCATGAGGAAGGCGGGCGGAGCCTCGGCGGAGGCGGGCAGAGAGTGGGGGGACGGGACGGGGGGACGGGGGATGGGAGAGAGGGAGGGGGGGATAGGAGAGAGGGAGGGGACGGGGGAGGGGGGGCATGTCATACGTCACAAATACAAAGTAGTTATCGTGAAACAAGTATAAACTAAGAACCTAACAGTGGAGTATCTATGTCAACTATGCGTACTATACTATATTATAGTATACGATAAACAAAGTATACTATGAAGTGCTAGGCTACATAAAAACAATCCTGGTGCTGAATGAATGGCTGAAAGAAGGCTGGGGCCTGAGAGAGGCACTGGGAGCGTGGCTGGCTGAAAGAATGGCTGAAGGAATGGCTGGGGCCTGAGAGGGACGGTGGGAGCGTGGCTGGCTGAATGAATGGCTGAATGAAGCCTGGGGCCTGAGAGAGGCGCTGGGGGCATGGCTAGCTGAATGAAGCCTGGGGCCTGAGAGAGGCGCTGGGGGCGTGGCTAGCTGAATGAAGCCTGGGGCCTGAGAGAGGCGCTGGGGGTGTGGCTAGCTGAATGAAGCCTGGGGCCTGAGAGAGGCGCTGGGGGCGTGGCTAGCTGAATGAAGCCTGGGGCCTGAGAGAGGCGCTGGGGGCGTGGCTAGCTGAATGAAGCCTGGGGCCTGAGAGAGGCGATGGGAGCGTGGCTAGCTGAATGAAGCCTGGGGCCTGAGAGAGGCGCTGGGGCGTGGCTAGCTGAATGAAGCCTGGGGCCTGAGAGAGGCGCTGGGGGCGTGGCTAGCTGAATGAAGCCTGGGGCCTGAGAGAGGCGATGGGAGCGTGGCTAGCTGAATGAAGCCTGGGGCCTGAGAGAGGCGCTGGGGGCGTGGCTGGCTGAATGGCTGAAAGAGTGGCTGGGGATGAGAGGCTGGGATCCTGGCTGGCTGACCGACTAGTCACTAGCTGAAAACAAAGTAGGCCTACAAAATGCTATTTAGCAGACACTCTTGACCCAGAGCAACTTACGTTTAAGCAGGAACAGGCATGTCGTACATCGCATATATAAAAGTAGTGGTTCATGTATAACCTAAGAACGTAGCAGTGGAGTATCTATGTCAACGATGCGTGCTATGCTATATTATATTAAACGATATACATGTGTACTAAGAAGTGCTAGGGCTACGTAAAGTGCACATCTGGTGCTGAATAAAAGGCTGAAGGGGTGGCTGGGGTCTGTGAGGGGCGCTGGGAGCATGGCTGGCTGAATGGAAGGCTGAATGGCTGGGGATGGGAGGCTGGGAGCATGGCTGTCTGAACTGGGTGAATGGCAAGCAAGGGTTATGTCCATACGGTATGATACGCACGACATAAGGAAGCTTGGCTGCAGGGATAAGCACTGTGAGAGTGTGAACCGTTAACGTTAAAGAAGGCTGCGTGGAAGCCCGAGGCTGAGTGCAGTCAGTTAGCTGGACTTCAGCGGCCCCGTGTGGTTTCAGCAGGAACTGCTTCTGGTTGTGGCTGTCACGGAGTGATGACGTGACGGGCTGCGCGTAGTGTGAGCTTGGGCATGAATGGAAAGCCCTGGGCTACGCTGTGGCTTAATGAAAGGACGGACGGTTGAATGAAACTTAGCTTTGTGGGTTGTAGTGACGGGGAGGCGGATGGATCGTTCTGTTTTGGCTCGAACGGCGTGACGCTTGGGCTGTAGGTGATGTCGTCTGATCGGCGAAGGTCCCGTGTCGTCACGGTGTGCCGGTTTTGAGGTTGGGGAGGCCATCTGTCTGTGTATCCCGCAGCGAACGTGTCTACGCGAAGGAGGTAGAATGCTGGTTCCGTGGACGAACGGTGAGTGAGGAAAAGGTGGTAATAAAAATTGCGAGAAGCCTGTAGGGAGGCGGCTGGTGTGCGACGCAGCGAGGCAGGCGAAGCATGGAGGATTCTGGGTGGTACTGGGCAGGTATAAATGGGGGCAGGTAGATTGACGTGGAGGGCGGAGAGTGGCATTAAGGGCAGGGCCAATGCGCGTTTCTCCTCCTCCTGAACATCAGTTGTTCCAACTCCATTTATGCCTCCCCTCCCCTACAGGGTGGGGGAGGGGAGGCATAACTGTATAATTACTATACAGTTATAGTAATTATTATTTCTGATCACATTTAGACCAAACCAAAAGCACCCTTCTCACAAATTAAATTATTAATGTTGAAATACCCTCAACACTCCTAGACATTAATTGTGAGTGAGTTTCATTCGTGATTTCATCAAAGTAATGTTGTATTGGTATGTCTATTGGTATCACATGCTGTAGTTTAAAAGTCTTGCTGTTTATGCATTACTGTTTGACATTATCTGATATGCAAAACACTTCCATGTCTGTCCATTTGGGCATATATTGTGTCACAACATTTACCAAAAATAGGTGATCTTGTCCTACGTTGGGTGATCTTGGGTGTCCTACGTTGGGCCTGGCTGTAAACAAGTTCTTGAGCTTAGTCCAGTTACCCTGGGTAAACATAGTACCTTTCCTTTCCTTAGTCCAGTTACCCTGGGTAAACATAGTACCTTTCCTTTCTTAGTCCAGTTACCCTGGGTAAACATAGTACCTTTCCTTTCTTAGTCCAGTTACCCTGGGTAAACATAGTACCTTTCCTTTCTTAGTCCAGTTACCCTGGGTAAACATAGTACCTTTCCTTTCCTTAGTCCAGTTACCCTGGGTAAACATAGTACCTTTCCTTTCTTAGTCCAGTTACCCTGTGTAAACATAGTACCTTTCCTTTCTTAGTCCAGTTACCCTGGGTAAACATAGTACCTTTCCTTTCCTTAGTCCAGTTACCCTGGGTAAACATAGTACCTTTCCTTACCTTTTACGTCAATGATTCAAGCCATGGCCTTAACCATTCAAGTGTTTTGGCGTAAATGTAATCAATGTGCCTACCAGTGGCTTCTCAAAGAGAAGCCAGGATTTCGGTTCTCCAAACAAACAACAATTTAGTTATTTTTAATCTAGTCTGAAATAATTTGAGTATCAAATTACTTTATTTTAATCTTGTCTAATCAACAGGTAAAATCCTCAATGTTTGTTTGATTGATTGATATATTTATTAACAGTTTGCAGAATTACAGTACAAACACAACTCAATACCAAAAACGGTTAACTGTGAGTGGACGACCAAATAAAGCAGGATGTTCTGAAGCCGGATTGAAATTCGTACATATACATTTTTTTTGTGGCAAAATACTTTTCAACCTGTTCATAGACAATTTTTTCCATCACTTTCCGAGATGGAGCTAATGTTAATTCAGCCATTTGTACCTGGAGTAAATTGTGCGGATGGCATGAAAAGCCTGATATGATGAAGGCCTGATGGACCCAAATATTGGGTCTAATACAATTACGAGTTTAGTATAATCTACACATGATTATGTTAACCGCTCTCTTTGGGAGGAGTCAGAGTTTAGACTGGGAGGAACCGATCACACCACTAACAGTGATTGGTGGGAAACTCATACACACTCAGCCCGCGCTCTCATCCGTCTCCATGATTGGTGGGGCGCACAGCCCCACACAGAGTCTACTATATAAAAGGTCTCGCACGCCTCTACTCCAGCATATCTCTTCGAGTGCTTATTATTCTAGAAATAAACCTAACCTACTTCAAAATGAGCGGACGAGGAAAAACTGGAGGAAAGGTCAGGCAGAAGGCCAAGACCCGCTCATCCCGTGCCGGGCTTCAGTTCCCCGTGGGTCGTGTCCACAGACTGCTGCGTAAAGGCAACTATGCCCAGAGAGTCGGTGCCGGCGCCCCGGTCTATCTGGCGGCTGTTCTCGAGTATCTAACCGCTGAGATCCTGGAGTTGGCTGGAAATGCTGCCCGCGACAACAAGAAGAGTCGTATCATCCCCCGTCACCTCCAGCTGGCCGTCCGCAACGACGAGGAGCTCAACAAACTGCTGGGTGGAGTGACCATCGCTCAGGGCGGTGTGCTGCCCAACATCCAGGCTGTTCTGCTGCCCAAGAAGACCGAGAAAGCTGCCAAGAAATAAACCTGCTTCATTTCGACTGAATAAACCCCACAAAGGCTCTTTTAAGAGCCACCCACAATTTCTATATGAGAGTCTTTTCCAATATCCCCATCAAAGTAAGCGCACTTTATAAGGGTATCGCTATTACGCCTCCTAGTTCATAAGACATACTTTAAATGTTTCCTGTCACAGACTGACCATATGTCTACATTAACGGCACAGTGCGTTATTAATCTATTTGTGAATTTTTATGAAATTACCTTACACTGCTGTGTAGTTTTTTGCTCAATTGATCCTGTGTGCCATGCTTGGATGATAACATAATGCAGTTTGTGTCTATCTATGGCAGCATGAGGATTTGAATCACAATGATAGATGTATTCACAAATTCGCACCTTAACTCTCGTGGATGATAACATTGGCTTTTAATACGCATTGAAACGAATGCAATAGAAATAGGAATCTATTCTACATGTTCACAAGCTCCTCTAAACAGAGGGAGGAGACTAACACTGTCTTTGTTACTGCATAATGTTCTCCCGCCCGCCAGATCTATTGTCCCGCTAAAATACAGACTAGGGTAGGGATATATGTTATACACATTTAGAGTGAATCTATATTCCAATAGTTCTATTCCACGTTCCAAACTAAATCCTGTTATAACACACGTTATAATCTAGTCTAGTGTATGTATTTGTGAAATGTATTTTGAAAACTCGGTGCAACATGTAACAGATGCAGCACTGTGTGTAACCTCGATGTTATCTTTATCTGATGTAATGTCAAGCCTTGGATATTCTTTGTAGGCCTACTGTGATATTTTGTAAAATTGTGGAAAAATCTATACAATTATTTGAAATGGCTGCTTATGACTTTGATTCTGCATAATTTTCTGTTCTCCTGCCAGCCTGCTCTATTGCCCAGCTAAAATATTTACTAGGGTAGAGTCAATGAGTAAATCTATATTGCAATAGTACTATTCCAGTAGTCAGAACACCAAATGCAGCCATTCATCCGAAATTATATTTCTACGACCCATGTCGCTGAAACAGTCTGAACCATAGCTGTGAGGAGTGATGAGCACTAAACGTGCGTGTAAGTATGTGACATTAATTGGGTTGTGGGTAGTTGGTGTGAATATGACCTAGTATAGTACAAACAGACAGGATGTCTTATAAGGACTACATCTGGTAGTCAATTTCACTGCAGGGAATGCACAAGGCCTTATGCAATAAGGGAATGAACTCTGTAGAGAAAACGTGGGCGGCTCTTAAAAGAGCCTTTGGGTTGTTGGTAGATCAAGTCAGCGTTGGTAGATCTGGTAGATAGATATTAACCTCCGAATCCGTACAGAGTGCGTCCCTGTCTCTTCAGAGCATAGACAACATCCATGGCGGTCACAGTCTTTCTCTTGGCGTGCTCGGTGTAGGTGACGGCATCACGGATGACGTTCTCCAGGAACACCTTGAGGACACCGCGGGTCTCCTCGTAGATCAGACCGGAGATACGCTTCACTCCGCCACGGCGAGCCAGACGGCGGATGGCGGGCTTAGTGATTCCCTGGATGTTATCACGAAGAACCTTGCGATGACGCTTGGCGCCTCCTTTTCCAAGACCTTTTCCTCCCTTGCCTCGACCTGACATTTTGAGTATTAGTGTACTTGAAGTTATAAAAGTGAATGATTTGAAAGCTCAGAGCCTTGCCTTTTTATGTGTGTTCTGAGGACGTAAGGGAGGACAGGCACAGAGAGAGCTGCGTGGGCGTTGCCAATGTGCACCCTCCCCCCACCCACACACACATACTCCTCACCCATTTGTTTTTACAGTAATTGCTATTCAACTCTATAATCATATAATTGCTGTTATTTTTTGTCAATATTTTTGCCACTCCAATATTGCTTTCCCTGTTTTTATTGGTTTTATTCCTTGGCATTATTCTTCTTTTTAACTCCCTAATAAAGTTGACTTTACATGTTGCTTCTTCTTGCCCCTCATGTGTAAAGTGTATTTGGGTACTCACTACTCAGAAAAGCGCTACCTAAATTTGAGATATTATTATTAAATATTAAATAATATTATCATGCAAGTGACTAATACAATAATTTATATGTAAACATTTGTAAAAACCCTTGTAAGGCATAAATAACATTCCGTGACTTCATGGCTTATTCTCCTATGCTGTACTCTCGATAATGTATAATGTATTGTAGGCCTTTATGATTTGGAACTATATGTCATTCGTCATTGTCCACTATTCAATGTTGATTTGAACCAAACTGATTCATGGTTTAGCAAAATTAGGTGTGAGGAGAAATGCCTGGGAATACATCACATAAAAGCATTTATCATGATTGATTGATTGATTGATTGAAATATTTATTAACAGTTTGTAGAATTTACAGTACATTTTAAGCACAAACTCAATACAAAGACTGTTAACTGTGAGTGGACGACCCAATTAAGCATTACACTTGTTTACAACAGGGTCCACATTGTTCAATTCATCAAAACATTTAGAGACATACAAATAGACACTTCTATGTAGCTAAAGAACAGAACAGGAATTCATCATATAGGAAGCAAAAAGGGAAAAGATATATATACAGTGAGGGGAAATGGGGTGGGGGGGGGGGATTCAGATTTTACAGAGGCCAGTTTCGAATTGCAGCCATCCGTAGGTGCCCTTTGAGAGCGGTTTTGAAGGAGTCAAGGGATTCACATGTCTTAATGACTGTTGGTAGGGCGTTCCACATTTTGGTGGCATAGGAGCGAAAAGAATTTAGTCCCTTGTTTGTGCCGAATCTGGGTTGTACATGGTTTGTTGCACTCCCTCTGGTGTTGTGGGTGTGGACTTCGTTTACATTAAGGAAGTATTTAGACAGGTACATGGGTATCTTGGTGGTGTATCGAATCTTGTGGACCAGACCCATTGCAAGATGCTGTACTCTGTCGTCGACCCTAAGCCATCCCAGCCAGTCAAAGTGGGCAGGGGTGAGGTGGGTTCGGGGGGTGAGGCCAAGTAGGAGCCTGACCAGTTTGTTTTGGGAGGTCTGGAGCCTTGTTTTAAGGGCCTTTGAGGTGCTGTGGTACCAAGAGGTGGATGCATAGTCAAAGAAACCTTGTACGAGGGCTCCTGTTAAGGTCTTCAAGGTGTTTTTGCTGACCAGTGAGGAGATCCTGTAAAGGAATCTTGTTCTTTGATTGACTTTTTTGATTACGTTGGTGGCCATCTTATCACCGGAAAGATTGGCCTCCAGGATGGAACCTAGGTAGGTAATTTGATCTTTTCGTGTGATAATATTGTCACCCACTCTAACCAAGAAGCCATCTGCCTTGCTGAGATTACTATTTGATCCGAAGAGGATGGATTCAGTTTTTCCCAGGTGTAAGGATAGTTTGTTATCAGCGAGCCAGGTGCAGATTCTACCGAGTTCAGAGCTGAGGGTCTTTTCAACCTGCAGTTTGTTCCTGTCCGAGACCAGCAGTGCTGAGTCATCTGCGAACAGGAACAAGCTGCAGTCACAAGCTGAAGTCATGTCGTTAACATATATTAGGAACAGTAAAGGCCCTAGTATGCTTCCTTGTGGGACGCCACAGCTCACTGGGAGGGGAGGGGACAGTGTTCCGTTCACCTCCACCATCTGTTCTCTCCCCTCCAGGTAGGATTGCATCCAGCTCACTGATGTGCTATCAAAACCAATAGCTTTAAGCTTGTTAACCAGTATGAAGTGGTTCACGGTGTCAAAAGCCTTTTGGAGGTCCAGCATGACCATGCCGCAGTATTTTCCAGCGTCCACCTCGTGTTTGATGTGGTCGCTCAAATAGAGGAGGCATGTGTCAGTGGAGTGGGATGTTCTGAAACCAGATTGGAACTCGTACAACAATTTATTAGTGGCAAGATACTTTTCAACCTGTTCATAGACTATTTTTCCATCACTTTCGAGATGGAAACATGCGTAATCTAAGAAAGTAACAGTGGATTATCTATATAATGAAACTATACATATAAACTATACATATATACTACTCTATGCTATACATATGTACTATGGCGTGCTATGACTATATACAATGCAATTATAGTGCTGTCTACATAACATGCTATAAGTCTGCAGAAATGCTATCTAAGGGGGTAGGGTCCCATGTGGGATGGGTCAATTGGTCGGGACACGAAAATAAAATATGCATTCATTGCAATGTGAGTGATTTGAAAGTAAACGGGACAGCAAAAAGGTCAGGATGAATATTGGACAAATCAAATGTTTTCTGTATTATGTTTTCCCGCTCGTGTGCTCTATTGTCCCTGTAACATTGGGAGGGGCTAAATATGTATGGTAAATGTATAATTTTAAAGCCCCTTTTTGTGTTTTGGTTTGATTTTGCATTGATCCTCCTTTATGACTGCTGTTGCTGCTATGACACCCACATTTCCCCATGATAAAGGTATATCTATATCTGCATATTCATTTGCCACAACTTAAGCTAACTTTACCTAACTATACAGGGAACTGTATTCTGAATATTGCAACGTAAGATAATGATAAACTGAGTGGGTCTCATGTCCAGGCCTCAGGTCCCACCTGACAGAAACCGGCCTGCTGAAACCAGGAACCGGATTAACTACTACATTAATTAACATGTTCTTAGGGGCACGGTGGCACAGTTGGTAGTGCTGTCGCCTCACAGCTAGAAGGTCCTGGGTTTGATTCCCGCTGGGGACGCTGTGGGCACTGGCGGCGTGTTCCCTCCTCCGCGTCATCAGTGTCCATACCCGAGGCGGGGGTTGGCGATAGGGCCTTTCTGTGTGGAGTTTGTATGTTCTCCCCGTGTCCCCTAGGGTAGATACCCTCACAAAAACATGCCGTAATCCTGGTCTCTAAAACTACCTCCCCGGCCAGCCGGGGCGCCTGATGGAGGGGAAAGGAACTGGTCGGAATAACGTGTCCCTTCCACGCGCTACGTCCGGCCGGGGAAATTCCCCTCTGTCAGGTGAAAAGAAGCAGCTTGGACTCCTCATGCATAGAACGAGGCATGAGGTCAGTCCGCTGCCCCCAGGTTGGCAGAGGAAGTGTAGCGCCCAGATTACATTAGATAATTGGCACTGGGTTACAAAATCGTGGGATAAAAAAATTAATTAAAAAACATGTTCTTTATTGGCACCACATTTCATTCATCCAGAGAGTGTACAAGCTTTACCAGAAGTAATAGATACTGTTTTCTATTGTTGTTTTGATAGTTGTTTTGTTTTTAAAAACGCCTTGTATTGACAATGAAGGGATAATTAATGTTTGTTTTTAGTTCAATGTTTGTTTTAAAAACGCTATGTATTGACAATGAAGGGATAGTTAGTTTTTAAAACGCCATTGACAATAAAGGTAATGTTTGTTTTGTCACCGTTTGTTTTACATCATCATTACACCTGGGTGTAATTTTTAATATACAGAGTGGTACTCTTGTCTGGAATTGTAAGAAACATCCAAATTCATAGTTATGCAATGATGTTTCCCAATACACTTTAACATTTGATTGCCAGTTTGTGGCTCCAATTAACTATTACATTCAGTCAGAGGCTACTGTCTTCTTAACCTCTATATTTGGAAGGTTGAACTGAGCAAGGTTATAATAGTTTTGGTTTTTTCATTATAGTTTAGTTTTGACATATTTTTTTCTAATTCAGTTAGTTTTTAGAGCGGGTTCGCTAGTTTTTATGTAGGTGAAAATGCTTAGTTTTAGTTTCGTACTTTGGTTTATTTGTGACTACATGCTGCCGTACGGTGCTGAAAACTGCCGTAAAACTTGTTGGAGAAATGAGGAAATTAATCTAATGAATTTAGAAGGATTATATTATAAATATCCGAAAGGCATATACATATTGATAAAAACTAAGGGTATTTTGTCTATAATTTCAGTTAGTTTTGAGGACACACAATACAGTTTCAGTTTAGTTCTCGTTTTTTAATTTATTTTTTATTTTTTAATAGTTTCAGTTAACTAAAATGTTTTTTTTATTATATTTTTCATTTTTTAGTTAACTATTATAACCTTGGAACTGAGTTGGCTCTGTACTTGTTCTCCTCCACCCTGTCTGCTCTTAATGCCCTGTAGGCCTGCATCTGCTTCAATGTGTTGCACTGTCAGCTTGTAGATCTGCTAATATGTTTCCTATCCTAACTATTGGGGCAATTGGTGTGTGTGTGTGTGTGTGTGTGTGTGTGTGTGTGTGTGCGTGTGATGTTTAACAGCACACAAACCCCTTCATTGAAGGCCAGAGGATTTGTGTCAGTTTCAACTTTCAACCTTATTCCAAAGTCGTTGTTCAACAAGTATTTTGTGGTCGAGGCTCCACAACAGTGTCTCACCACTGGATCCTGCACTACCACATGATTGAACAGTAATAAATACACTACTAAGTTAACGGTAGCTCAATAAAGTATAACATTGTTTTTAAACCGCTGATACCCAGTGGGATCAATAAAGGTCTTAATCCAGGCCTTCTTCAGTCAAAGGAAGCTCTTCGTCTCGTCTGAGGAAGAGCCAACATACCAACATCAACTTTGTTGAGCGTCTCACTCACATATGAGTGTACAATGATTATCAATCAGAGGTCCCCATTGAGTGTGTCGGTGTGGATGTGACTTATCAACAGATATGCTTTTTACTTTGATTTGTTTGTACCGCCATCCATCTGCTAAAATACATTTCTGCAATGTGAGTGATTTCAAAGTAAACGGGGACAGCAAAAAAGTCAGGATGAATATTGGACAAATCACATAGCATTTTACATGAGGTCAGGTTTTTTTGGGGGGATTGATACAGATCACAGATTGTGTTTTTCATGATCGTCCTGATCGAAATGTTGCATTCTTCTTAGCCAAGATCATCTTCCCTTCCTTTCACAACACACAAGGATCTATGCGTGTTATCTCTTGTCTTAATGCATAATTAACACTCATATTCACATACAAAATATGAATGTGGTCAAACATTGGACATGTAGGCCTATATGTGCTTTTGGCACAGAAGTGATGATTGTGGACTAGAACTAAAACGTGTCTTGCACTTGAATATTATTATGCAGGCACTGAAATCCAAGCTGTGACACTGAATGTATTATGTACATAAAATTATGCTTACTTACAAGAATAAGATAGTCTTAGGCAGTCAGTCAGCTGAGGTTTCTTAATCTTATTTACATGTGTACATGTTTGGTTCTTAACATTTCTCTCTGTAAACCAGTTGTACTGACGTGTAACTTGTAGCAAAAAGGGAGCAAACTGCTGCATTTTATCTCACTAGCTCTGAGAGGCAGCAGTGCAGCACACACACTTTCAGTGTCGTTGAAGATGTGTGGCCAAGAACCTCCCTCTTTGGGAGGAGTTTAGAATGGGAGGAACTGATCACACCACTAGCGTTGATTGGTGGGAAACTTATACACTCAGCCCGCGCTCTCATCCGTCTCCATGATTGGTGGGGCGCACAGCCCCACACAGAGTCTACTATATAAAAGGTCTCGCACGCCTCTACTCCAGCATATCTCTTCGAGTGCTTATTATTCTAGAAATAAACCTAACCTACTTCAAAATGAGCGGACGAGGAAAAACTGGAGGAAAGGTCAGGCAGAAGGCCAAGACCCGCTCATCCCGTGCCGGGCTTCAGTTCCCCGTGGGTCGTGTCCACAGACTGCTGCGTAAAGGCAACTATGCCCAGAGAGTCGGTGCCGGCGCCCCGGTCTATCTGGCGGCTGTTCTCGAGTATCTGACCGCTGAGATCCTGGAGTTGGCTGGAAATGCTGCCCGCGACAACAAGAAGAGTCGTATCATCCCCCGTCACCTCCAGCTGGCCGTCCGCAACGACGAGGAGCTCAACAAACTGCTGGGTGGAGTGACCATCGCTCAGGGCGGTGTCCTGCCCAACATCCAGGCTGTTCTTCTGCCCAAGAAGACCGAGAAGGCTGCCAAGAAATAAACCTGCTTCATTTCGACTGAATAAACCCCACAAAGGCTCTTTTAAGAGCCACCCACTCTTTCTATATGGGAGTCTTTTCCAATATCCCCATCAAAGTAAGCGCACTTATAGGGGTATCGCTATTACGCCTCCTAGTTCATAAGACAATAAAGACATACTTTAAATGTTTCCTGTCACAGTCTGACCTGGTCAGACTGACCATATGTCTACATTAACGGCACAGTGCGTTATTAATCTATTTGTGAAATTTTATGAAATTACCTTCCACTGCTGTGTAGTTTTTTTTACTCATTCGTGGGCTCAATTGATCGTGTGCCATGCTTGGATGATAACATAATGCAGGTTGTGTCTATCTATAGCAGCATGAGCATTTAAATCACAGTGATAGATGTATTCACACATTCGCACCTTAACTCGCGTGGATGATAACATTGGCTTTTAATACGCATTGAAACGAATGCAATAGAAATAGGAATCTATTCTACATGTTCACAAGCTCCTCTAAACAGAGGGAGGAGACTAACACTGTCTTTGTTACTGCATAATGTTCTCCCGCCCGCCAGATCTATTGTCCCGCTAAAATACAGACTAGGGTAGGGATATATGATAATACACATTTAGAGTGAATCTATATTCCAATAGTTCTATTCCACGTTCCAAACTAAATCCTGTTATAACACACGTTATAATCTAGTCTAGTGTATGTATTTGTGTATTTGTGCTGCGCCAAGAAATAAATCTACTTCATTTCGACTGAATAAACTCCACAAAGGCTCTTTTAAGAGCCACTTACTGTTTCTATATGAGAGTCATTTCCAATATTCTTAACGCACAATTTAAGTGCATCAATTACGCTATTTTAACGAAATGAAGAAATATTTTAGATCATGCTAGCAGCCGTTATGACACCCACACTGCCCCATGATGGACATTTAATTAAGTCTATTATGCAATGATTATGATGCCATGTATGTATATATATATATATTTTTTTTACATGATTGCTAGTGTAGTGGAGCTAATATGAAATCGACATTATGAGAAGCTTCTTTAGTTCATAATGTTGATCACCATTTACAGCAATAATTGTTGCTTATTAATAATGCAGAGCACTTAATTAACAAGTTACATGCCTAGTCTTAGCATTGTTATTCAGATCAGCGTCTATAAGCGGTGTGAAACTATGGAACGGCTTAGACAATGAATTGAAAAAGTGCGACTCAATTAATACATTTAAAATAATGTATAAATCTAAAATTATAGATAAGTATAGAACATTATAAACCTAGTATTTTTACTAATCATATTAGTATGACAAAGTAATATAATAACTATATAATAATCATATAACATTCTTCTCATGTGCTACTCTGGATTCTGTGTGATCTAATCTGTCTTCGCCTGTGTATCTTTCTGTTTTACTTTTTCCCTGTGTTTTGTTTTGTGTTTGGTTGTTTTGATGTTTCTTTTTTCTCTGTCTGTTTTATGTCCCCCCCCCCCCGCGATAGGCACAATAAGCCATTGGCTTCAGCCTAAAGTCCTAAACCCTTTTGGTCTCCAAAAAAAATAAATACATGTAATGTTTTTGCTTTGACCAAAATAAAACTTAACTGAGGTGACTGACCTGGACTAACTGGATTAGCGGACAGAGTATGTAAAGGCCATTTGCTTATAGTATTTGGATACCCTTTCTTGGAAAATATGGGTGGTCCTTAAAAGGACCGTTGTGTTTAGAGCAGACAGAACAGTTTACTTGGAGCTGGTGTACTTGGTCACAGCCTTGGTGCCTTCAGACACCGCGTGCTTGGCCAGCTCACCGGGGAGCAGCAGGCGGACCGCGGTCTGAATCTCCCGGGATGAGATGGTGCGGCGCTTGTTGTAATTAGCCAGTTTGGAGGCTTCACCGGCGATGCGCTCAAAGATGTCGTTGACGAAGGAGTTCATGATGCCCATGGCCTTGGAAGAGACACCAGTGTCAGGGTGAACCTGCTTCAGAACCTTGTATATGTAGATGGCGTAGCTCTCCTTCCTTCCCTTTCTGCGCTTCTTGCCGCCCTTCGTGGCGGTCTTGGTGACGGCGCCCTTCTTGGAGCCCTTCTTGGGCGCTGGCTTTGCTACTTCAGGCATATTTCTATCTCAGTGGAACGAAGAGAAGAAGTGATATGTGGTCGAGTTGCACCAGTATTTATAGCACGCCTATTCAATTTAAGTGTGCGACTCCCACTATATGATTGGCTGGTCTAATCCTGCCACAAGGAGGGTGGTGTCTTGTCTTTGTTCCTGCATACTGTTTTCACGCTCGTGCAACATGGTGAGGGGTTAATATACATTTAGAGTATATTTTGGGTATTAGGCTACTATTTTTTCCCCCACATTTCCCACTGATAAAGGTCTATCTAGATGTTCATTAAGACAGTGGCAATATTCCCATTATATTATATCACAATTGTTGAATTGAACAATTGAATTGTTATGAATTGATAATAATTCTGCTCTTCTGTGCTTATAAAGCCAAAATAGAGAGCTGGCAGTGGCAGGCTCACACAGGCTTGTGTGTGCGTACGTGCATGCGTGTGAGTGTGTATGTGTGTGTGCTCTTCCCATTCCTAGTCTATTTATTAAAAACAATGAATTGTTCTCCAGTTAAACACTATTATGAGCATTCCAAAGTAAGATGATGATCAGCTGAGTGGGTCTCATCATGTCCTCTGGTCCCACTTGACAGAAACCTCCTGCTGAAACCAGGAACCAGAAACTATAATAATTAGCACGTTCTTTATTCTGTGAATCACTGAGTTTGTGGCTTCAACTATTACACTCAGGCAGAGGTCTGTGTGTATTATTAAGCACTTCATCTCTTGATATGTGGAAAGTTGAACTGAGTTGGCTCTGAAAATCAACAGATAATTCCCAGTAGGTTACTTATTATGCCGATCTTATCAGGCCGATCGGACCTACTGCATGTAGGCTGGAGCTTAATGGCTGCGATTGGCGTTGATAACATGTTAACCAATCTTATCTCTGTAGGCTGCTTGTTCTGCTCTGATTTCCCTGTACAAAAACTGCCTAAATGGCCCAATTTGCTTCAATGTGTTGCATATTGCATTGTCAGCTTGTAGATGCTCAGCATTCAGACAAACAAAGCAAAATGTGATTGGCCGGAATGACATTTGTGATTAGATTGAGCACGGAATGTTATGGTATGTATGACAAGTGTCCTCTCTGTTCACACAGGGATTTTTTCTAAATAAATAGATTGGACAGAAAAAAGATACAAAAGTATGGTACAAGCTTAACAATAGTTTTACAATATAAATAATATTTATTTGCGTATCAAAATTGTTAAAAGCAGTGTTTGAGATACTACTTAAAATGGGGAGAAGTGGTTATTTCACAAAAGAACACAAATCAAATCTAAAATGGAAAGGGACAGTGGTCCTTTACAGGCTGCTTGTTCAACTTGAACCTATAATCAATGACAAACAGGTCAGTGAGAATACAAAACTGCTCGCCCCAAACTGCGAAGGACGGTCGCCCCAAAGCCTGACGAAGTCGCCCAAAAATCTCCCGGGAAGTCGCCCCCAAAAGTGGGACAAGTCGTCCCGTAAAACCGTTGTATTTTCGAGGCAACAGAGGCAGAGAGAGAGATTTTTACCTGTGCTTTTAAACACAGAGAGAGATATTTTTACCTGCACTATTAAACAGAGAGATAGATTTGTATACCTGTACTATATTTTTGAGTGGTGCAACCACTCCTACAACCAGCTTGCAATGTCCTCGTACCTGTTTGTTTGTTTGTGTGTGTGTCTGTCTGTGTAAGCACGAGTATGTGACTTAATAATAGCAGTAGGGGGCGCCAGAAACAGTGAGAGGGGTAGTGTCTCTAATGAGAGAGAGTGAGAGAGAGAGAGAGAGAGAGAGAGAGGGGGGGGGGGGGGGGGGAATTGCACCACTCAGTTCACATGTGTGTGATTTTTTACCTGTACCTTCAAAATAGTGACCCCACCTCCTACCATCACCAGGCCTAAAAACGCCAATGCCAAGCAGGAGTCCCCTCAGTCAGATGGTCCTGAGTCTTACATCATCTTACATCATCCATGCAGGTTAGACCACGTGACAGAACATTGCATAATTATGATACTATCAAAGTAGAAAATATCAAACGCGCCATTTAATTTGTTCCGCTCTGCATAAACATCATATATATATATATATATATGACTCACATTCCTCCACATCAAGAGCCTACAGATAGTAGTACTAGGGAATCCACGCCCCAAACATTTCTTGGTCAGTGAACATCCAAGGCTACACTACAGCGCACTGCAACAAGTGTGGTGTAGACCTAACAAGATGAAAATACTAACAAAACCCATGAAAATCCATAGATACATAGCCTACAAAACGAGCGGTAACAAGAATACTCGCCGAATTTAGCGATTTGGCGAGTTCACTTGAGGATTCGCCGAAACGTTACGAAACCTCGCCGAAACGTGGCGAAAACTCGCCGCGGGGGCGACGCTTCTTCACATTCTGGCGAGTGTGCGTCACGTTTCTAGCAGCTTTCTGTTGCAAGTTTCCGCAGGCTGATCTACAAGCTCACAACGAGCTCACGTTTCGGGGCACTTTCACCAGCTGGAGCTGCAAGTGGCTGATCTACAACGTGTCCGGACGCGACGCGTTGTGAGCTTGTATATAAATAATATAACTCTCGCTATTTTTCGTGGCACAACAACTAGTTCCCTCAGTGTTTGTGTTTTCTTCACTTTCCGGGGCACTTTCAGCAGCTGCAGCCTCTGCTAGCTACTGTGCTAACGATGTGCATCCAAAAACAAAACAAACCAGGGTTGCCCCATATCGTGGATGTGAGAGTGAAACAAGCAACCAGGTCCCCTATATATCGTCCACTAAACAATGTGCTTATTTATATTATGTTGGCTACCAGGTCCCCTATATATCGTCCACTAAACAATGTGCTTATTTATATTATGTTGGCTACCAGGTCCCCTATATATCGTCCACTAAACAATGTGCTTATTTATATTATGTTGGCTATTTGAGAATAGACGATCTACAAGCTCACAAGCGTTCTACCATTATTTACAAGTAACTTCAGAAAAATAAGCCCAATGTGGCTTATAATAATCAGACCAGGCAACATTGCAGAGTAGCCTATACGGGGTATAAATATAGTTCTTTGTAGACTATATAAATTAGTCTTTACTGTCTAGTCAATGTGTTAAACTGGTTCTGTAGGTCAAGATGCAGACTCTACAGTAATGTAACTGTTCAGAGAGGTCAAATTCTTAACAATTAAATGACCTTAAACATATTTCAGTTGTCCTTACTGAATATTTCACAAGAATATAACACAAGAGTCAAATGTACGGTCAAATGTAATGTATTTTATTTAAATATAGAAACAGTTTTTACAAAATATATAGACAAAAGGTAAACATAAGTGTTTAAAAAAAAAAAAATGTAGTAAAACTATAGAAAAATCTAAAATTTAAAGACAAAAAATGTCATATGTACAAAAACACTGTTTCAGTGAAAAAGTTTAAAGTGAAAAAGTTGAAAAAGTTGTCATATGTACAAAAACACTGTTTCAGTGAAAAAGTTGAAAGTGAAAAATAGCTGCAGTGTGCTGTCCCATTGTAGTTAGCATCTCCACACTGGAGCATTCACTTCAGACGCAATCTTCAACATGTCCTTGCCATCATCATCATCATCGTTGTTAGCTTTGCTATTCAGATGTAATTCAGTCAGGAAGTTCAGAACGTTACAACAACAACAGGACTTAGGTCCGACTTAGCATACCAAGTGATCAATATTGCATTCGAGGCTACGCCCAGCAGGCTGATCTACCCACAACGTGCCTGAATGCCAGAATGCCTGACCGCTCACGAACACATTAAGAATAAATCAGGCATCTCGTTAGGCATCGTCAGGCATTCTGTACTGTTGTAGTAGGCTAGCTGAATGAATGAATAGCTAGCCTACTACAACAGCATGAATAGGCTATGACTAACGAGAAATAAAACCACGTATTTTTATACAAATGGAAGTGTACACTACACTACTTGCTTTCCCCTTCATGACAGCAGCAAGACAGTGCTTGCATGCGAGGCGCACGCATGGCTCGCAATCATAGCTGTGTGTGAGGAGATGATCACAGTCACAGATTTTGCCTGTTATTTATATATTGATCGCGTCTGTGTCTGTGACATTGCGCAGCAGTGCACACACACGAGAGAGAAAGAGACGTAGAGAGAGAGAGGTGCTGCGTGTTAAAAAAATAAATTGGCTACTCTCATCGTTGTGTTCTGCATGGGTCGCAAACTTCTCTTTACATCGCAGCTGGTCAGCGTGCATGATCATCATGCAGCAGCTAGATGCGCGCTCCAATGGCGAGATCACTTCCCCTTTCGGCGACTCTTCGTCACTTTCCGGGTCGAGTTCTCAGACAGAACTCGACCCGGAAAGTGACGAGGAGTCGCCGAAAGGGGAAGTGATCTCGCCAAAGATGAAGAATACTCGGCGAGGCGAGTCTTCCAGTATTCAAACGAGCATATAGGCTTACCAAATGACAAGTGAGCAAGCAGCCGAGCATACCTCTCACAACGCATTGACGTTATGGCTTTGTGAGGACCCACAACTGACGACCTGTCAGCTGCCTGTTCAGAACACGGAACAAACGTCTCACTCAGGACTCTACTAATATAACAGACATACGAGCCTTCATTTTTAACCATTGTATTAATAGACCTGATGGGGCAATTCCTGTACCAACAGAGTCACAGCCAAATGTAAACTAGTTAATACACTAATATATAGATCAGCCAATGTCAATTTTACTTCATAAATAGTTGCTATATATGGTACTGCATTTAAAAGATTAATAGTCTGAAAAAACTCTTTAAAGAAACCGTGGGCGGCTCTTAAAAGAGCCTTTGGGTTGTTGGTAGATCAAGTCAGCGTTATTAACCTCCGAATCCGTACAGAGTGCGTCCCTGTCTCTTCAGAGCATAGACAACATCCATGGCGGTCACGGTCTTTCTCTTGGCGTGCTCGGTGTAGGTGACGGCATCACGGATGACGTTCTCCAGGAACACCTTGAGGACACCGCGGGTCTCCTCGTAGATCAGACCGGAGATACGCTTCACTCCGCCACGGCGAGCCAGACGGCGGATAGCGGGCTTTGTGATTCCCTGGATGTTATCACGAAGAACCTTGCGATGGCGCTTGGCGCCACCTTTTCCAAGACCTTTTCCTCCCTTGCCTCGACCTGACATTTTGAGCAGTAATGTAGTTGAAGATAGAAAATTGAATGACTTGAGAGCTCAGAGCCTTGCTTTTTTATGTGTGTTCTGAGGACGTAAGGGAGGACAGGCACAGAGAGCTGCGTGGGCGTTGCCAATGTGCCCCAAACACACACCCACACGCACACACACGCACGCACACACACACACACACACACACACACATACACACACACGCACCTCCCCCTTTGGTCACATCACCCGCACACACTCCTCCCCTTTGGTCACGTCACCCATTTGTTTTTACATTAATTGAGCACTATTCGACTCTATAATCATATAATTGCTGATATATATATATATATTTTTTTTTAAGATATTTTTTCTGCGGCTTACGCCTTTTATTGATTTTTTAAGGGATAGAAAGTAGGCTGACAGGAAACGGGAGAGAGATGGGGGGATGACATGCGATAAAGGCTGTGTCGGGTCCGGGAGTCGAACCCGCGGCACACCGCGACTGGATCACCAGTCCGGTGCCCAGACCGTTACGCTACGGCCTGGGCCAATTGCTGATATTTTTGCCACTCCAATATTGCTTTCCCTGTGTTTATTGGTTTTATTCCTTGGCATTATTTTTCTTCTTTTTAACTCCCTAATAAAGTTGATTGTACATGTT
The DNA here is from genome assembly GCF_964188405.1 of Protomyctophum parallelum. Classification (NCBI taxonomy): domain Eukaryota; kingdom Metazoa; phylum Chordata; class Actinopteri; order Myctophiformes; family Myctophidae; genus Protomyctophum; species Protomyctophum parallelum. The sequence continues at coordinate 11,825,167 of NC_139709.1, forward strand.
GCTTCTTCTTGCTCCTCATGTGTTGTGTATTTGGGTACTCACTACTCAAAAAAGCGCTATATACATTTGAGATATTATTAAATATCATGCAAGAGACTGATAATGTATATGTAAACATTTGTAAAAACCCTTGGAAAGCAAATAATAATATCCTCATGCTGTAGTCTTGATAATGTATATAGGCCTTTATGATTTGGACTATAAATCCACTATGTTGATGTGAGATTAGAACTGAACTGGCCTTATAATTGCGTGGTGTCTGACTTCGAATAATACTGGTATAAACTGCATGGTGCTCACATGATCACCATTATAGTGAGGATAGGATACTCTTATAAAACAATGTGGTTGGCTCTTAAAAGAGCCTTTTGTGGGTATAAAATAGAGTAGACGGTTTACTTCTTTTTGGGCGCTGCCTTCTTTGCTGCCTTGGGTTTGGCAACCTTCTTAGCTGGAGCTTTCTTGGCTGCTGCGGGCTTCTTGGCCACTTTCTTGGGGCTCTTGGCGGCCTTCTTCGGGCTTTTAGCTACTACTTTCTTGGCGGCAGGCTTCTTGACCTTCTTGGGCGATTTCTTTGCGGCTGCGGGCTTCTTTGCCACCGCCTTCTTGGGCGATTTCTTAGCCGCTGCGGGTTTCTTGGCTGCAACGGGCTTCTTTGCTTTGACTGCTTTCTTAGCTGCAGGCTTCTTTACCTTCACCGCTTCTGCCTTGTTAATCTTGAAGGAGCCAGACGCGCCGGTGCCTTTGAGCTGGACCAGGGTGCCTTTAGTGACCAGGCTCTTGACGGCGGTCTTTACGCGGACCTTGTTCTTCTCCACATCGTAGCCGCCGGCAGCCAGAGCCTTCTTGACCGCAGCGAGTGACACACCGCTCCGCTCCTTGGAGGCGGACACGGCCTCGACGACCAGCTCAGCGACGCTGGGGCCGGTCTTCTTGGGTCGGGGAGCTGCCTTCTTCTTAGCGGCCTTGGCCGGAGCTGGTGCTGGAGCGACTTCTGCCATTATTCTCTCGGATAGTTGGTTGCAGTTCCTCCTCTAAAGTAAACTCAGAGTGATGCTGAACACACTGAGGGGGCTGGACTTAAACACCACACGAGAACCATGTAGACTCAACAAACACAGCAGCAGCTGTACTGTAGCTATCTTAATGTGACACTTGTGTTTTCTCTTCGACTAAAACAACATATAACTATCTACTGGGTATATTATTTAATGCAACAAAGAGCTGATCAGTTAACACACATGCTCCTTTTTTACATTAATACATTTGAGATGAAAACAGCACTCTAGTTTTTAAGTTATATGATAAAAACACCACCCTTCCACAGTCCGACACATGTGTTTCCTGTCATTTGTCTTCTAAAACAATTTAAACTATGATAAATTGACAATGATACTCAAACTCGTCTTAGCAGACATTCATGGCGAGGCAATAACATAAACTATACTTTTGTTTTGTCTTCCGTTTTTCTATAAACAGAAGGTTTTCTGAGACAAGTAAACACACTCCAGTTGACAACAGCATGGTGGAGTTGATACCACATTCCAATGACAGAGGTTGTAACACTTGGTCAATTTGAGGTCTGTATTACTATAAAAATACAGAAAACGTCATGTGTTTTCATCTTCATGCAGGTACATTATATATTTGGTTATGGTTATGGCGCACACATAGGCTACACTTTCACATATTCCATGCATTACCACTAACAATAATGTGATGATGTGAGCAGACAAAATGTGACTTTGGAACATGATGTTGTATATTGGCTAGGGCCGGGACTAATTGCGATTAATTTAGATTAATTAACTACAGAAAAATTAATCGCGATTAACTACAGATAAATTAATCGCACCTTTTTTTCCACCGCGGAACGTTTCTCACTGGGCGCTTTTGTATAGTACTGAAAACTGGAAATAATAAAAAGTCACCCCATTTTGTGTTGCCTAGAACTGGAGGTCTGACAAAAAACAGTAACAATATGAAGTAAGTACAGCTTTGTGATGTCACTGAGATGTACTTGTTACTGTTACTATTTTTTTTTCAGACCTCCAGTTCCAGGCAACACAGAATGGGGTGGCTTTTTATTATTATTTCCACAACAGGTATATTAATGACAGTAAAATGTTGAAAATGAGTGGTATCCTGTAGTCACTATTCGTTGATTCACTGGGATACCAAAAAACATTTAAAAAAAAGGTTTCTCGCTGTTCTCGGGTTGAATATTGATATGCGATTAAAATGCGATTAATCTAGATTAATTAATCGCAAAGCCTCTGATTAATTAGATTAATTTTTTTAATCGAGTCCCAGCTCTAATATTGGCATGAATTATTTTACTTAAACTGGTGTGTACAGTAGACTATACTTTTGTATTAATATACTAAATATTTGTTGTAATGTCACATTATTACATTATTATATGTAGACTATAATGTATTTTATGGACATATGTATTCTTTTCAGAGCCACCCACACTTTCTTTCAATATTTATTCAGCTAAGTTTCATGATCAATGATTACCTACTTATATGTAACCCGTTCTCAACAGTGAGTACATTATAGTAGTAATGGATGAATTCATGACAGAGGTGAGAGTACATATTTAGGTGAGGCTTTGAGACGACAAGCTTGTTTATGGAGCCTCACACAGCTGGACTCTAGTTAACATTATGAAATGAATGCAGTGATGTGCAGATCCAACTGTTTGTTTTGTTCTGTCATTCTCCATTATTGCATGTGTCAGTTCAACATAAAAGGAGTAAATCTGAAAGGTTGTGATTCTCTGGGTCAGAATGTATTTTTTTCCCCTAGCAATGCTGATTAATAGCACGAACATCACTTTAACCACTTTTTCAAATTAGAGAATAGCAAGCAAATCTAAAAGATCACACAGACAAACATGAAAGGCCATTGACAATGAATGGCCAGTTTTATGGCATTGTCCCAATCCCTTCCCTGATGAAGGCTTAACCGCCAAAACGTTGGATATTCTTACCTGCTATTGGTGTGTGCGGCCACCTTCTTGTTTATTCAAGATCTCCTCTACAGTTTTCTCCTGTGTGCCGGCACTGCCACAAGGACTTTGGTGTGCGTAGAGCCTCTTTGTACACAGTATTGTCCCAATACAAACATGAAATGCTTAATTTAAATCCCTCTGGATTAAGAGCGTCTGCTAAATGCCTAAATTGTAATGCCATTGACAACGAATGGGCAGTTTTGAGTGTTTGTGTTAACACGAACATTGAAGACGAGGACATAAATTGTGATTGGCCAGCCAGAATGAGATGATGTATGAGTGCCCCTCACTTCACATGGGTGTTATTTTTAAATGAACTCACACACTATGGCCAAATCAAGGGTCTGTATAATTTAGCTTAATCAGGTCCCTGGGTTCAGCAGAAGGTACTCATACAGGCCTGGAGATCACTCAGCTCATCATTATCTTAGTGATAAGACATTCAGTCAAACACCTTTCATTGTTATGAAGTAACTGACACCAAACTCTCATTTAAATGTCACATTGATCACATTATAAGAAAAGCTAATTTCAGCATTGGTGTACTCTATCGATCTAGAAACTGCTTTCAGGTGGTGTGGGCCCCACTATTTAGACTATTTTCCTGCTGAAATTTCTCGGATCCTTCTAAAGGCCCAATGCCCCATTGATTGGACAGATCTAGGATAGGAAAAAGAAGAAAAAAAACTGTATGTCTACATGTGAATGGGCTCGAGACATGTGCATTATTGTGGCTATCTTGGTTTGTTTTTCTTTTTTCTTGTTTTTCATTTTGTTTTGCTTCCCCCCGTCCTGATGTTGTTGTTTTTTGTTGTTTATAATTATGTTTTGTCTGCCTGTCAGTTTGGCAAAGTATGTCCTTTATAAAGGTTTGTAAAGTAAGGTTTTTAAACCAATAAAAATATTAAAACAGAAACTGCTTCTCATTATCTGTCAGAAAAAGACTAGTTCTACAACTTATCTTACCCATATTTGATCATGCTGATGTCGTGTATCAAACTGCATCCAAATCCAATTTGAACAGTCTCAATATTGTTTACAACAAACTGCAGATTTATCCTAGGTTGTCCTTTTACAACTCACCATTGTACTATGTATGATAAGCTTGAGTTACCCTCTCTCACTATAAGAAGACAGCGTCATTGGACCCAGTTTATTTTTTAAATGTATACACTTCAACTATCCACAATATTTCAAACAGTTTCTAGTACCATCCACTACCAATTTGCAGTTGGTTCCAACAGTCTCCAATGCATTAGGTAAGCATTCATATTTAAAGCCCCCTCTGATTGGAACAATTTACCAACACATATTCGAACCATTTCATCCTTTAATATGTTCAAAAATGCAGTGTCTTCTTATATGACCTCTTGTACATGCCCATCTCACTCCATTTTATCTATTATCTATATTCATTATTTAATATGACTTCATATTATTTACTTACTCCTCTTGTACCTCATGGGACATAAGGTTCCAATAGGATTGTTCATTGTAGTTTCTTACTTTATTACTATACGCTCAGGCAAACAATGAATTTACAATCAATGAGATTAACTAAATGTTTCTCTTTATCAAAAGTTCTCCAATGCTGAAAACCAAATTAAATGCATCTTAATGCTGACCTATAGTGACAGTGATACTGAAGGAACAACTTTTCCATCTTGTTGCTACTCTGCTTGTCTAGTGGAATACCCAGTTTTGTGCAGTTTTATTTTCCTTTTCTGTTAATTACCTTGTATTGACTGTAAACGAGATATTGTATCTCAAGTGGTATTCCAAATAAATAATTTCAATCATCAATTGTAATACAGGCTAGGAAGCACCGACGAGTAGAATTATAATCAACCAATACATGAACTAATTATATTGGGAATATTGCCACCTATGCTAATGTATTGCCTAAATTACATATTCATTTCTACCTCGAGACTGTAAGGGGAAATCTCTTTAAATAATACTTTGGGTGGCTCTTAAAAGAGCCGTTTTGGTGCGACAGTGACAAATGAGTATATAGTTTAAGCACGTTCTCCACGGATACGACGGGCCAGCTGGATGTCTTTGGGCATGATGGTTACCCTCTTGGCGTGGATGGCGCACAAGTTGGTGTCTTCGAACAGACCGACCAGATAAGCCTCGGCCGACTCCTGCAGAGCCATGACGGCGGAGCTCTGGAAGCGCAGGTCGGTCTTGAAGTCCTGGGCAATCTCCCTCACCAGGCGCTGGAAGGGCAGCTTGCGGATCAGCAGCTCGGTAGATTTCTGGTAACGACGGATCTCCCTCAGAGCCACTGTACCGGGACGGTAACGGTGAGGCTTCTTCACTCCACCGGTGGCCGGCGCGCTCTTACGAGCTGCCTTGGTGGCGAGCTGCTTCCTGGGCGCTTTGCCGCCGGTGGACTTACGAGCTGTCTGCTTAGTTCTTGCCATAGCTTCTTCTATCAACGCTCTGAGTAGTAGAATATTTTTCACAAAGCAAACTGCTGCCTTTTATTAGCGCCTCGGAGACGCCGTCGTCCTCTGATTAGTCAGTGGTCAGGAACCTCCTTGTTTGGGGAGGTACCATGCATCACTGGCACCGATTGGATGATATCTCAAGGGTGTTTATTTCCCCAAGACAACGTGAAAAACTGCAACACAAAACATAACAATATCCTTTTAAACACAATGAAACATGAATGTCCTTGTTGTCAGTCAATCATGATGTCCGTATTATATGTAAACAAACACAATGAGATGTACACAAACAATTAAACGATCGACAGAATTACAACACTGTTTACAAACAAAGAAAACAACAACATACCGTGTGTATTTTAGGAGAGCTACTTTATATTCTCTTATATTCTTTATTTAAGGACACTCTTTTTAGACGTGGGCAGTATGGTAAGCCGTTTTAACATTTAATCAAACCACCCTCCTATCTGTAATATATGTTTTAGATATCGGGAAGAGCTCCTTGCACCACTGAAACTCAGCTTGTTCATTGTTGTGACTGAGTTCAGCTCACACAGGTGCAATCAATGCTGCCTCACTCTAATCACAGGGCTCTGCTCCTGCATGCCCTTCTAGGTCATAATGAACGGCAATAAAAGACCAGGCACCACCACCATACTCTATGGGCACCACACACAGCATACAAATACAATATGTACCCAAATAAACATACATATAATGTTCACATATTATCCATTTTCAGAAAGGTAAGCAATAAAATAGAATATTACAAAATACCCATTGCTGGGACAGCTACACATAATTAACACTCACAACATATTAATGTGGTCAAGCTTTTGACACACAGAAGTGATGATGATGAGTGGACTAGAACTAAAATGTGCCTTGCACTTGAATGCAGCAGTTTGCTGCAACAATACAACTTGTTTAAAGAGAGAAATGGCAAGAACCAAGCAGACCCCACCCCACCTAAATTATTAAGATGCCTCAGCTGACTGGCTGCCGTCCTAAACTGACTATCTTATAATTATATGTCAATTGTATGTGCATACTTCATGTACATTTAGCCTATACTACATTTAGTGTCATATTGCATGGATAATATTTTGTCCGACTTGCTCTGAGAGACGTGTGGTCTCCGTCTATGGGAAGAGTCAGAGTTTAGACTGGGAGGAACCGATCACACCACTAGCAGTGATTGGTGGGAAACTCATACACAGTCAGCCCGCGCTCTCATCCGTCTCTATGATTGGTGGGACGCACAGCCGCACACACATAATGTACTAAGTTGAATATATAAAAGGTCTCGCACGCCTCTACTCCAGCATATCTCTTCGAGTGCTTATTATTCTAATTCTAGAATTAAACCTAACCTACTACAAAATGAGTGGTCGAGGGAAAACTGGAGGAAAGGTCAGGCAGAAGGCTAAGACCCGCTCATCCCGTGCCGGGCTCCAGTTCCCCGTGGGTCGTGTCCACAGACTGCTGCGTAAAGGCAACTATGCCCAGAGAGTCGGTGCCGGCGCCCCGGTCTATCTGGCGGCTGTTCTCGAGTATCTGACCGCTGAGATCCTGGAGTTGGCTGGAAATGCTGCCCGCGACAACAAGAAGAGTCGTATCATCCCCCGTCACCTCCAGCTGGCCGTCCGCAACGACGAGGAGCTCAACAAACTGCTGGGTGGAGTGACCATCGCTCAGGGCGGTGTGCTGCCCAACATCCAGGCTGTTCTGCTGCCCAAGAAGACCGAGAAGGCTGCCAAGAAATAAACCTGCTTCATTTCGACTGAATAAACCCCACAAAGGCTCTTTTAAGAGCCACCCACTCTTTCTATATGAGAGTCTTTTCCAATATCCCCATCAAAGTATATATATTATAAGGGTATCGCTATTACGCCTCCTAGTTCATAAGACATACTTTAAATGTTCAGCCCAACATCCAGGCTGTTCTGCTCCCCAAGACCGAGGAAGCCGCCAAGAAATAAGCCACCCACTGTTTCTGCAGAAGAGTATTTTTTTTTTTTTTATCTTAACTTTCTATTTATCCAGTATGTCCACATGTCTGCAATCTTACAGCACAGCTTAGTTTCTTCAGTTGGAATGGAAAATTAGTGAATTGAACCACACTGCTTCGTGGTAGTTTCTTCCCGCTCTTTCTACATGAGGTCATAAATATTTATGCTCTAAATGCTCAATAGTATTTCTGCACGTAAGCACAATACTTTATAAGATTTGCACGATGTATTCACGTCAGACTACTAACTGGTAGTAGTTTTAGCCGACATGCCTTGTAATGGAAATGTTCATTATATACATATTTGGATAAACTCTTCTTGGAAAATATGGGTGGTCCTTAAAAGGACCGTTGTGTTTAGAGCAGACAGAACAGTTTACTTGGAGCTGGTGTACTTGGTCACAGCCTTGGTGCCTTCAGACACCGCGTGCTTGGCCAGCTCACCGGGGAGCAGCAGGCGGACGGCGGTCTGAATCTCCCGGGATGAGATGGTGCGGCGCTTGTTGTAGTGAGCCAGTTTGGAGGCTTCACCGGCGATGCGCTCAAAGATGTCGTTAACGAAGGAGTTCATGATGCCCATGGCCTTGGAAGAGACACCGGTGTCAGGGTGGACCTGCTTCAGGACCTTGTATATGTAGATGGCGTAGCTCTCCTTCCTTCCCTTTCTGCGCTTCTTGCCGCCCTTAGCTGTGGTCTTGGCGACGGCTTTCTTGGAGCCTTTCTTGGGCGCTGGTTTAGCTACTTCAGGCATGATTCTTCCTTACAGAGTGGGTTAAAGAAGTAAATTATTTTAGGCGTTGCACCAGTATTTATAGCATGCCTATGCAAATGAAGTATGCGACTACCACCATATGATTGGCTTCAGCTGTCACTGTTTACGTGACTGAGGCACAGAGGGAGGAGACCCACTGTCTTTGTTTCTGCATAATGTTCTCCCGCCAGATCTATTGTTCCGCTAAAATACAGACTAGAGAAGGGATAAATGCTAATAAACATTCAGAGGACATCTATATTTCAATAGTTCTATTCCATGCTTAAATATAAATCCAGTTATGACACACGTTCTAATCTGATTCAATGCATAATTGATATAATATAGTAGTAAATCTTCAAACTCTGAGATTAATCAGATTATATTTTGTATATGGCCCATGTCCCTGAACTAGTTTGTACCACACAAAGCAATCACCCAATATCACTGACAAGCTTGATGTAGCCAACTACTTAAAAACATCTTCTTTACAAACATTGCAAACATTGCAACAAGGCTGGTTAAACTCCCCCCCACATGGTGGCAGCAAAGCCTACATTTGACTAATATTGTGCATTGAGCTGGAATTGAGAACAACTATGTTTTCAGTGTACTCTGTGGTGATCTGAGAAGTTGTAATATTAATAATAATAATAAAAGACAATATTAAAAAGTACACATTAAAGCAGAAGCAGTGAGTGCATTATCCGGCAGCGATAATGAGACAAGGTGCTGCCCGGGGGAGGGGCGGCAGCTGCCGGAGAAGGTGGGTGGATTATGACAGCTCAGTTTGGTCGCCGCTGCTCCACGCCGCAACTGCCGGTAACAGCCCCACGGCTGATGGGGCGGCATCTGCAGGCTGGGGGGATTATGACACGCGACTGCCGCTGGCTTCCGCGGCAGTGCGTTGGTCCGACATGCGTTGCGTCGCGCTTGCGGTTATGGTTTTGGGTAGAGTGTTGGACTGATGCCGCCTGCCGCGGGTATTCCACAGCTGATGCCGCTCTCACTCCATTAAAGAGTATATTAAACCAAGACACATAAAAGCCTTTATGAAAGACAAAGCTAGTTTATTTGTATAGCAGCACATTTCAACAATGCAATTCAATGTTACACAAAACATCAAGCACAATTATACAATGACATTAGGATTTGTTGAGAGACAGACAGCTGAGAGACAGTGATTTGAGTTTGAATTGCTCCTCAGAGAATAGGTCTCCACCAGGTCAGGAACGTTTGTGATGTTTGGACACAATGTGTAGGAGGAAAAAAAAAGTGCCTCCAGGTGGCGCTATAATAGGGTAATGTTAAAAGCGTGACTATCAGTCACCCTTTTGACATCAACCTCTGCTTACATTTGGGGCAGAGGTGGACACATGAGCTTTATTCCCAATTTCTTCACGCAGATCGCCTACTTTCGTCGTTTGATAATTTTGATTTGTCCTGAGGTTGGTGCTAAATAATAACACTTAAACTCACTGCTAGAGGGGCGGGGAAGAGGGTGCAAGCATTCAACTGAGGACGCTCGCACGGGCAGGATTGGCTTGGCACATTCTGTTTCCCCCCTCGGCGTGTTGCCCTACACAGTGCGTATTTTGCGTATGTCCAGTGTGTGTGCCTGATGTGTGTGTGCATAGTTCGGAAGCGACCGGGCGAAGGGTGCCGGAGATTAGTTGTATGCAGTGCAAAACATACTCTCGCCCAATGCCTTCGGCCTGGTGGAGACAATGAAAATACTTTCGTCCATGTGTCGTACTGTCTTCTCCCTTATGATTAGATTTATACAATATACAATGCATTCATTTATCAGACACTCTTTATCCAGAGTGACAAGGTAAACACATGCATAGAATTCAGAGACAGTGTAGCGTCTCAGTAAACTATAGGATCATAGAACTATAGGATCATAGAATTCAGAGAGACAGTGGTGTCTCAGTAAACTATAGGATCATAGCATGCAGAGAGACAGTGTAGTGTATAGTGTAGTGACCACCGGAGAGACGGGTGACAGCTGGAATGCAGACGGCACACGAGTGAGCAGTATGGGTTAGCGCCCCAGCCTGTGTCCTCTGTGAGGAGGATCAAGCCCAAGAAACCTTGGTGAGGCCTTTAGGAGGGCCATTATAAAATGTATAATCCACAACTCCTGAATGAAGTGCCTGGTGCTGGGAGTCTGGTGCAACGCACAGGTCCTTGGCCTGGTGAGAGCAGGAGTGGACCCGGTGAGACGTAGGAGGGGCCCGGACAGGAGTCAACCCACAGAAACTAGTAGTCCTTCCATGCGCCATAATCTGGTTCTCCCAGTTCCGGAGAAACGGATTGTGTGGCCTTGCTCATTCTCTGATGGACTGATCGAGGGTAGCTACTGGGACGTAAATCAACCCCGGCTGGGTCGCCTGAGTGGAAGCGGGTATGATTTCGGTAGACCCGAAACCCCGTTGACCTAAGGATGCATCACTGACGATATGTCCCAGGTGCATCCATGCGATGTATTTTTAGTTATAGTGCACATTCAATGCTATTATTTTTTACATATTACCCTATTGGCCTGAATATAAGAACATTTTTTACCCCAATGGTAAGAAAATTGGGTCATATTATAATCTGCTGTCTGGAAGAAACCACCTAACTCCAAAATGTTAGGAGGTTTTTGTTGAAGTGCTTTTTAATACTTTTTAATACTTTTTAACTTTTCTTGTTTAACCAACACACATACGTACATTCAATAGCACTGATTTATGAAAAGAAAAAAAAGATAGCTAAACGGGTGGAGTTAGCTGGTTTGGCAGACAGTTTGAGGATCCAATGGAGTTGGGAGCCAAAGCACTTTTTAATACTAATACTTTCTTGTAGATCTACAAGCTCACAATGTGTCACATGGTGACACGTTGTGAGCTTGTAGATCACCTACTAATATGGCCACTTTTACACAAGAACGTGTTCATAGAAAACGGCAAAAACTAAAATCGCTTGCTGGGCTCCCTTTAGACGAGAGGAGTGTTTTCGGTGGGTAAAATCGCAACAAAGTCAAAACACTTTCCAGAGTGGAAATCTTTGAAAACACAGCATGATGTAAACAAAAAGCCTTGAGATAGGAGGTCGAAGGGAATTGTGGTTCTTGTACATGGGGGACTGGTGTATCTGGCAAGTCCGTCACCGCCACCTAGCGACCTGGCTTGCACATTACACGCAAATGCACGAACACGCACAACTCATCCAACATAAAGGCTAGTTTAGACACAAGAACTAGGCTATCTTAGACAAAATAACTACAACTCCCAGCTAAAGGCACATGTTGAAACAACAGCA
>NC_139709.1:11839212-11974212 GCF_964188405.1 Protomyctophum parallelum
ACATGTGGAGCGTTGTCCAGGGTGTTTTAGAGAAGGGAATATAGTCTGGGACATGTGGAGTGTTGTCCAGGGTGTTTTAGAGAAGGGAATATAGTCTGGGACATGTGGAGCGTTGTCCAGGGTGTTTTAGAGAAGGGAATATAGTCTGGGACATGTGGAGCGTTGTCCAGGGTGTTTTAGGGAAGGGAGAAGAGTCTAGGACGTGTGGAGCGGTGTTTTGTTCCACCATGATTTGTCTAAAACATGACGGGTAAAATCTTTGACCTACATAAAGACACCAAGGTTCTAAACTCTAAACCAGGAGAACATTTTGACCATAACCTTTGACTGTAATACAGTAGGCATATACCTGTTCTGTTGATAATCAGGTTAACAAATCCCATCAATCAATCAATCAATCCGTACACACTTACCTATGAGGAATATGATCATGGCCATGACATGGATGACAGCATGTAGCATCTTCACTGTTCTCTTTGATTCATTGCGAAACACCCTGTACACCAACACACCTACATGTGCACGTGCGCACGCACACACACACACACACACACGCACGCACGCACGCACGCACGCACGCACGCACGCACGCACGCACGCACGCACACACACACACACACACACACACACACACACACACACACACACACACACACACACACACACACACACACGGAATATTGATTAATTGAATATGAAAACATTTATAATCGTAATGACTTTCGGACCTCCTGGTGGCACTATACCAGGAAAATGTGAAAAGTGCCTGGTGGCAATGTGCATGCAAAGTTTCACGGCAATCTGACTGCATTCATGATTTGAGCCTGAGGCATTTTGTTCAAAACAAGCCACTCCTGCAAACTATGAAGAACTGGACAGATCCCTGTTGATCACGTGACTATAGACATACTGTGTACTGATTTGCATGATGTCTGGACAAGGTTCTGCTCTGGAATCCAGGGAGTGTATGTGCACAGTTTTGCGTCCATCAAGACAACCCTACAACCGTAGCTATAATTGCACCTGCACAAGTGCTGCACAATTAATCGAGATCTAGATTCAGCCACCTATGTGATCTCATTTCTATATTTGAGCCTGAATGGTACAGCACTATAGTTGGCTGTCCAATTCATCTTTGTTACTCTTATGTTTTTGCTACAAAAGAGAGGTCAATCACTTTGATGTTGTCTGTTTAAAGCCACAGTAGTTGGCTCCAGGTGACACATTTTGATCGTAGTAATGTTCAGCAACTAAAGACAATAAATATTTACATGGAAAACATTTGAATCGTGTGAGAATCGTGATCTCAATTCTTGCGGAGGAAAACTAACTGCAGCATAAGTGAATGCAGTTATAAAAGGAAATGTTTTAACATATCTTTCATGGTTTGATGTAATTAGCAGAGATCTGCGTCAACATGGATGTCAATTAAGACCCTCGATCATTACAAAGACTGCACTGTGATCCATGTGTTCGAATGCTTTGATGGATCTACAAAGCATACTTCTGTCTTCTGTGCACACTTCTGTCCACACAGATGTGCATGCATACACGCCACACACACACACACACACACACACACACACACACACACACACACACACACACACACACACACACACACACACACACACACACACACACACACACACACACACCACACACACTTACTGTTACTGTTAAAGCCTAATTGATTGTCATTGGTTACTCTGTGGTCCTGAAGCCTGTCCAATATAATTAGTTCTTCTATATGGCTACCACCCCTTGTGCAACCAGATCTTATTTTAATGATGTTTGGGGGACAAGATACTATCCTTTAGTTTGTATGTGGGTAATATGTGTTGTTAGATATTTCAGTATTGTATTTGTGCAACAGTGACAAATAATTATCCTGCAGATTTGCTACACACACGTGTTCTTGTGTTGTTATTTCATAGGTTACTTGTTTTTATGGTCTAATGTTTACTTATCTACAAGCTCACAATATGATGTTGAAGACTCATCTCTGCCATTCAGTTGGTATAGAATTATGCATTCACTAGTATGCGTCATCAAAGTGATTAGCCTTCATTTACAAACATGATGAGCCTTTATTCACATGCACGGCGGGAACCCCTGTCGGTGTTTCAAGCATTATGTTACACTTTAGCTATTGAAAAATAGCAGATCTACAAGCTCATATCGTGGTACTGAGTGCCGTGCTATGAACTTGTAGGTCTGCTATTTGTGAAAAATCGTGAAAATGTGCCTCAAATCTTTGAATATATATTCTTTCAGAGTTTCAGTTTTTAACTCAAATCTTTGCCTCTGGAGGGTCCCTGGAACAACAGATTTTCAGATGGTGGTCGGCAGCATATTGCATATAATTATTGGGGTCCTTGACATGAAATATTGAGAACCACTGATATAGAAACATGAGGTTCATCTTCATAATCATGGTTCTAAATGGTTCATGGTTCTAGCTCTTTATAGGTCTATAGGCCTTCATTAGAGCTATGTTACTCTTCTCTTCCTGCGATCGCATGAAATGCAGACCAGCCTCTCGTCTGTAGCGAAAATATAAAAAACGTTTTTGCTACTCACCAATACAATGGCGGCTTGTGTTATTAGAAAGGCTACTTTCCTTAGTGGACACATTCTGAGCCCCCCACCACACATATAAAATGCACTTTTTGGCCAGAAAGAGATTTTCTTTTCACCAGAAGAAAAATACTATATGTGTCTCCACTGCGCCCTCTACCAATACTGCCAATTAAGAGAAAACCTCATAGACAAGATGTTTCCTTTCGCTGAAAAAATGTAAACGCTATTTCTATGTACACATAGAAACGAAACATGAGGTGCAATTGTGTGAATAAATGGATGGATGGAGGCTAATCATTGCCCATCTCCATCTGGAGGCTAATCCAACATCTCATCATCATCATCATCATCTCATTATTTTAACCCATTTAGGCCTCATGTTGAAATTTCCTTATAGTTAAAACTGGTCAGCTGTGTGTGTGTCCCTGGAGTGGGTGCGGTCTAACTCTGACTGTGAGGGTCTCAGAGGTCAGAGCAACGGTCACCTATGCTGGACAGTCACCTGCTAACAGCTGCAGGTGCCAGACGGGTCCTCATGGATGTACACCAACATAAGCAACAACAACACTGGACTGGACTAAAACTCCAAGGGAATCTTCCATGTCTTCCCTATGCTGATCACTCCATCTCGCACGCATTCATTAGGAACACTGCACTCAATGAGGACATTATCACATTCACAGTTAAAGACAGACTACTAGTCCTTCCAACCAGACTCAATCTTTCCATCTGGTTCCCCAGCACTGAGGTTCCGCATTGTTTGCACCACACCACAGAACAGATCACTGAACCACTGTCAAAGGACAGCACGCCATGATAGAATAGTGGAACTCATAACCAAAGGACATATCAACATATCATGCATCCTCAGTGAGAATGTACAAACATTCCTGTGTCATTCCATCCATGTTCCAACTCTGTGTCATATATGGCAGAGACATGTTACATTATACCCCTAGAGTACTGATAGTGACATGCCTGTTGTGCCTTGGAAACACATATGCCATGATTTTGTAAATGTAACATCTCCTTTGTGTGGACCATAAATGGTTAAAGTGTGTGTGTGTGTGTGTGTGTGTGTGTGTGTGTGTGTGTGTGTGTGTGTGTGTGTGTGTGTGTGTGTGTGTGTGTGTGTGTGTGTGTGTGTGTGTGTGTGTGTGTGTGTGTGAGGGTGTGTGTGTGTGTGTGTCAATACTCTCAATAAGGACACCTGGCATGCCCTCTGGGTGTTTACTTTAGCACACACGCGCACACACACACACACACACACACACACACACACACACAGTGACCAGTGACCTTTGTATATTGATGTAATCCAGTTACTTTGTCTGTTGCTGTTGCTTCAGGCAACGCACTTTATCTGTATCAATCTAAACTCCATTAGCAAACACACACACACACACACACACACACACACACACACACACACACACACACAGCCAAATCAAACAGACACACCCGAGTCTTACTTGATTAGACTTCAGTGGAAAGACAGGAAAACACATAACACAGAGAGAGAGAGAGAGAGAGAGAGAGAGAGAGAGAGAGAGAGAGAGAGAGAGAGAGAGAGAGAGAGAGAGAGAGAGAGAGAGAGAGAGAGAGCGAGAGCTGGAGAAGGATGCCAAATGGAATACAACCACCTTTAGGAATACAAATCATTGTGTACCCCTGCGCTGTTTACACCAAATGACCTCGGTACATAGAAATACTGTTCATATAATCAGAGCAAGTTGCAACTAACTTTAATTAAATTATACTTGGATACATTGCTGCTACTTGGAGTAAATGTTTTTAGACTAAGTAAATGCAAAACACTGACATACTGCTGTTAACCCATTTAGGCCTGAGGCAGATTCTAAAAACGCCTCTATATCCTGACCTAAGTTTTCTGAAAAACTTCAAATATTTATATAGCAGCTCATTTTTTTAAATGCAAAACACTGAAATACTGCTGTTAACCCATTTAGGCCTGAGGCAGATTCTAAAAACGCCTCTATATCCTGACCTAAGTTTTCTGAAAAACTTCAAATATTTATATAGCAGCTCATTTTTTTAAATGCAAAACACTGAAATACTGCTGTTAACCCATTTAGGCCTGAGGCAGATTCTAAAAACGCCTCTATATCCTGACCTAAGTTTTCTGAAAAACTTCAAATATTTATATAGCAGCTCATTTTTTAAAACATTTTTGAATACTGTACATACTGTACAGAACCCAAAAATGGGCCCGGCCTGACGGGGTAAAACACCAAAAGGGGTTCCCAAAAACAAAAGGGCAGTCCATACTCTCTCCGACCACCGAACCTTTCGTCGGAAAGATCAGACTTAATTTTTTTCTCTGAAGTAGAGTTCGGAGAGTCACAACATCTGGGAGTGCAGCTTTCAGAACAAAAATTCGGAGGAATGCGTTTCAGAAGTTGCGAGTGACGTCATGTTGTAGTTGTACCGGAGCTTTCAGACGAAAAGTTCGGTGGTCGGAGACAGTATGGACTGCCCTAAAGTCTATAACAAGCTACAATCTCTGACAGCAAATGCACAATCCTTTTTTTGTTTTCACAAGAAAGCATTACTCAGTGTTAATGTAACACAGCTCTGTTTACACCTATATTTGATTTCTATTTACATCCAAAATGTATTGTACATGAATTGCTATATCTTCATCGTTTCGTTCCAGTTTTGCTTTCACTTTTGCTTTGGCAATGTAAATGTATACTTTCTCATGCCAATAAAGCTCCTTCAGGACTTCCTGCAGACCTTTATTTTGTGTTTTAAATATATCAAGTACTATTTATTGGACATAGTATTAAGCCGAAACCACACCAAAGGGTCGGGGTCCAGTGGTGTCATGCTCGTAGAACGCAGTAACACGCCATGGTACCAAAACAATAAGGGCCTTTCTCGGCCCCACTCCTTTCCCATTGTTTATATTGTGTTTAGTTTCCAAGATGGCCGCAGCGGGCGGAGGTGAGTGGGCTGGGTCGACATATGCCCTTACTGGGCTGCATTCAAAACACTTGCCTTGTGTCTGACACCTGACTTGTGTCTGACTTTGATGGATGTGTTCTGCCACCCCAACCCCCATCAAACAAAATGTTTGGTCAAACCATATGGGCTCCCATTGGAAATGCATTGGAGCGGCCATTAAACACAGACACAAGACAAACGCAAGACAGGTGTCTTGCGTTTGTGAATGCTGTCCAGTAAGGGCATATGTCGACCCGACCCGCTCACCTCCACTCCACCCCCTCCTGGTGCTACAGCCATCTTGGAAACTAAACACAATATAAACAATGGGAGAAGGGTGGGGCTGAGAAAGGCCCTTATTGTGACATGCACACGCAGGTAGGGAACGGAACGGTGCAGAGGGTGCACGCTACAACGCATATTCAAGAGAAGACGCACCTAACCTCGGGTCAAGGGACTTGACACTACAACATGCACCAAGTACCCAGTGCTGAGTGGTCTAGGTTTACTGGCAGGTTTACTGGTCTAGGTTTATCAATGCAACTCCTTGAGTTGCAAGAAGTTGCATTGGTGTGGTTGACCTTAAAAAATGTTTTGTCCCGAACACAACCCTTTGGCATGGTATACGGGCTTACCCAACGATCCAACAAACTATTATTCTCTTGGGTCTGAGAGGCCGAATGTCATCAAATGGTGGTCCGTGCCTCAAATGAAGAATAAACAATGGACCTTGATGTGAAAAGGACTGAAAACCACTGTGTTAGGGCGTTATCAACATTGTTTGGCTGGGAACCCCCGGAAATGACCCGCGTGTGTGCGTGCGTGCGCTCTCACCATCTCCGTAAAGGAACAGACCAAGTACCATGCACAGAGGGTGAATGTTGAACTGGTGGGCGGAGCCGTCCCAGGAGAAGCCTCCGCGGTATTGGCCCATCCACACGCCCGTCAACACCACCATGGACACGCCCAGAGCCTGGGACATGCCCACCAGCCAACCCAACGCTCCCAGACCTTCTGATTGGCTGACTGACTCCATGACGGTCTGGGAGAGAGAAATAGACAGAGAGAGAGAGAGAGAGAGAGAGAGTTATGAAGCTATTTCACTTAGTAAGAGACCACACATTCGCTCAAGATTAACGGTTTATTGAAACAGAATGAGATGAATGCATGGAGTGGAGTGAGGAACCCAAGGTAGGGCGAGACTCAGGGTGGGGGCGTAGTCTCTGGAGCTGACGGTCATCTTTGCTCTATACTCGGAATGAGCGGCTGGTCGTCTCTGCTCCGTCACTGCCCCCCCTGGATTCCTAGAGAATCGAGGCGGAAGGAGGAGGTTGGGGTGGAGGAGGATGGCGATTTTGAAGAGTAGTGAAAATAGCCGATCTACAAGTGCAGTACTCACAACCCATGTTTGGTCTGTCGTGGAGTAGAACAAACAACTTGGTTGAGAGATCGCAGGTGTATTTATGCTGTGGTGATTGCACCAGGGATTGGCTGGGTGATAATGAAAGGCAGGTGAGTTGATGAGGGAGGAGTTGTTGATAATGAGGGAGGAGTGGTTAAGGTCAAGCGGAAGGAGGTCTCTTCTCCCGAAACTACGTTGTATAAATACAACTTCCCTTAATCACCAGCACTGAGTGACTTCATGACCGTCTGGGAAAAGTAATTTAAAAAAAAGTTAACAAAAAAAAGTACATAAATTAAAAAAACGTATTTAACATATTCGTACCCACCAGCTATGGGACGTTATCAGCCAGGTATACGAACATGTCCGTACCCCCGTAAACTCCAAAGTGGTTGAGCCCTAGAGCAGAGCCATGAAGAGTTGCGATATTGAGGGGGCAGAAACCGAGCGATCGAGCGCTGCTCATGCAGCCTGAATTGAGACAAGCTGGAGTTGGAAATACATTGTTTTCAACGAGGACGGCGCAAATAAGAGCTATTTTAAGCACGTGTGCAACATGACAACTGTTTTAAAGTATTGTACAGTAGCAACTAAAGTTTATGTTGTACGATTACTACAAAACAATCTAAAATAAAGTGATTGAAGATAATTACAGCTGGGATGTGGCCTGGGTCCAATGCATTTCTGCCTACTTCCAGTCCAGGACTTGTCCTAGTTGGTTGTCCCCATTCTCAATAAAAGTCTATGTAGAAGAGCCGCCATTGCACTGGCCCCATGAACATGAAGTGAACGCAGTTTGCGTAACTCTGTCTATATCTAAGGCTCTTCCCCAGAGCAGCTTTTAACATTGATCCCGGTTGCTATGCAACGCCTCAACTACAACAGCTCTCCATTTACCTCCATGGTTACAAGCGGGATTTTCAAAACTCCATAACTCGGAATCTATATGAGCACTGTCCTTGGTGATCGTCATCCATCCAAGGTTCGGATGTCATTTGTGACTGTGCCTCGCATCGCTCCCGACATGTAAACGTTTCTGGCTAAAGGTAAACAGTGTGCGCTAATCAATGGTTGCAGTGAGCGTGTGCAGGGGGCGGGCTAGAGCTAGGGGGCTACAGCGGGGAGGAAACCGATCCTCTTAATTGAACGCAGGCGCTGGCACAGGTTATTTATTTATGCTACCAGCTAGCAGCACAGGAACAATTTAAATTGAGTTTAACTTTGAAGTTATAGGAAGGGGGTGGGGCAACAAAAAATAATATCAAATATTTAGAGCAGGGGTCCTCAACTAGAAATGATGAAGGTCCACAAATATTTTTTTGAATAAGACCGAGGTCCGGTCCCATGCGCGGCGTCCATCGGAGAGCGGGGCTCTATGCCCGTTTAGTATGGTCAAGCCAAGCTTAAACAACTCCAAATCAGGCCGGGAGTTATACGCCCTGGCAGGCCACACTGCGCGCAAGAATTTTGGGGGCCCTTGGGGGACATTTTGGGGGCCTTTGCAGAAATTTCACATGAGAAATGTACCATCTGATGTTATTTATATTATTAACTTCTTCCCTCCATTAACATAAGACACACAATGTAGATGTGCTGCAGCAACACTGCCTGAATTGAATTGAAATTGACTGTGGCTGGCCTGGCCTGAGCTTAGGAGAGTTTTTTTTTAAATATATAATTTGCCTAGGGTCCGCAGAGAGGTGGTCCGCGGTCCGGTCGTGGACCGCGGTCCGCCAGTTGAGTACCCCTGATTTAGAGCAACTTAAAAACGGTCTGGAGTGTTCACATAAGCTTGAGTAGACGGTAAAATGACCAAACTTGAAACCCTTTAAATAAATACTTTTTGAAATGTCTATGGGAAAAATGCATGGGGAATTATTTCCTGGACCTCTCGTCGTCATGAAAGGGGCGGGACTGCGAGTGCGACGCTCTATAAAAACATTTTGAGCTTTTATTTGGGTAAAGTGATGCAAATATAAGGTCCCCAGACCCCCTCGGGGTCTTGCCAGACCACAATTGAAACAAATGCCATTTGTCATGTTAATTAATGTTAAATAAAGTCCTTAAAGAACAAGTCTGCAGGGGTTGTGTGCATGCATGTGTGCGTGCGCGTGTGCGTGCGCGCCCCCACCCCCCTCTCTCAATTCAATTCAAAGGGCTCAAATTGGCATGAGAAAACATACGTTTACATTGCCAAAGCAGAAAGAACAATACAACAATACAGCAATACAATCAAAACAAAAATGATGTACTTTGTCAGAATCTTCAATAGATCAACTTCTATGTACCAAGATCACTCGATGCAGGTATAGTGCAGGAATATACACAATGATTAGTCTTTACGGTGGTTGTGTTCCATTTGATATCCTTCTCCTATCACAGCAACTCACAAATCTTGCTGCTGTGTTTGCACATTGTTGTACTTCGCCCAGCAGATATGGGAGTTTTTTGTCATTGGTCATGTTTTCAAAATCTCTCTCTCATAATGGGCGCGTTCGGAAATACCACACCGGAGCTCAGCGCACACGCCTATTAGTTTGCGTTGCACAGTGGGCTCAGTCTCAGTGCGCTATTTCCGAACGCGCCCTCATCATATATCATAGTATAATTGGTGACAGCCTGTCACCAATTATACTATTATTATGAGATGATAGATAACTCTCTAATAGTGTTTATAAGGTAACTGTCACTGACAGTTACCTTATAAACACTATTAGAGAGTTATCTATATAGCCTACTGACGCACGGAACGGGAGCAGGTTGGCGCGCTGCATGCGTGGAAAACACTATATAGGCGCTATAAATTAACATAACTTAACTGTTATAACAGCACAACTGGGTCTTGGTGACGTTCTGACGTACGACGTGTATATGCGGAACAAATGGACAGTAGTATAACATACAGTCATATAGGCTACGATACCGTTAAAAATATAAACAAACACACAGACCTGCTGTTGCTCTGATGTGTGCGAGACTCCACTCTGATAGATCCGCCTTCTGAGAGAGAGAGAGAGAGAGAGAGTGTGTGTGTGTGATAGAGAGAGAGAGAGAGAGAGAGAGAGAGAGAGAGGGGGGGGGGGGGGGGGGGCAAGAGAGAGAACGCAATCGATTTGGATGGAGAAAGTCAAGATACTGCTGCTGTTGCCTGCTGACGATACAATCACGTCACAATGACGTCTTGTGATTAAACGTCCTGTCTGTCTGTCTGTCTGTCTGTCTGTCTGTCTGTCTGTCTGTCTGTCTGTCTGTCTGACTGACTGACTGACTGACTGAACTTTAAATTAAAACATTGATCTAAATAAATAAATACTGTTCAGCACTGTCTTCAATGTTCTGGCTGACTTTGTTTATCTGTTTTTATTCAACAGCCTTTGATTGCCCTCATGTGGACAAACGTTTAAGTCGACAATTTGTTCACAAAATATTAACAAAGAAATCACACCCGTGTGAAGTGAGGGGCGCTCTTATCATATCGTACGTCATCATACATCATCTCATTTCGGCCAATCAGAATTTGCGCCCTCACCTTCGCGTCTTCAACGTTTGTGTTACACAATGTTTGTGTTTACACAAACACTCAAAATTGTCCGTTCATTGTCAATAGCATTTAATGTTTGTGTTAGAACAAAGTTTGTGTTAACACACACACACACACACACACACACACACACACACACACACACACACACACACACACACAAAAGATATCGCCCCTCAAAAACGAGATGACGTCACGCCGCTAGTCTATACCTTTAGCAGTCTATACAAATAAATATGCAAGCTCACATCACAGTGAGATCATTGAGATGCATGGCAAGCTTGTATATCTGCTATTTCTGGCACCCCATACTAAAGCATGCAGAGCATAAGATATTAAACTGTTTTATTGTTAAAGACGGAGCTGAAGCGCTCGCGTTGCAGTCAGTGTGAAGCATAGAAAAAATCACACCCTTGAGTGAGTGGCGCTCTTGTCATCGTACAAATGTATGTCATATTTGGCGGACATTTGACCCAATTGCTCCTTTCATTGTCAATGGCAAATATGAGACGTGTGGGGACAAGATTTATGTCATATTTGGCGGACATTAGACCCAATTTCTCCTTCCATTGTCAATGGCAAATATTGAGACGTGTGGGGACAAAAGCTGTATTTAGGAGGGGAAAAATCAAACCCGTGTGAAAAGCGAGGGACACTCAATTATTGACCTTGTACCAACCTTGAAACATACCGTAGTTGCATCAAGAATGGTGGTCCCTTATTGGCCAAGGGTTTCCACCGACATACCGACAGCCGATTTGCTCAGACACATGATATAAATTCTCCATTCATTGTCAATGGCATTTAATGTTTGTGTTAAGACAGAATCTACACTACAGCTGCTTATAGGAAAAAAATAGATGCCTCATTGGTCCCTGCAGTGCGTTGAAGCAACCGGTCTCCAGCGTGAGGCGGAAGTCTCATATGTAAAACATATGGATGGATCCACAGATTTATAGAACATGGGGATGGGCCTGTAAAAGTCCATTCCAGGAGCTCTGGTAATGTTGCTACAGGTCTGACATTCTCTGTTATCACCAAAAGATGGCAGCAAACCTATATTTTGGGTTGTATTGTACATTCGACCTCACGTAGAAACAATCACAGACATGTAAGTATTGCTATTATAGGTTGCAGATTACTATGAAAACCTGCAAAACATGTCAGTCAGTCTGTCCGTCCGTCCGTCACGCCTCGTAACACGCTCATAGGGCCGTCAGTCCATCACGCCTTTCACGCCTTTCACGTTGTTGAACGTCGTTCGAACGATGTTTGAACGACTGGGTAATTTACATTTTACTCAAAACACTATGACTTTAAAATGTGATGTCTACATTAATACTGCTGCTGTGAAGTTGTCCGATGAACACTAATTATATGTAAATGCATAAACAGTAAACAACCTAAGGCAACGGAATCCACACTAAACAGCATGAGATTATCTTAAAGTCACTTTATTGTTTATAAAACATGACATTTATATATTAATAAATACATTCAATATATGTATAGTATAAAATGTGACATTTATACTGTACTATTTATAAAATGTGACATTTATACAACATCAAAAGACAAAAATATCAAAATATATGTAAATACAAACAGTGGCTGATGTTCAGGTCGATATAGCCTAAAATGTTACTTTAATCATCATCACACTGACACGGAGAGAACAGCTGCAGAGTTGCAGACAACATGATGTTTAAATGTTTCTGTTTAAATGCTTATTGTATACTGTATCTGTGTTTAAAACCCGAATTTCAAATTACAGTTGTTGAGATATCATTAAGATGTTATATTTATTAATGCATTGATGTACTACATAACTACACCATATGATACGTGGTTGTGTGTGTTTACCGTTGTCACAGACAGACAGACAGACAGACAGACGGACAGACAATTGGCACTATATGGTAACTGAGGAATGTCCACTGGAAGCATGTTAGCATTTTGTAGCAATGCTAATGGAAATTAATGGGGTCAGGTCATGGGTTTGCGTAAATGGTCACTGCAGTCAGATATAGCATGTTAACATATAACATTATGTTTGTTGTTTCTTTTTTGTATGTGTGATTATACTCAGGATCGACATCCTTGCACAATAGAGTATGCTCTCAATGTTCTTCCCACATAAAATAAAGGTCAATAAATACATAAAAATGGAAATGAATGTGGTCAGATACTAGCATGTTAGCATTATGCAGCAATGCTAATGTGAATTAATGCGGGTAGCAGACCATACAGTATCATGATAAATAAAAATAAGGTTTATCGTCCCATAGCTCGATCTGTTGTCGGGCAGAAACCAACTAGGTATGTCCAACATATTAACTTTCCAGGAAATTATAAATAACACAAAACAGTAGGCCTAAAAACACTGCCTCAGTCATCAAAGGGTTAAAGCCCAAACCACACCAATGGGTTGCCATGCAACTCCTTGCAACCAAACGGTTGCGAGTAGACGCATGGAGACGCATGTAGTTGCAAGCAACCATTGCATTGAATCAGTTGGGTCAACATGCGCCACCATGCGCCGACGTGCAACAGGACATATCACACCGTCGGGGCGAACGCTAAAAACGTCTTTGTTGTGTCTCGACCCATTGGTGTGGTGTGGGCATTAAACGACACGATACTGCCTCATCAAAGTTCCTATGGTGACTTTATACATTGTCAGATGGTTTAATGTGTTTTTCCACCATTAGTGTGAACATGGTTGTTTTGACTAGAATGACAATGGCAGGTGTCAGACAGAGTATTGGAATGTGGCCGGTAAGTATATGTGTAATCAATCAGCTCTCAGACCAGGTGGTGATCCATTTGTTTTTCGTCCTGTTCCTGTTTGCGGAGGAAGTGATGTCATCCTGGATGAGGAAGCCGTCCGCGGTGCAATGACTCTTCTTCCTGTCCACCGTGCCCTGGTGATAGGCCACGCTCCTCTGGAAGAACCCACACTGACACGCGCACGTGTGCACACACACACACACACACACACACACACACACACACACACACACACACACACACACACACACACACACACACACACACACACACACACACACACACAGGATATTGACTAAACATTATGTCAATCTAGTGAGGTGATTCAGAGAAAACAAATGTGCTATCATGCTTTCTTAATGTCACGCTGGTGAACATGCAGTTATGGCCTATTCATACTACAGATGTGTTTGGGTGATATCACTCCCCAAGCTGATTTCACATGTAAAATGGGTGGCCAACCAAGATCTATTGCAGAGTTTGGCTAAAGCTTTGGGAGAGTGAGACCCCCACCTGCTGGAGCTTTAGTAAAAACAGAGAGATGTGTTTGGGTGAGTCCCTTATCACTGTGGCTCAGTGACTTCATAAAACTGGACTATGAATAGGCCTTTAATGTCACACTAGTGAACAGTTTTGTCAGACTAGTGAACATACTGTAGCAGTGAACATGGTGAACATACATAGCACTATAGCAGTGAACATAGCAGTGAACATATTATAGTAGAGCAGGCTGTTACGTTGGAAGAAAAAGATAAGGCAGTCGGTTAGAGTTAAACGGACAGTCAATCCAATGAGCTGGGAGCAGCTAGTGAGAGAGCAGCCAGCCAGCCAGCCAGCCAACTGCCCAGCCAGCCAGCCAATTGCCCAGCCAGCCAGCCAGCCAGCCAGCCAGCCAGCCAGCCAGCCAACCAGCCAGCCAGACAACCGCCCATCCAGTCAGCCAGCCAGCCAGTCAGCCAGCCAGACAGACAACCACCCAGCCAGCCAGCCAGCCAGTCAGTCATTAAAGCAGTGCTTCAGGCAGAAGGGTGAAATCAGACGCAAACGGCTTCTGACATACATATGGGGATGGGTAGGGGCATAGATATATATTAAAACAAAATAGTTGCCTCATAGGCCACTGCTGTTCGTTGGAGCCATGTGTGTCGAAGGAGGGGCGGAACAATTATTCAGATGGTATTTCTTTTAGAAAGGCAGTTACCAGACTGCTATTTACGTCAGAAATACATTTATCACACTGTATTTATGTCATAAATGCATTACTCACACTGTATTTATGTCAGAAATGCATTAATCAGATGGCAATTCTGTCAGAAAGACACTCAGAGTGAGAGCCGCCGTTAATGGCGGCTGATTTATTTCACCCCTGTGCGTCATTCAGTCCTTACAGCAGACGTCCAGTTCAGCCCAGCCTCAGTGCTCATTGGTCAGCTGCCAGCTGGTTCAGCCATTCAGCCAATGGGATGGCTGGCTCTTCAGTCTGGCTGTATGTTCATTGGCCTCGAACATCTCCCTGGTGTGGACTATCTTGAAGAACCCACACTGAACAACCAGGAAAAAAGACCTTGTGGATCAAGACAAGCACGTGCGTGTGTGTGTGTGTGTGTGTGTGTGTGTGTGTGTGTGTGTGTGTGTGTGTGTGTGTGTGTGTGTGTGTGTGTGTGTGTGTGTGTGTGCGTGCGTGCGTGCGTGCGTGTGTGTACCTTCCACAGCAGCCACCAGAGGGCAGCCAGCAGCAGAACTCCACACAGGACAGACAGCAGGTAGATCCACAGGGGGGCGCTATTCTCCACCACACCTCCACCCTCCGGCTCCAACAGTACACTGAACTGTGGAACAATATAACAATATAACTGTAACAATAAAACCATACACTGAACTGTAGAACAATAGAACAATAGAACTGTAACAATAGAACCATACACTGAACTGTAGAACAATAGAACAATAGAACTGTAACAATAGAACAATACACTGAACCGTAGAACAATGGAACTGTAACAATAGAACCATACACTGAACTGTAGAACAATAGTACAATAGAACTGTATTAATAGAACCATACACTGAACTGTAGAACAATAGTACAATAGAACTGTATTAATAGAACCATACACTGAACTGTAGAACAATAGTACAATAGAACTGTATTAATAGAACAATACACTGAACTGTAGATCAATATAACTGTAGCAATAGAACAATACACTGAGCTTTAGAACAATATAACAATATAACAATATAACGGTAACAATAGAACACTACACTGAACTGTAACAATAGAACACTACACTGAACTGTAGAACAATAGAACAATATAACTGTAACAATATAACAATATAACTAACAATAGAACAATACACTGAACTGTAGAACAATATAACTGTAACAATAGAACACTACACTGAACTGTAACAATAGAACACTACACTGAACTGTAGTAAGAGAAATCTATGAAAATCTGGGAACTAAATCGTTACCAAGAAATTTGTTCACCAACGTGTTTCGAAATGTGTCTAATAACATGTACTAAAAGTTTGAAATTCAACTCCTGTGGGGAATTGAGTTATTAGCATAATATGTGACCATACCCATAACATCCTATATAAGGCCAAAAAGTCAAAATTTCATCATTCTTTAAGTAGCATGACTGTGACATATGAAACTAGGGGTTTTTCATGATTCTGAATCCATTCCAAGCATTAGTTTTGCACAAAAAATACTTCTTGGGCTAAATTAGGCCATATCCACTTGACCAAAATGTGCTGACCTCATCACGTTTGTGATGACGGCTATAGCCGTTTTTTGTGCAAATGCTTGGAATGGATTCAGAATCATGAAAACCCCCTAGTTTCATATGTCACATGCTACTAAAAGAATGATGACATTTGGACTTTTTTTCTTTATATAGGATGTTATGGGTATGGTTCCACAAGCTGCGTCCAAAGTAGAGATATGCTCATGGACTCCGCTCTATGCTATGATCGAGGTCTGCTTCGGGAAACTGGACGACGTGGCATGAGGGAGGCAGGGAGAGAGGCAGGCAGGCAGGCAGGCAGGCAGGCAGGCAGGCAGGCAGGCAGGCAGGCATGCAGGCAGGCAGGCAGGCAGGCAGGCAGGCAGGCAGGCAGGCAGGCAGGCAGGCAGGGAGGCAGGGAGGGATGGTTACCTGTGTAGTAATGGTTTCCATGGTGATGGCAGGTTTGCGTGTGACCAGTTTAAGAGACGCCTGTCCTCCTATTGTCACCTTCCATGACTCAGCATAATCCTGCACACACAGACATGTCAGAGCAGGAGGGCATGGTGTTAGATATGGTAGTGGTCTGTTTGCAGTGACTCATTTATTACATAGGCATATATATATTACAAATAAATAGATGCCTCATTGGTCGCTGCAGTTCAGTTCTATGCTTCGCAAGGAATCTCGAGGTATGGTATAGGTATAGGTATGGTTGAAAACTAAAATAATTGAGGAGATTTTTTAATTATGTTACTATTGGGTATACTAAATAACATACTAACAATTTAGGAAGAAATAACTTCAGTCATAATTAGTCAAAAAGAAAGAAAGAAAGAAAGAAAGAAAGAGAGAAAGAAAGAAAGAAAGATGTGTGCAGACAGACAGACAGACAGACAGACAGACAGACAGACATACCTCTATTAGGGTAGAGTTCCAGAGTCGAGCGCTGACAGACAGGTTGGCTGAGTTCTTCATGTTGACGAGAGGACAGATAAACTTCACACACCTCACTGTCCCCTGAGCACAGTCCTACACACACACACACACACACACACACACACACATGCGCGAGCGCACATGCAGCGTATAGTTAGCACCTTTAGGTACCTATAGCCTAGCTATACGTTTATAAACGTAGATAGCAGCGAAAAGGTTTACCAATGTGCGCACGCACGCACGCACACAGGATAGATTAACTTCACACATTTATACACACAAAAGTCCACAGGTTTAGCTTCAATTTCCATTCGGGGATTAATAAAGTATATCTCATCTCATCTCAGGTTTGTGTACTTTTTTATTTGCATTGTAATCCTAATTTTACCTAATCACCTCATATGAATATGAAGATCAATCAACTGACTGTGAGAAAATGTTACTGCTGCCGAATTAGTATACATTTTCGCTAGAAACGGACTGTATCAAATATGACTGACGATACAGAGACACCTTCACGACAATATAGTTTATTTTTGGACCACAATTCTTATATGAGATGATTTTAAGATTACCTGATGTAATTCTCCATAGAGAAAAATGTGTGTGTGTGTGTGTGTGTGTGTGTGTGTGTGTGTGTGTGTGTGTGTGTGTGTGTGTGTGTGTACCAGTGTGTGTGTGCTCTTGGGTGCCCCCCGCAGGCTAACAGAAGACTTGGTTTTCCTCTTCTCTCTCCTCTCTTCCTCCATACTCCTTCTGACCCTGTTCTGTTGTTTGACCTCTGATGACCTCTGGTTGACCTCTGATGACCTCCGGTCGACTTCCGATGACCTCTGGTTGACCCTGCTCGGCCCCTCTTCTTCCAACACCTGGGGAGAAAAATATGCGCATTGATAAACTTTTACGTTTATAACCGTAGATATCGGCTACGTTTATAAACTACAGGTACCTATAACAAAATACATACATAAATGGATGCACCTGGGACGTATCCTCAGTGATGTATCCCAAGGTCATCGGGGTTTCGGGTCTCGCAACATCATACCCCTCACTCAGGTGACCCAGCCGGGAGTGATCAAGTCCCGACTTACGTCCCAGTAGCTACCCTCGATAAGTCCCATTAGGGAAAAACCAGGGCCACACAATCCGTTCCTCCTGAACTACTCTGCCGGGACTGGGAGGTACCATTCTGGCACATGGAAGGACTAGGCTCTGTGGGTTGACACCTGTCCGGGCCCCTCCTACGTCTCACCAGGTCCACTCCTGCTCTCACCAGGTCAGGCCCTGTGCGTTGCACCAGACTCCCAGCACCAGGCACTTTATTCAGGAATGGTGGATTCTCAAGCCGCAACGGTTCCGCAGGCTCCACCTTGCCCTTGGTGGTGCCGCAGGCTCCGCTTGAGGCTTGAATGGCCCTCCTAAAGGCCTCACCGTGGGTTTGTTGGGCTTCTTCCTCACGGAAGACACAGGCTGGGGCGCTAACCCATACTGCTCCCGGGTGCCGTCTAATTTCCGGCTGCCACCCGTCTCTCCGGTGGTCACCAGACTATTCCTGGTTGTCACTTAGTCTATTCCTATGAGTCACTATAAATAGAATAACTATAACAAAATACATACATAAATGGATGCACCTGGGACGTGTCCTCAGTGATGTATCCCAAGGTCATCGGGGTTTCGGGTCTCGCAACATCATACCCCTCACTCAGGTGACCCAGCCGGGAGTGATCAAGTCCCGACTTACGTCCCAGTAGCTACCCTCGATAAGTCCCATTAGGGAAAAACCAGGGCCACACAATCCGTTCAAGGTTAAAGGTGCTAACTATACAGTACGTATATGTTCGTAGACAACCCTATACTCCATATGAAAGTGGCGACCGTCAATTTACCTTTTAGCTTTGCTCCGGTTAATATGGAGAGCCTCCGTCCCCACCAGCTATGGGATTTCTTAATCCAGATCTATTGAGCCGCCATTATAACAGGATTCCCGCGCGCATCCCGACGATCGTAAATCATTTGTGAGTTTGTATCGCATCGCTGAGCACATGTAAATGTTAATGATAGCTAAGGGGTATGAGCTACTGCTAACGATGACTGTGCTCACAACAACAGCCCCCACCACCCTGAATAACCCGGAACTAACCCGGAAATGAAACAAAGATAGTAGAGTTAGAGCGGATGGGTGGCATTCAGTAGGTGTGCTTATGCTGCCAGTAATAGAATGATACATGTAATTGGCCGCCGACCCCCATCTGAAAATATGCCGTTCCAGGCACCCCCCCTCCCGAAACAACGTTCCTTGTGAAAGAATATATATTCAAAGATTTGTGCTACATTTTAGCAGATCTACAAACTCTAAGAGCTTGTAGATCTGCTATTTTTCAACAGCAGTGGTTAAACGCTAAATACACAGATATATAGCAGAGCTAGGCGGGTGCCAGCATTGGCACAGGGGAGGGTGATCAGTGATCACTGGCATTTGTGTGAGAGAGAGGATTGTTTTTTTCTTAAATCCGGTGGTGAGGTGACCACCGGAGCTGTAATAACGTGAAGCGGTGGTGAGTAAAAATAGAGAGAAGGGCTGGGGAGAGCAGTGGTTTGCTCTTCGCCGCGCCTTCAGTAATGTCATGTTGTAGTTTGGTGGTCACCTAACCACCGAAAATCCAGACTATGAATAACGCTTTACCAGCAGCTTCAGAGGGTTGATGATGTCACCCGGCGGGATGCAGCGCGGCTCCGACGTCCCGTCCAATCGTATCTCTGTCAGGTACAGCAGCCACTTCCCATTGGATGACTCCCATGGCCAATCAAATTCCACCTCCAGCTGGCCAAGGTCACCCAGCGGCTTCCCCGATAGGTCCACCTGACAGGAAACACAAGACACACCCATTTCCTGTTCATACAGGAAACATAAGCCACACCCACTAACTGTATCAGGACCTACTTCCCGTTTATACAGATACAAGACACAGCCACTTCCTCTTCATCAGTATCGCACCGGAAGTGACATGTATACAAAGCAGTGAATGGAGCAACCTGGACCAGCTAATAACAAACATTATTTATGAACCATTGAGACCTTTGTCATATAAAAGGTTCAGGCACATGAAAGAAGACTTATCACAGTTTGCTTTCAAATCAGTTGCTTTCCGATGTGCACAGAGTGCACAGTACAACATTTTATTTGAGGATTTAAACAGCAGCAGCTGGTATCGTTTCTGTTCCGAGGTCTCGCGAAATTTGGCTGCCAGACAGGAAACGGTGGCATACTTGGCAGGTTCAGAAACGTACTTTTTGCTCTTTAGATACCTGTATACAATTACACAGTAGGCTAGTGTACACATCGAAAAGCAGCCCAGCAGACAATAATGTGTTGCATGCCTTCTGTTATTTGCCAGAAGTGATTACTTTACAAAATATCTCATTCATTCAGAAATAATGTTTGTTCATGAGCTGGTCACTGAGCTCTCATTGACTCCAGTGCAATCTGCCGAACTTCCGGGTGCAGTTTGGTTCCAATGGGGCGACGAATCTGCCGTTTGGAATTGCCTGATATATCGAAAATGACGTTGGTGACCTTACCTCCATTTAATATACCTTGGTATCACCAGGGAACACTCTGTCTGTCTTAAAGGTGAAGTGCTGCAGAGTGCCCAAACTGCCCATCTTAAAGGTGAAGTGCAGCAGAGTGCCCACATCACATGGTGATGTTTTTACAATTTAGGCATTTCATCAGACACTAAATCCAGAGCGATTTACAGTAAGCAACAACCCATGATAATACATCAAAAAGAGGAAAAGACATTAAGAATCATAAGTAAGCTAAGAATATAACAGTATAATATCTATATAATGAAACTATGATGAGTATACACTAATAAACAGTATAGAGTGCTATGTCTAAAATAAATGCTATCTAAGTTAGTATAAGTTGAGCCTTTGCTTACGCCTGTAAGGTCATCGAGGCTATAAGGGCAAGTGCTATATGGCTAAGATTGAGTCTGAACTGGTCGGTTTTCAGACTTTTTGTTACAGAGTTACACATTTAAAGTCACAGTAACATGTTTAAAGGTACAGTCACACATTTAAAGGACCTTAAAGGTGAAGTCCAGCGGCGTTCCTACATCGCTGGTTGTCTTCATGGAAGACTCCCCGGTCACATGACCTCCGAAATGGGCGTGGCCTGGCTGCTTGATTCTAACAGCACAAAATAAAAGTAGGCCTAATTCATCAATCGAGCAGTTGAGACGAATAACTGGTACCATAGAATTTTAATGATCACGTGCACGCATGCGCGTGTGCATGTGCGCATTGTGGCATGCACACAGAACAGCTGCTATAGCCTAAGCCTATTGTTAAATAGTGTGTGAGAGTTTTAGACACAAACACAAAAGTAGACAATAGTCAGAGAAACAACTTTACTGCACACTAGCGAAACTAAATGTTTGCTTTGGACGAATGAATCTTAAGGAGGAGGAGGCATTCTTCTTGTGTGTAGCCTACTGCTGTAAGTGTGCATGCTTACTGACTTTAGACTGTTATTCGTCTCAACTGTCAATCATCCATCGATGAACCAATGAATAAACCAATCCGAAATAGAACATATTTAAGTAATATACACTTACAGGGTAAAAACAGGTTGCAGAGAATATTCCACCATCATGATGAGATGTAATGGAGAGAGATCTGACTGTTCACTGAGACTGAAAATACATTCATATAATCATCAATATTAAACACATCAATCTATAATTAATACATTAAATAAAATCATTATATCAATATGAAACATATGATACACATTCATACATTCATATTATGCGTGTGTGCGTGCGTGCGTGCATGCATTTACGTTGACAGTGACAACACGGTGTGAATCTCTCTGGTCTTCAGACTGATCTCTGATGCCTCAAAGATGATTGACAGTTCCACCTGAGGACAGACAGAGAGACATGAATTTTGCTTTAAGGAGTATTCTCATAGCATCATTATATGGAAATTGCAACCTTTGCATGTAGATTTCTTGTAAAATGACCACAGGTGGGATAGAGCGGTGTGCAATATGCCTTAAATAATGACACTTTCAGTTTAGTTGAACAAAACTTATAGGAAATAGTGTTTGCTTGAGCATACAACTTTCGACATTGTCTGTATATATCATCATCATCATCAGTCAGTCATTTGATCAGTAACAAAATGACCAAGATATATATTTTTTATTCCAGCCCTCAAGATTATTATAATTTGAACACAGGAAAGTTAAAGGAATATGTCCTCTTTGGTTCTACATAATTATTAGAACAGTGCTTTTTGCTGGTATCGTATTTTATGTCATGTTGCACGGGAGGCGGTCTTTTTTCCGACGGGATAATGGTCCGAAACTGTCGGACCATTGTCCCATCGGCTATTTAGGTGTCGGAAAAAAGACATGCACCCATGTTGCACACCATACAGAATAGAGAAAGGGTCGAGCGCCACCTTCTGGTTGTTTCTGAACGGTGCTCCCAGTTCACACAGCAGCACTCTGCCATCATCTGAGCATTCTACTGGAGGCCCCGGACCCTGTATAACAATATAATACATTATACCATTATCATCTGAGCATTCTACTGGAGGCCCCGGACCCTGTATAACAATAGAATACATTATACCATTATCATCTGAGCATTCTACTGGAGGCCCCGGACCCTGTATAACAATAGAATACATTATACCATTATCATCTGAGCATTCTACTGGATGCCCCGGACCCTGTATAACAATAGAATACATTATACCATTATCATCTGAGCATTCTACTGGAGGCCCCGGACCCTGTATAACAATAGAATACATTATACCAGTATAACATAATAATAAAGGTCCACTTCACCACTTTTCAACCTATCTTCATATAATAGGTCCTCACTAATAATCATGATAAAATGGCACGATTCTTTTCTACTCTGTGTCTGTGTCTCATAGGAGGGCTGTGGGCAGTTTAGAAACCGTCCTCCAGTTAAATCATCATTAGGCAGATTTTTTTTTTTAGGATGGTTTCTGAACTGCCCACAGCCCTATATGAGACACAGACCGAGTAGAAAAACATTGCGCCTTGTTTTCATGATTATTAGTGAGGACCTATTATATGAAGATAGGTTGAAAAGTGGTGAAGTGGTCCTTTAATCGTTGGACAACCCTAATATACACACACACACACACACACACACACACACACACACACACACACACACACACACACACACACACACACACACACACACACACACACCTTGGTCCTGACTCCAGAGTATTTGAGCGGTGCAGCGCCCTCTCTGGTGACGTTGATAACTGCAGCGTGAGCCTCTTCGGCCGGTCGCCCCGGCGATGCCTCGTTGGTTACCATGACGACCAGGAGAAGCTTCCTGACGGTGGCGCTGTAGCGGAACACCTGGACACCCTGACGACTGCACGCACGCACGCACGCACACACACACACACACACACACACACACACACACACACACACACACACACACACACACACACACACACACACATATATATATATATATATATATATATATATATATATACCAAATGTCCCACCTCCGGCTGCCGGACTATAATGATTTTTCTCTCCATTCCTCCTCAGGCTCATATAGGCCACAGCAGAGCAACTTAACTTTGGGTTTATGTTGTTAATAGTTGGGCAGCATGTTCCCTGCCACTTTGAGTTGGAACTTAAAATGCATTGATTAATTCTATTTCCTTAATTCCATGATATGTTAAAGCAGCTATAACATGCATTTTAAAACTGTTTTTTAATATAAAATATCATATTGTCTATGTCCCTCAAAGTTATTTCTAATGGTTTGAGCCTCAATCACCACTCTGATATAACCAGTTCTATAATAATTTCTTTCTGGACTTTGAAAGCAGTTTTAGCTGCAATACTGTTTAATAATGTCCTGAGGTGGTGGGGGTGCTGATATGCAGATTATTTTATATTTGAGTCATTATAATACTGATGCTAGATAAAACCAGGCTTGTCCATTCCATTCCAGCTTGGAAAATACACATTGTAAACAAAGTGGAAATGCAAATTTGGAACTGAAGACTGAAGAAGTAGGAAAACACAAAAGAATTTTATGTTATAGGTCCTTTAATAACGCGTTATGTTTGAGCTACCTCCGGTCTGGTCTCCCCCTTTTTTTGTTGTGGCCTCAGAGCCAGGCCATAACAGTACGGATCAAGTTCATCCGCACCCTTTGTTTTCATACTACATATTTTTGAGGCTGCTTTACAAATTGTGCTTCTGTGTGTTAACAGTCTCAGTGGAAAAACAGAACCTCTCCTTTTATTGTACGACTTAAGAGTGTGAAATGCCTTGTTATAATGCGCCAGCATAAGGCCAATCTGAAACATTTACTGGCCTACGGACGCACGTGCGCACACACACACACACACACACACACACACACACACACACACACACACACACACACACACACACACACACACACACACACACACACCTGGGGAAAGCTTGTCCATCCTGATTGGTGAACTGCGCCATCATCTGCAGGTTGCTATGGCAACGGTTATCAGAACCACACGCCTTACCAATATGGATCTGAAGAAAGAAAGAAAGAAAGAAAGAAAGAAAGAAAGGTTTGATGGACAGACAGACAGACAGACAGACAGACAGACAGACAGACAGACAGACAGACAGACAGACAGACAGACAGACAGACAGACAGACAGACAGACAGACAGACAGACAGACAGACAGACAGACAGACAGACAGACAGACCTGTGTGGTGTTGGTTCCATGTTGCCATGGTGATAGAACAACAGGTTGGTTCTCTTCCAGAGAAACAGACAGGACAAACTTCAACGGTTCAACCTGATCTTTAACTGGAGTCTGAATAATAGAGAGATATTATGGAGAGAGAGAGAGAGAGAGAGAGAGAGAGAGAGAGAGAGAGACACATAGCACACATTTATAACCTGATCTAACCTGAGCGTTTTGGGCATAACTGTACTAGTTATGATTGACAGACAGGTTTGCTTACGACAACATAGCCTGCCCCAGCATGTGTGATTTCTGGCCTAGAGGGGCGGATTCACAAAAGACCTGGTGGATCCTATTGGTTCACGTGCGGTATGTGCGTTACGTGCGTGCATTGCATGCGCGAGTGTGTGCATTACGTGCGTGCGTGCGTCTCACCAGCAGTCTCAGTCGGAGGATTCGACAGGAAGGCATGGACAGGAAACCGGTGTACACTTCCTGTCCGTTTTCTTGGAAATGGAGGCGGGGTTTCTGCCGCGTCACGTCGGCCTGTACGGTGAACCGCAGTCCTGCCATCATAAAAACACATCAACACTACATTAGGGTTAAAGTTAATAAAATAACGTTCAATACAAAATAAAAAAATGGCTGCTGGATGCAAGGGGTTAGGCTACGATGTCTGGAAGATATCGTTGGCTGATGATTTGTCCCGAGTGCGTTCTTTTTCCATATGCACCAAATCTCTTCACCCCCCAAAAATAGCAGATTTGTAGATCTGTTATTTTTTGTTGACTATATGGTTGCTGCGGTTCAAGTGGTTAACACACTCGGTGCTGTGAGTGCTGTCGCCAGAAGGTCCTGGGTTCGATTCCCGCTCGGGACGCTGTGGCTGCTGGTGCCGTGTTTCCTCCTCCGTGTCATCAGTGCCCATACCCGAGGCGGGGGTTGGCGAAATGGCCTTTCTGTGTGGAGTTTGCATGTTCTCCCCGTGTCCACTAGGTAGGTACCCTCACAAAAAATAGTAATCCTGGTCTCTAAACTGCCCCCCCCCCCCCGCAGTTTTTATCTAGCATCAGTATTATAATGACTCAAATATAAAATAATCTGCATATCAGCACCCCCACCTTGAGAGTACAAGAGTCCCTTCCCCTCCTGATGGAGGGGGAAGGAATAAAGTGTTCCTTCCACGCGCTACGTCCAACCAGGGAAACTCCCCCTGTCAGGTGTAAAGGAGCAACTTGGACACTCATGAATTCAAGTCCGTTGCTCTCCCCATGTCCCCCATATATGGGGACTAGGTTGGCGGAGGGTGTGTAGAGCCCGCAGGATCACATTTGATAATTGACACAGGGGTGAAAAATGGGTTACAAAATTGTGGGATAAAAATTATATAAAAAAAAAAACACACACTCGGTGCCATTGCCATAGATGTATGGCAATTAATAAATAGTATCACGCTCCCTCCCGTCCATTGACGTATAGATGTATACGGCAATTGGTCTTTTATTGTGCTTATAATCGATCAAGTCATAATGCTACTTACACATTAGCATTGGGTTGCTATAGGTGACGTTGTCAACAGCAATGGAGCGCACTTTGAATATTGAATCTTACCCGCAACAATTCTGGTCAAAACAAGGTTTATTCGGATCCGCAGCCCATAGCCGGTGCTCGTCAAGCGCTACATCCGGATGTGGTCCGACAACACACACAGTGTACGTAAGTAACAAAAGAAACATCCGGTCGCGGGTTTTAGCTCGGCACAGGTCTCCACCAGGGCAGGCTAAATCGGCCTCATGGTGGCGCTATAACATGCCGTTGAGGAATATTTGGGGCAGAGGTTCATCGTTGGCATCCAGGGAGTATGTGTACAAACTGCAAAGTTTGGCATGGATCGGGCCAACGGTCCTGGAGATTAGCTGATAACGGACGGAAGGACACACACACGGACGGACGGAAGGACACACGGACTGAGTGCAAAACATACTATCCCCCTAGGCCATCGGCCTGGTGGAGACAATTAATTAATTTATATGTCCTATACTAATGGACACTGATATTCTATACGTTTTCTTCGTGACATAAATTGACTGTATCTTAAATATTTACATATTTATTTATGTAGCGTAGAGACAAAACCTAAATAATAACTAGAACTGCACTCTGTCGAGTGCATACTTGCTTGTTGCACACTAGTAGGCCATAAATGGCCAACTAGTGCGCAAGCAGAGCGCGCAAGTCCTTTCGACCGCTGTAAACTGTCAAATCTCAGTATCTCTGTGAAGGAACGTTTGAAATGATTAATGTTTAGATGTAACTATTTGCTACCTACTTTATACATATAAACATCTAGTATTATTAAGTATGATTCAAGTTTCTATCTATATAAGAAATACTGTTTTATCGTTGTAGATATATTCTGGATCCCTTTTTAGTTTTTCTAGTCATACACATACACACCACGTACTCTGGTCCCAGCAGATTACTGATTATGTATATAGTATACGTATGACTAGCTCTAAAGATGACGTAAGAAATATATATAGTATATATATAGTATATAGGCATATACTATATACGTATACATATATACTCTATACTCTATACTGTATAAAGTGTGTAGTTGTAAGTTGATTAGCGGTATACTGTGGTTACTTTGCGCCAAAAACCGTGACAGCTGTTCCGCCATTTGAGGCTTACGCAGAAAAACATCAAATCTGTGCCTGTGTTGCTGGACCAAATGACCACAAATGACCATATTTCTTACGTCATCATTAAGAGCTAGTCATACACATACACACCACGTACTCTGGTCCCAGCAGATCAGGCACAATTTGCTATTTCATTTTTTACTGATTATGTATATAGTATACGTATGACTAGCCCTAAATGATGACGTAAGAAATATATATAGTATATATATAGTATATAGGCATACTATATACGTATATACTCTATACTGTATAAAGTGTGTAGTTGTAAGTTGATTAGCGGTATACTGTGGTTACTTTGCGCCAAAAACCGTGACAGCTGTTCCGCCATTTGAGGCTTTCGCAGAAAAACATCAAATCTGTGCCTGTGTTGCTGGACCAAATGACCACAAATGACCATATTTCTTACGTCATTATTAAGAGCTCGTCATACACATACACACCACGTACTCTGGTCCCAGCAGATCAGGCACAATTTGCTATTTTATTTTTTACTGATTATGTATATAGTATACGTATGACTAGCTCTAAATGATGACGTAAGAAATATATATAGTATATAGGCATATACTATATATGTATACATATATACTCTATACTCTATACTGTATAAAGTGTGTAGTTGTAAGTTGATTAGCGGTATACTGTGGTTACTTTGCGCCAAAAACCGTGACAGCTGTTCCGCCATTTGAGGCTTACGCAGAAAAACATCAAATCTGTGCCTGTGTTGCTGGACCAATGATGACGAAATGACCATATTTCTTACGTCATCATTTAGAGCTAGTCATACACATACACACCACGTACTCTGGTCCCAGCAGATCAGGCACAATTTGCTATTTTATTTTTTTACTGATTATGTATATAGTATACGTATGACTAGCTCTAAATGATGACGTAAGAAATATGGTCATTTCGTCATCATTGGTCCAGCAACACAGGCACAGATTTGATGTTTTTCTGCGTAAGCCTCGAATGGCGGAACAGCTGTCACGACGAAGGAGACCGGGCGAAAATATTACTTGCGCGCTCTGCTTGCGCAAGTAATAATTGTTGCGACTGTAGGTTGCAGATTATATGAAAACCTGCAAAATCTGCAGTCAGTCAGTCAATACGTCCGTCACGCCACTATATATGGCAGTCAGACCGTCACGCCTCGTGACACGTCACGCCACCATATATGGCAGTCAGACCGTCACGCCTCGTGACACGACATGCCACCATATATGGCAGTAAGACCGTCACGCCTCGTGACACGTCACGCCACCATATATGGCCGTCAGTCCGCCACGCCTCATGACACGTCACGCCACCATATATGGCCGTCAGTCCATCACGCCACCATATGGCCGTCTCCATATATGAAGATCACGACAATGACCTCATCAAACCCTGGATAGCCATACATGACTGGATCATCACCTAGATCTGCATATATGGAGCCGGCCAACAACTCTACATCTGACCTCAAACCTCAAACCCTTAGATCTCCATATATGGAGCTGACCTGTTCTGATATTCCATGTTGATCTGACCTCATCAAACCCTGTACACTCAAGACACACTCCATATATGGCCAGTACAGAATTAATTCCATATGTTGATCTGACCCCCCATGCCAAAGCGCCAGGGCTCGCCCAGCAGTCTGTCGTCACCCAGGCGGATGTGTGCATGCGACCTCGCTTCTCGCCTTCAGGTCATCTTACTGGTAATAATAATAATAACCATTTTCATCTTGTCATGTGGTTGCTATCGGTTACCAAAGACATCCTTCTTTAACCTCGATTCTGATTGGTCAATTACCAATGACACAAAAAAATAAGCTCTGTGTGTGTGGGGGGGGGGGGGGGGGTGAACAGTCAGACAGATGCTAGTAACATCACTTAATGTGATTTATCAATTTGAAGTACAAAGAACACACGCACGCACGCACGCATACATGCGCGCACACACAAACACACACACACACACATACACACACACACACACACACACACAAGGGCGGGAGGACACACAAGGACAAGGCATGATGTCATCTGACTACTGACACACATGTCTGGAGGTCTGGACGAGAGAGAGAGAGAGAGAGAGAGAGAGAGAGAGAGAGAGAGAGAGAGAGAGAGAGAGAGAGAGAGAGAGAGACAGACATGAGACAGACAGACAGACAGACAGACAGACAGACAGACAGACAGACAGACAGACAGACAGACAGACAGACAGACAGACAGACAGACAGACAGACAGACAGACAGACAGACAGACAGACAGACAGACAGACAGACAGACAGACAGACAGACAGACAGACAGACACCAGCACGAATATGACAACCTGTTGTTCTAGTTCATTTTGTCGACTAAAACTGTGACGGAAAATTTATGTTGGTCGACCTTTCTGCCTGATAGTGTACAGCAAACTAACAGGGAACAGGGGGAGAGGGACGAGGAGTGACACACATGCAGCAAAGGTCGTCGGGATTAGGAGTCGAACCCACGATACGCCGTCAGGCTGGAAGACTACGTTTTACTGTACACAAGATGGAGCAATAATTTACAACCTTGAACCTACAGAAAGCAATATGCAAGAGAATGAATGGAGAATGCAAAGCTGATATATAATGACTTGAGTCATGTCTTCTTTCACCAATAAGAGGCGAGCGACACAACACTATGATGAGACACACAGCCACAACACTAGGGGGCTGGTGTACGTACGCGAGTGTGTGTGCGTGCGTGTGTGAGTGCGTGTTAGTGAGTGTGTGAATGGGTGTGTGTGAGTGGGTGTGTGTGAGTGGGTGTGAGTGACTCACTGATGTTCTCCTTGAAGCCTCTGTCTCCAGTGCTGAGGATGTAGGACGCACACACCTCCACCTGCACACTGACATACAAACAGACACACGCACGCACGCACGCACGCACGCACGCACGCACGCACGCACGCACGCACGCACGCACGCACGCACGCACGCACGCACGCACGCACGCACGCACGCACATACAGTGAGTGAGGAGCCCCCACCGGGAGGCCGTACCTTTTATACTTTTATACCCTACTCACTGTGTGTGTGTGTGTGTGTGTGTGTGTGTGTGTGTGTGTGCGTGCGCGTGTGTGCGCATGTGCGTGCGCTCCAGTCTCACCAGTGACTACAGTTGGCGGGATCGATGACCTCTGGAGTGACGGTCAGATTTCTGGTGAGGTAGACGACACCATGTGACCTGAAATATATAATGGTTATTATTATGATATTTATGCGACTGTAGGTCGCATTTACTATGAAAACCTGCATATCCTGTCCGTCCGTCCGTCCGTCCGTTTGTTCGTTATAGTTAGTCACCCACGCCTCCATATGCCTCGTGACATCACCGGCCAGCAACTCTACATCTGACCTCAAACTTCAACCCTTAGATGTCCAAATATGGAGCTGACCTGTTCAAACATTCCATATGTTGATCTGACCCCCCCATGCCAAAGCGCCCCCTGCCAACACCCAGGCGGATGCGTGCTCGTGACCTCAGGGTGTCTTACTGGTATGATATAATATAATATGCTGTTACTGTCAATACAATATAATTAC
Source organism: Protomyctophum parallelum (assembly GCF_964188405.1). Taxonomy (NCBI): domain Eukaryota; kingdom Metazoa; phylum Chordata; class Actinopteri; order Myctophiformes; family Myctophidae; genus Protomyctophum; species Protomyctophum parallelum. The sequence goes on from NC_139709.1 coordinate 11,870,228, forward strand.
TGTTATTAAATACCATGTGACCTGAAATAAAACTGTTATAACATTTACAGGTGCTGCTGTAGAGCGCCCTCTATCGTAAAGCACTGGAAACACATTGTGATGAGAATCTCGTCATTGGCGGTCAATGAGTTTTAACACCTCCCCCTAGTGGTGGTGTGGTGTATATATTTATATTTACCTGAGCAGAGCCACCTGGTCGTCCAGGGAACCAATAAGAAGGTCAGGATATTTGTTGCCGTCAACGTCCGATCCTCCAGACAGAGAATAACCAAACGTGCGGAAGCCTGGCGCCACCTGGTGGCCGAATATCACCTGTTTTATATACACGCACGAACACACACAGACACACAAACACACACACACGCATACACATAAATGTACTGAAGCCTGGCACCAGCTGGTGGCCTTCTATCACCTACACTCACGCACATACTCAGAAAACATCAGAGGAGTAGGCGTACAACAGAACAGTTCTTCTGCAGAATCAAAACCAAAAACATTCAAGTGCGTGTGCAGATTGATTGTGCGTGCAGTGCGTGCGTGCGTGCGTGAACTCTGACCTGGCTAGGTTTCTCCGAGATTCCTTGGGCACTTCCTGTGTAGATCATCACACTTCCTGTTCCGTGGAAAGGAGCTCCTATCGCCACATCTGTCAATCAATCAATTCCACCATCACAATTGCACCAATCACCCACAGGTGTGTGCCATCAGCACTCTGGGCTGATTGCCAGTCAGTTCAGGTGTGCTCCCCTACACACACACACACACACACACACACACACACACACACACACACACTCCACACACAGTTCACTCACACAGTTCTCCACTACTCCAGACCCAAGCCATGTGTCACCGACCACATGTAAGCTCTTGTTTCTTTATTGTATTATTTACTTACTACTGTACATATATTATGCTATTGATATGCTCCATTTTTTGTGTCAGAAGAACCATTGTTTCTGGAAGTGTGGAAATAAAACACCAATATCACTTTGAACCTTGATGTCAACACTTTAACTGGAGAACTTTTGGGTGGTCAGCAATTTAACTGAACAACAAACAAACTTTTCAATAAATCACATTATAATGTGTTACAGTAGATCCCTCCATAATAATATACATTTATGTTGTAATTATTATTATTATTATTGTTATTGTGGTCAGGTTTGCACCTTGGAAGCCATCTTGGTCCAGGTCTCCGGCGGCGACCAGAGCCATGCCGAAGGCGGAGCCAGGAGGCCCTCGCAGTGTGCGATCGGCCCTGGCTCCGAACATCCCCCCTCTGTTCATGTACACATACACCCCTCCCCCCTCCTCTCTGGCCCTGTCAAAGTAGTATGGAGCTCCCACAAGCAGGTCATTCCACCTGGAGAAGATATGAGGAGAGGATAGAGGAGGGGAGGGGAGTTAAACAGCACTTCATTAATCTGATCCTAAACCAGGCTAAAACATCACACAAGTTAAACAGCACTTCATTAATCTGATCCTAAACCAGCCTAGGATAAACGGCACTTTATTGCGTCTCTCTTTTAGACGGGAGGCATACTTTGGTTAGACATAGCATTGGTCCGACTGGATTAAGGTTGGTGAGGGGTGCGTTATGACGACCGGATTAAGGTTGGTGAGGGGTGCATTAAAATTACCGGATTAAGGTTGGTGAGGGGTGTGTTAAAACGACCGGATTAAGGTTGGTGAGGGGTGTGTTAAAATGACCGGATTAAGGTTGGTGAGGGGTACGTTAAGGGTTGGGAGAGGGTTAAGGTTAGGTTTAGGGGTTACTATACTTTGGTCACACATACCATTGGTCCGATCGACTACCTACCCCAAACCCTCACCCTCACCCTAACCACAGAAGCACGGGGCAGCACACCTAAACCTAACCCCAACCCTCTCCCGAGTCGGACCAATGCTCCTTCGAACCAATGATATGTCGGACCAAAGTATGCCTCCCAGGTTTAGGTGTGCTGCCCAGTGGGAGGTTAGGATGAGGGTTTGAGATATCTGACCAATGGTATGTCTAACCTGGATTCCAGGCTTATTCGCTGCATTGCATGGATTGGTTTTGTCACTTCGCTATAGTCAGTCTGGAAAGGGTCCTATCTCCAAGGTAGGCGGGACATGTAAAAGGTATAAATCGACCCGTGACTTCTGATTGGTCTGTGGTGCGGGTTGGGACAAAAACACCAGTTTGACGTTGTATCAACGCTCACTGCACAGCTACTGCACTGCTGTTGCCCTGCAACGTCCCCTTATCATTGACGAAACTCTCCCCACACAGCCGTCAGTTTTTTTTCTTCTACTACTGAATCTGACAGTGGACTACTGAATATAGTGTTTACCTTTTACTGTAGGTTTTACTCTCGAGTCTCGAGTGAGAAAAGCATGGGCAGAGGGGCGCTGGCTGATGACGTATCAGCAACAGTGTGGCTATGTAACGGGTGACGTTATGAAATAGTCAAACAGGAGGCTGGTCAGAGAAAACCAAACCACGGAACGCATCGAATTAGGCTGGAACCCAGGCTATATACAGTACGTCTCTCACCAGTGTAGCGTTGTTGCGCCATGCACGGTCACACACATGGTCAGACAGTAATACGGGTCTTCTGGATCCACTCGGGCATTACACACAATGATAGATAGATGCCGAGTTCCGCAGGATTCAGATTCAGACATACGGCATCCAAACTTAGGCCCTAAGTGATTATGATAAAACACATACGGATCCGACCCGTACGGGTCTCGGGTCCTGCCGGGTATTTTATTTTTTATCGGTGGCCCGTGAAGATCTCTATAGTGTGCGTGCGTGTGTGCGTGTGTGTTTACCCATCGTTGTCGAGGTCGGTCACTGCCAGAGAGTTTCCGTAGTAGGATCCCATCTGCTCCCCTCGAAGCCTCAGCACCGGCTGCAAGGTGTGCGTGTGCGCGTGCACTGTATGCGCTGTGTGCTGCGCGTGTGTGTTGCGTGTGCGTCTGTTTGTCACGGCCAGAATCACCGACCCGCGGCCGTCCTCCTTGCTGTCTTTAGGAGCACCTGGTGAGATCAGATCAGATCAGATCAGATCAGATCAGATCAGATCCTCCCTATATACATATTACACTGAAATTCTCCCAATCAGGGGTCATCAACATGTCCTACAGAGGTCAGCGGTCACCAACATGTCCGTATACACGGACAACTGTGTCTGTGGCAATGTTTTTGATTTTCTGTTTTACACACCATTATAATGTTCTTGACCCACTTACTATCTTAATGTCACGTCCACTAATACTAGTGGTTCTCAAATGTTTTATTTGCAAGGACGCCTGGAACTCTGAGAGTGTTCAAATGGAACCAAGCGGACCCTTACAGACCTGTTATTCAGGCTATGTGTTGTCTATCTATGTGTTTTTGTTGATATTATTGTCATCTTGTATACTGTCCGTGGCAAAATAATTATGTTGACAATAATGTCCACCACAAGCCAACGATGATGACCCCTGCTCCCAATAGACGGCGATGGAGGGGCGCCGTCTCAACCGAACTTGAGCAACGAGAGCCACTCGCCGAGTGAGCTGAAGCGAGCGAGTTGCCGTGGCGAATGTTGCAATGTTCGATTGAGCCAACTCAGCTCCGTCCAAGTTGCAACCCTATAGGCACAGAATTGTATAAGTAATGTTGTGGGTTGAGCACATTTGCCCCAACTGAGATAATGGGGTGAAAGCCATGCCTCCGTTGTGGTCAAAACAGTAGTAGCAGTAATTACTGTATAATATGTAGGGATTTTTTCTCGTAGTGTATGTACAGAATTGCCAATCCGTGTCATTTCACCGTATTTGGGTGAGACCGGCTCTCCTACCTGTTACGATGGTCACAGAATCTTGGAACAGCAACCGCGTAGCTTGAGTCACAGAGTATCCTACACACGCACGCACACACACACACACACACACACACACACACACACACACACACACACACATACGCATACACGCACGCACGCCACACACGTAAGTGGAAAGCAAGATGCTGTCATAAACTGAAAGATTACACCAACCATCATATTAATAATAATAATAATAATAATAATAATAATCATAATAATCATAATAATACCTATATAAATATGTCGTTGGTTCAGGTTGGCGAAGGAGGTTCTCTGAGTGTCGTACAAAACATCTGGATTCATCCAGGATACGTGCACATTACCTGTACACACACACACACACACACACACACACACACACACACACACACACACACACACACACACACACACACACACACACACACACACACACACACACACACACACACACACACACACACACACACACACACACAGATCCTCTATAGATGTCTAGACCACATTTTAAATATGAATCGTATGTATAATATTGATTCTAAAATATTACCTTGCTTTAATAGTAATAATGATATATCATCATCATTATTATTATAAAACGTTACCTTGCCATTCATAGCTTCCCGGAGAGCCGACGATGATGTCATCATCCTGAGACATGAACGCTGAGATGCCCATGTTGCACATGACCTCACCGCTGACATCACCAAGATGGCTGTCCAATCACATTACATGTTACTGATGACATCACCAAGATGGCTGTCCAATCACATTACATGTTACTGAGGACATCACAAAGATGGCTGTCCAATCAGAACAGAGAACAAATGACCTCACCGCTGACATCACCAAGATGGTTGGAACAACAACCAATCAGAAAACACCTTACACACCTCAAAGAGCTATAGCATCTAGTGGGTAACAATGGTACGTGCATACGTGAATACCTGCAGACTTGCTCCATGTTCTGCCAGTGAGGGTCGTTGGGGTCATGCTCAAGGTCGTTGCCACGGAGATAACATCGTCCAATCATGTGTCTCAACTTCTGAACACCGTACAGCTTCATGAACCTGTGACCACACACCTGGTGCACGCACACACACACACACACACACACACACACACACACACACACACACGCACGCACGCACGCACGCACACACACACACACACACACACACACACACACACACACAAACGTCTTTGAGTTTGACTACCTTGACTAACCATACCTAACCCTAACCCTTTTGATTATTAACATCTGAATGTGAAAGTTATATTGAATGTGAATGACTCAAAATCTAATCAACGTCTGAATGTTGATTGACAGCAGAAAAGTCTGTTTTCACGCTCCATTGTTTGTGTGAGTGACTGACAGCTCTGCCGGCCAATGAGAAGAAAGGCTCACCAGCACACGCCCCCTGGGCTGCATCTGACTGGCTACGGTCACACCCAACCACATGTCCTCAACCAGATCTTCTGATTGGTCCAGGTCAGAATCTGAAACAACAGAGACGTAGTATTAATATCTGGATAGGAGGATAGGAGTGTGTGTGATGTTTGGAGGACAGGAGAACAACAGGAGGATAGGAGTGTGTGTGATGTTTGGAGGACAGGAGAACAACAGGAGGATAGGAGTGTGTGTGATGTTTGGAGGACAGGAGAACAACAGGAGGATAGGAGTGTGTGTGATGTTTGGAGGACAGGAGAACAACAGGAGGATAGGAGTGTGTGTGATGTTTGGAGGACAGGAGAACAACAGGAGGATAGGAGTGTGTGTGATGTTTGGAGGACAGGAGAACAACAGGAGGATAGGAGTGTGTGTGATGTTTGGAGGACAGGAGAACAACAGGAGGATAGGAGTGTGTGTGATGTTTGGAGGACAGGAGAACAACAGGAGGATAGGAGTGTGTGTGATGTTTGGAGGACAGGAGAACAACAGGAGGATAGGAGTGTGTGTGATGTTTGGAGGACAGGAGAACAACAGGAGGATAGGAGTGTGTGTGATGTTTGGAGGACAGGAGAACAACAGGAGGATAGGAGTGTGTGTGATGTTTGGAGGACAGGAGAACAACAGGAGGATAGGAGTGTGTGTGATGTTTGGAGGACAGGAGAACAACAGGAGGATAGGAGTGTGTGTGATGTTTGGAGGACAGGAGAACAACAGGAGGATAGGAGTGTGTGTGATGTTTGGCAGAATGTTTAGGAGTAATATAAACATGATTTGTTTTTGTTTTTTTTGTTTTTTGCAACAATTTTCTTCATTTTGTTGAGGAAATGCAGAGCCAGATCACTCATAGCATCTCTGAGGATAGAATTCTGGATGAGCAGCACATGTGCAGAATTCTGTTCAAAACGGGCCACTCCTGAAAACTTTGAAGGCAATCTTAGCCAATCAGTGTAGAATCTGAGAAGTCCAACAGACGCGTCTTGATCACATGACTACAGAGATCATGTGTACCGATTTGCGTGAGATTTGGATGAAATCTGTGCACTAATTTAAACAATGTGTTTTGCGGAAATCGTCCTCATGGTGGCGCTATAACCGGCAGATGTGGAGGGATGCAGGGAAAATGTTTTGCCATGGCCTCGAGGGAGTGAGCATACATACGTTATACAGATCGATGCAGTTATTAGGTAAAAACAGGAATTGCCCTCTCATAGCGCTACGGTGAGGCTGATTTGACGGACGGACGGAGGGATGGACGAACGGACGGAGTGCAAAACATACTCACTCCTAATATAGAATTAATTCCGTTCCACCCATCTGTCTGTGACGTTTTATGCCCATATATGGAGATTTCTGTATCTGTCTATCTGTGTCCCTCTATTCCTATATATGGAGTTCGGTGTCAGGCATGCCCAAATATGAAGTGTTGTGATGTCAGAAGAGGCCAGCTCCATATGGAGATCAGGTCCAGAGCGGGGCAGAGGCTTTTGTTCTGGACAACAGTGTATCCGACGGACTCGACACCATGGCACTGCACTCCCTGTGGTGGTGTGGAACGCGTGTGTCGAATTTGAAGCCGGTGGGGCGAACGGTTCTCGAGTTACGTGGATTACAGACGTACGTACACACACTTGTAGTAAGTACAGAGACTTGGTGAATTTATAGATAGATAAACATCTAATTAACATCAACAGTCATTTACATCTAATTTACATCAACGCTAATTAACATATAATTAAAATCTAATATATATAATGAATGTTACAGTCATTATATTCACATTAAATATCTAATTTATTAAAAGGCAGTTGTGTCTGGACTATGGGGGTGCGTTGGGATATAACGCACTGAGCACACTGTGCAACACAAAACAAATACGTGAGTTCGCTCCCGGCGCGCACATCACAACCGCACCCATTACGGATCAGTGCATGTGACATCATTTTCACCTGAGCCAATCAGGTTCATCCTGGAGCAAGCCGGTTGGTCGCCTTCGGTCGTGATGCGACAGCTGTACACACCTCCCGTTCGATTGGCCGACACGCCAGGCTCCGCCTTGTCCCTGGGAGCACCGACCAATAGCCTATGAGGAGAAAACGGGAACACGTGAACACGTGATCGATGTGTAATACTGTATGACACGCCCCCACATGTACTGAATTGTGCACAAAGTCAAGGTTTTGAATCATCCCGAAGGGAGTTAATTCTCAATGGCCATCAATTATCCCACTTATTTTACGGCTACTTTATTAATAAATACAACAAAAAACTAAAAAAAAACAACAAAACAAAGTATTTCCTTGGTCACGGTAATTGATTGTGGACCCCAGGAAGTCTACTTGTTTAGGGAACAGCTAATCCTACCAAATAATACAATACAATAATGAAAGTATTAAGTGTTGCGCTGGGCGGACGCGGCCACCTTGGGGCAAACAAGGAAGTGTTGATCAAAATATAATATATTTTGTGTTTACTGGATCGTCAGTTTCTCACTTCAAATGTTTTCGTTGAATTTTGTTGTCATTGTTCATGTCATGTTTATGAATTGAATGAATAGGACCCGAATGGAAACAAGACCGCAGGTACTTTTTTGTTGACTGACTGTCTGACTGTAGCCTACTCTGTTGCTGTTTACATTTGTCCTTTTATACCAAATGTCTGACTGTATTCTGTTGCTATTTACATTTCTGTCTAATAAACTATTCAATCAATCAATCATGCTAACATATGAAACGGTATCCATGGTAACCATGTTGTCAGTGTCATTGAAGGTTGACAACAGTAATGAACGAGGCACCGTTTGACCCCCATTTATAATGCACGCACGCATGCACGTACAAACACACACACACACACACACACACACACACACACACACACACACACACACACACACACACACACACACACACACACACACACACACACACACAGTATATTCAGTGAGGTCACAGACAAATAGAGGGGGGATGAAGGACAAAATGCAGACGAGACAGAAGGTCACCTTTCTATGTCTCTCTCTCTCTCTCTCTCCTGTCCTTCCTTCCCTCCATTAATCTACCCCCCCCCCCCCCCCCCTCTCTCTCTCTCTCTCTCGTCATCCAGTTTGGTTTGTAATTTAATTGAATTTGTCTCCTCCTCCAATAGTACACGACCCAAACCAGACCCGACCAGCTGTGTGTGTGTGTGTGTGTGTGTGTGTGTGTGTGTGTGTGTGTGTGTGTGTGTGTGTGGCTGGCTGCGTGAATGCTGGAAAGTAAAAGCTCTTAACCTAAACAAACCTTATTCCTAAACGTAACCTCAGTAAGACTATGTCTAAACCTTATTCCTAAACGTAACCTCAGTAAAACTATAAGCCTAACCTTATTCCTAACCTTATAACCTCAGTAAAACTATAACTGCTAAACTTTTTCTAACCTTATTCTCAGTTCAGTCAGATAACTCACAAATAGATTTACCAATATTTATTATAGAATGAGGATACAAGTGTGAAATGTGCATATAATATTTTATCTTTGCATTCGGCTCTGCTACATTTGACTCCCTGCTCGGCACAATTAAACACCATCATTAAACATATAAGAGCAGGGAGATAGATAGATATACAATAACAACCCCCCATGGGGATCATAAACACACCGGTGGTGCTGGGGTGGTGGTGCGAGCAAACATCACATAACAACAACCAGGAACGTGTGCAGAAGGAAGGCAGGCAGAAGCATGCAGTCTAGGTGAGCTTAAATACCTCACCCAATTGGTCAGATGACCTCCACATCAGTGAATGACATGTGGATCTTGCACACACTGAATACACCCACATATTAATGCTAATGATTTAATACGCAAATTACGTCTCTGTCCATAAGGGGGTTAACCCCTTGAGTATGCGTCCTTGAGCACAGCATGACACCACTCGAGTATATCTGACTGAACTACCTCCGCAAGCTCTTTTGTTGTTGTATATGTCACTTTCTTCCCTCCTACTGACTGACACATGGGTTAATGGGTAGTGGGTGCTCCCAGTGGCTTGGCACACAGTGCAATTGCCCAGCATTGACCAGCGCAATAACCGGCCCTGATGACCGGCCTTGGATGCATATGGGAGAACTTGAGAGTGTTTCACTCTCAAGAGTTAAATTATTGTTAACCATCTGCATTAACATTTGCCTGTTATCTCTCCTAATGGTATACCAACATCAATACAGCATGCAACTGTGGACCAAATCTTATCCAACGACAACAATGTCTTGGCTTTGGTGGTCCGTGGCTCAAATGCTGAATAAATAATGGACTTTGAAAACCACTGGTCTAAAGAGTTGGAGAACAATGGCTGATGCATTCATGACATACTTAAATTGCAGGTGGTGACGTTTGCAAGGTAAATGCACAATTATGACAGCACTAAAGTTTGCCCATTATGCAAGTATAAAGAAATTTGATATACATAATAGTGTGGGTTGAAAAACTAGGTCTACATGTAAGAGGTTATTTCAAGCGCGTACACGTCACACGCGACATAGCCCCATTAAAATCCACAGCACATCCCACCTTACAGGTAAACCAATAAACTAGCATGTGTCTGTGTGTGTGTGTGTGTGTGTGTGTGTGTGTCTCTGTGTGTGTGTGTGTGTGTGTGTGTGTGTGTGTGTGTGTGTGTGTGTGTGTGTGTGTGTGTGTGTGTGTGTGTGTGTGTGTGTGTGTGTGTATGTATGTATGTAATTGTATTAGCAGCAATAAGGAGGTCATGGCTGAATGGAGACGAGAGGAGACGAAGAATGTGAGTTGAAAAAGAAACTGTGACCTTTCACTGACCTCACAACCACACACACAGTGCACGCGCGCCAAGACGCTCTGGTTGGCTTATGATCAGCTGACATACAAGGCAAGACAAGACAAGACAAGACAAGACAAGACAAGACAGACAGACAGACAGACAGACAGACAGACAGACAGACAGACAGACAGACAGACAGACAGACAGACAGACAGACAGACAGACAGACAGGTGTCTTACATACATGTGTGAGTGGTCTCGTTGATGGAGAGAGACAGACAGTCCGAACAGACTTCCTGTCTGTCCTCGTCGGAGCATCAGGGGGCGTGGCTCCACGTTGAAGCCGCAGACAGACAGGCACAGCCAAGAGACAGACAGGCACAGGCAGATAGACAGGCAGGTGGCTGGCCGAGACATCGAGAGAGAGACGGGTAGATTCGATGAAAGTGTAAAAAAGAATGAAAAAAAAGAAAAATCTATAGATATATGGCCATAAAGATTACAAAAAACTCCTAGGCCTATTGATAAATATCGGAAACATCGAGACGCAGATCAGAGGAAAGTGTAAAAAAAAAGAAAAAGTAGAAGAAGAGAAACAAATATAAAAATAAAAAGTAGTTTGTCTGTCCCTGCTTCTCTATATCTCCTTTGTTTGTCTCAGGAAAAGAGAACTCTCTTTCTCTGTCTCTCTCCCTCTCTCTTCTCTCATATGCGTCTCTATGTCTCTAATTCCTCTCTCTCTGCTTCCTGCCGTTTAACAAAAATATGCTCTTTTGTCTCTTCTGTTCGTCCCTCCCACTGTTCAGTCTGTCTCTATATGTCTCTACCTCACCCCCCCCCCCCCCCCCCCCCTCTCTCTCTCTCTCTCTCTCTCTCTCTCTCTCTCTCTCTCTCTCTTCTGTTCTTCCCTCTGTTCAGTCTGTCTCTATATGTCTCTACCTCCCCCCCCCTCTCTCTCTGACTGTCTTTCTCATTTTCATTCTACTGTTGCTGCTCGTTCAGTTGTTCATAAATGAAATCATCCCCCTTTCACACACGTGGGCACGTGTTGCGTGCGCACACACACACACACACACACACACACACACACACACACACACACACACACACACACACACACACACACACACACACACACACACACACACACACACACACACACACACACACACACACACACACACACACACACACATGCACACGCGCACGCACACTATCAAAGTGTAGACCAGAAAGAAAACAGGCTTACAAGATTACTGCATTAATTGTCCACATTTATCATTCCATGGTGACTGTCTTTTACTTAGATTTACAGTAAGCAATGCGGACATGCGGTAATACATCAAATACATAGGAATATAGTCATCTAGGATCATACATAAGGTAAGAACCGTGATCAGTGGAATATCTATGAAACTATACGTATACAATATAGAGTGCTATGTCTACATATTAATGCTATAAAACTACATAATTTGAGCCTTTGCGTATATGCCTATACACACATTATTGCAACTGTAGCTCGCAGTTTACTATGAAAACCTGCACGAGGCATCTGTCACGCCTCGTGACACACTCCATATATGGCCAATACAGAATGAATTCCATACGTATGTTTATCTGACCTCATCAAACCCTGTAGAGCCAGCCATCCATCCATCCATCCATTCATCCATTCATTCATTCATTCATTCACTCACTCCATAAACGTTTATCTTATACCTACCAGGACCTGATGGTTTTATCTACCTCATAGGACCTCTAGTACTGATGGTTTTACCTACCAGGCCTTTGCTGTGACCTTGGTAGAGGTCGAGATCGTCAATTAATTGCATATTGTGTTTATGTGTGTGCACGCACGCACGCACGCACACACACACGCACACACACACACAACAAAACTGTGTGTCCTTCGCGTGTTAGTGTGTGCTTGCATATGTGCATTTGTGTGTAAATGCGTAGTGGCTGTAAAGAAATACTTAATTGTTTTAGCCTACTTAAGTAAAAGCATCAATATGTTAATGTAGAACAACTACAATATGTTAATGTAGAACAACTACAATATGTTAATGTAGAACAACTACAATATGTTAATGTGGAACTGCTACAATATGTTAATGTAGAACTACTAAAATATGTGAATGTGGAACTGCTACAATATGTTAATGTAGAACTACTACAATATGTTAATGTAGAACTGCTACAATATGTTAATGTGGAGCTACTGCAATATGTTAATGTCAAACAACTACAATATGTCAATGTAGAACTACTACAATATGTTAATGTAGAACTATTACAATATGTTAATGTAGAACTACTCCATTACAAGTAAAATTCTGGAATTCAAAAAGTACAAAAGTATTGGCATCAAAATGTAGCTTAAATTGCCAAAAGTACAATGTATTCATTGCATTGCGACACATTGCAACTTGCAAGCTTGTAGATCTGCTATTTTCAAATGGCTGAAATTGTATTGAGTGCGGTACTTAAGTAAATGTACTTATTTCTACTACTGTGTGCGTGCACGTGCACGTGCATGCTAGTGCGTGAGTGCGTGTGTATGCGACAAAGTGACATTTCCTGTTCTCATCAGGGAAGTCAGAGGAAGTGTACAGGAAGCACTGATTACTGTTTGTGCGTGCGTGCGATCGCGCGTGCCTGCGTGAGTGTGTGCGTACGTACGTGCGATCGTACGTGCGTGCGTTTCTTAGTAGAAAACAGAACCAGATTAACATTAATGGACTGTTTCTGTTTCTGAGACCAAAGAGGAGGCGAGTTTATGATGTTACAGCATCGCCATGGTAACACACACACACACACACACACACACACACACACACACACACACACACACACACACACACACACACACACACACACACACACCTTTAATGGCAAAATGGGCAGATCTTAGATACAGAGAGAGAGAGAGAGAGAGAGAGAGAGAGAGAGAGAGAGAGAGAGAGAGCAGAAACTCTCAATGTTTTGATCATAACAAGTTAAATATTCAGCCTGATGCATGAAATAATTAAACGCAAATCTCACTTGAATAATATAAATTCATTAATAATAATAATAATTATTAATAATAATAATAATAATAATAATATTGCAATATTTCTTTACAATTTCTTCATTAAATAAGTTGCCCCCCCATTACACATTTAAGTTGACAATTGACTGTCACACTATAGATTAACGATTTAATCATGTTTTTTTGCATTGCTTTTTTTGCAACTATTTATGCTGCACTTATATTGTCAGGACCTCTTCATAAATAACACTGCTAAGAAACTGGCACTTCTCTTCATCTCGAGCAAGAATACGCAGTCTGCTTGATTTGCCAACCCTACTGGCCGCCACATATAACTGGCCATGACTGAAGAAGTCTCTCGTGCAGAACACCCCAAGACGGTGTAGTGCAGTGGCGTTTCCAGGAATTACATTTTGGGCAGGCAAGAATACAATTTTGGACAGGCAATATGTGTTAATTGTCGTCTCCCCTAGCACAATCAGTAGCACTAAAGGTTTTCAAAGAGATATACCTGCCAGACAGTATAGGCTGAAAGGCCGATTGAGAAAACCGATTGAGAAACGCCACTAAAAATAAAATAAAACGCTCTGTGTGCGGGGACCTTTAAGGTCCTGCACACACAGAGCGCAAATTCTGATTTTTAAGCAGCGTTTCTCCATCGGTTTTCCGAAAAACGCGGCCGATGTGCAACCACCTTAACGCTCCGGTTCGGTCTCTATCCTTTTATTACTCTATGGTCTGTCCCTGAGACGTATTGACATGTCAGAAGTGATGTAAGCGTATACCCTTTTATGCCCATGTATAGAGTTCTTTGTCCGGCATGCCCAAATATGGAGTCTATATGCAGATGTCAGAAGTCGGTGGGACAAACCCGTATTTAGGCCTGCCCATATGTGCATATATGTGCTGTGGCCCGGGCAGAGGTCTTTTGTGGCTCCGACCAACTCGACACCGGGCACTGCACTCTCTGTGGGGGTGTGGAATGTGGAACCATGAATGCCTGTGTCGAATTAGATATAGGTGGGGCGAATGGTTCTCGAGTTACGTGGATTACAGACGTACAGACGCATGTACACACACACACACAGATCATTTATAGTTAGATATTCCACTGTTAGGTTCTTAGTTTACATAACGATTCATGATGGCTGACTATGTATTTGTCTATTTGAGGCATGCCTATTGCAGTGACGTAGAGTCTGTGGGGGCCGGGGGGCCAGGGCCCCCATGACGAATTGGACCAGGGATCTCGGCCCCCATGAGGAATTGGACCTGAATATATATATTCACATCGGTTCGTCCCGTTTGTGCCGCACCAGGTCGTGCCGCGCCCGTTGGCGCAATTCTCGTCTTGCATTGACTTTGTATGTAATCGCGCCGCTCTAACCATCCAAGTCTGCTGGGTCGGTTGGACGGGCCCCCTTGACGATTAACATTTCGTCTCTGGCTTATTGCCATGTTTTTTGTTCTTGCTTACTGTAAATCGTTCTGGATTAAGAGCGTCTGCTGAATGCCTAAATTGTATGACATCAAAATTGCTTTCAAAATTACAATTATGTTAAATAATCAGATTTGAACATAGTGCTATTTGCCATTGAAGCCAGCAAGAGCTGTATAAAGATATAACTACCATTAAATAAGATGGGTGTTTTTATTCTATGTTGCTGTCCCCATCTACTGGTGAAAGTGTTTCATTACAATTTGAGGAGCATGATATTTTTAATGACCACGCATTCACGCACGCACGCACAGACACGTAATTTGTCTAAAAACCCTCTCTCTCTCCATACGGTTAGGCCCCTCCCATCTGTGTTGACAGACAGACATCAGGACATTCTCTTGACTCTGGACGATACAGCAGACACAATAGACCTCCTGAGACACCGGCTGACACTGTAAGGTAGGCCAACAAACTATAGATCCAATAAATGTATACTTGTACACTGTGTTGACCCACATCACTTTTGTTTTGTGTTGATGGGTCAGTGACGTGACACCCCAAAAAAAGTGTTTTTTTAAAACCTTTAAATAACAGGGATAAAAATGATTTACTTTTGTTCTACTCACTCTCATCTTTATGGAAACATATTTAGTTTTTAGATATTTTATTGGAATCCGAATTTATTCAGCATTTTGTTGTACCTGTGCCTAAAATCTTCATATGGTGTGACATGACAATAATTGTTTATAAAATGAAAATGGAGTACACCTTTCTTAAGTTGCTCACTTTATCAAAGTCCTTTATCATAACTAACCAGTGATCCACTATAGTTTTGTGAAAATGTATTAAATCTGTATATTATTTCCGTAATCAACACTCAATGTGAGGCCCATGTTATCGGTCTTTCAATATATTTTGTATTTATTGTGACAAAACTTTCTCTAAAATTACACAAATATTTGTGACTATTTGCTACGTAATCCATGAACATTAATGGTTGCATCATTAATAAAGGTATTATTTTTTCACTATAACGTCACACCAAATGATCATATCTTCATTTTTCAAAGCAAACTTTAACCTACTTATTAGTGAGTACTGAACTTTACAGATTGATTTAACAATTACTCAGGAAAAACAGCAACAGGAAAATTGCTTTAACACTGAATAACATGGCAATGACTGAATAAAACTAAATTAAACACAATTTATTGTGGATAGTTGCAGATTTTAGGTGAAAATGTTTAAAACAAATGTTTAAATGGACAAAAGAAACATGGGACTTTGTTATTTATTGTTATATCTGTAGGAAAATACAGTTTGTATCATATGGCGTGACAGGAAAACAGTCACACCATTATGATAAAGTGTCACACCATCTGCACTTAACATAACATTGAGGCTACTAGCTACACATTAGCATGCTACCAACATGCTAGCTATAACAAAGCAACATAGATTTACATGTAAATATGACCAAAAAATCTAATACCTTTAGCTTTTTTAATGAAAAAGGTGTCACAGACACTTGGAAGAGTCGCATTGGTCAGCGTTCCAACAAGATCATATTTCATGAAAATGTTAAAATGATAATTCACCACAGACACCTGTCATGCTATTGTAATGCAAGTGCTGAACAGCCTTAATGAAGAAGTACCTCTCTATCCCAATGGGTGTCCAAACAATTGCCTTTTGAAATGTCCCAAAATGGTGTCACACAATATGATTTTGGTTTGGGGGACAAAATCTTTTTGATCAGAAATGACTGAAAACATTATGCTTGGACTTTGAAAAGATTAGGCTCACAAATAGACATCTATATTATATTTATGGAATTTTTAAAATAATTTTAGCATTTTTTTCCTTAGTTTTATTTAAGTTCCTACTTTGAGACCCACCCACATGCATACTGTATGTTCACTGCATTTTACTGGATTTTGATAATTGACATTCTCTTTACAATATGAATTTTGTTGCACACTAAGTAAGTGCACTGAATGATGTTTGTATGTAATCCTTTTACCATGAATTTTAAAAAAAATCAGAGTTTTTTTACATGATTCAAGAATGAGTCTCCTCAGTTCAAAATAGCAAGATGTATTGGCCATAATAATGTAGGGCAATATCAATATCAACTGTCCATTTTCAGGAACTCAACAGACAAATAATGCACTTTAACAGCCTGGCTGTCGCCCGCTGTTAAAATGTACTGTTATAATCTCTGTTGTAAACATTGAACACTTTACAAACCTTTACAAATGTAATTTCCAACAGTGATCAAAGACCGGGTCAAAGTTTAGGCTGTATTTTAATTTGTATTTGATATTTCTATTCTAACTCACGTTTCTATAGGCGACACAGATGTTGCTTTGCTGTAAACCAGTGGTCCTTGAGGGGGTTCCAGATATGATGAGTTGGTAACCATCTGGACCCCTTAAAATGAAACCAAACAAACTATCAATAATGCAATAATAATGCAGCTTCCGCCTATACCTTTTCGATCATGTCAAATGAGTTTAATACATGATTGTTCTTGTGATGTTCCAATGGCATAAGATCGAAATAAACCATTCAAACAAATATAGAAATACTCAACTTTGGTGGCAACAAAAACAAGTCAATGTAGTGCACGTCCAACTATGGCCAGAACATCTAGATCAGGGGTGTCCAAAAGGTACATGACATCCTAAAATATATATATAATTTAAAATAAGAGCTTTTCTCCTGTGTTGACACGCTGGTGTGGGAGCGTACCTATGTTCCCCAGGTTCTATATTCCCAACCATGCAAAAAAGGTTCTTTGTTCCCCAATTAGAATAAACATAATTCTAGTAAGACTAGAATAGACTAAAAGTATTTTAGCAACTTAGTCTTAGTGTTACTCTTTGAACAATTAATTTAACTTTAAGCCTGCCTAGGCTACTTAAACTATCCAGTCTTAGCCAACTAAATATGAACACTGGCATAAAATAATGTATTTCTATTCCTAACCCTAATCATAATGTATTTATACATACAATTGTATAGTACAAAACACTGAAGTCCTTAAACCAGAAACCTAACGCTAACCCTAAACCCTATAGGTAAGTGGGGAACATAGAACCTGGGGAACATAGGGATGACCCCGCTGGGGTCTGTTCACATTACTTGAATGCCAGAAACTCTTGTCACAATGTTTACACTGAAAAGGTTTTTCTCCGGTGTGGACTAGGGATGGAGCTCGTTCATTTTGTATTGATAATGAGCAGTTTATCGATCAGGCTCATCGAGCCCACTATCAAGCATGTTCTAGCAGCTATAGATCAGTTAATTCGTTATTTTCAGAGTATTTGTGCCAGGCGTGGATGATTACACTTATTTATTGATCACCTCCTGTCTTGATTGTTTAATGTTGCTTAATGTAAATCGCTCTGGATTAAGAGTGTCTGCTAAATGCCTAAATTGTAAACACAATGTCATGGGTCGCTATGCTCCATAACAGGCTTGATCAAGCTCAATCCCTAGTGTGGACATGCTGGTGTGTCTTCAGAATACTTGACCGACTGAAACTCTTGACACAATGTTTACACTGAAAAGGTTTTTCTCCAGTGTGGACATGCTGGTGTGTCTTCAGATGACATGACTGACTGTAACTCTTGTCACAATGTTTACACTGAAAAGGTTTTTCTCCAGTGTGGATACGCTGGTGTCTCTTCAAAATACTTGACAAAGTGAAACTCTTGTCACAATGGTGACAGTGGAAAGGTTTTTCTCCAGTGTGGCCACGTTCCCTTTTCTTCCCCCAATCATCACTGGCTTCAGTGAGTTCAGTGTCAGATTCAAGTTTAAGTTCAAGTTGGTGTGTCTTCAGCTCACCTGACTGACTGAAACTCTTGTCACAATGTTTACACTGAAAAGGTTTTTCTCCAGTGTGGATACGCTGGTGTGTCTTCAGATGACATGACTGACTGTAACTCTTGTCACAATGTTTACACTGAAAAGGTTTTTCTCCAGTGTGGATACGCTGGTGTCTCTTCAGGTTATTTAATAAATTGAAACTCTTGTCACAATGGTGACAGTGGAAAGGTTTTTCTCCAGTGTGGATAACCTGGTGCGTCATCAGGTTATTTAATACATTGAAACTCTTGTCACAATGTTTACACTGAAAAGGTTTTTCTCCAGTGTGGATACGCTGGTGTCTCTTCAGATCACCTGGCTGACTGAAACTCTTGTCACAATGTTTACACTGAAAAGGTTTTTCTCCAGTGTGGATAGGCTGGTGTCTCTTCAGGTTATTTAATAAATTGAAACTCTTGTCACAATGTTTACACTGAAAAGGTTTTTCTCCAGTGTGGATACGCTGGTGTCTCTTCAGATCACCTGGCTGACTGAAACTCTTGTCACAATGTTTACACTGAAAAGGTTTTTCTCCAGTGTGGATACGCTGGTGTGTCTTCAGATGACATGACTGACTGTAACTCTTGTCACAATGTTTACACTGAAAAGGTTTTTCTCCAGTGTGGACATGCTGGTGTGTCTTCAGATGACATGACTGACTGTAACTCTTGTCACAATGTTTACACTGAAAAGGTTTTTCTCCAGTGTGGATACGCTGGTGTCTCTTCAGGTTCTTTAATAAATTGAAACTCTTGTCACAATGTTTACATTGGAAAGGTTTTTCTCCAGTGTGGATATGCTGGTGTCTCTGCAGTTCACCTGACTGACTGAAACTCTTGTCACAATGTTTACACTGAAAAGGTTTAACTCCAGTGTGGATACGCTGGTGTCTGTTCAGATTACTTGACCGATTGAAACTCTTGTCACAATGTTTACACTGAAAAAGTTTTTCTCCAGTGTGGATACGTTGGTGTGTCTTCAGATCACCTGACTGACTGAAACTCTTGTCACAATGTTTACACTGAAAAGGTTTTTCTCCAGTGTGGATACGTTGGTGTGTCTTCAGATCACCTGACTGACTGAAACTCTTGTCACAATGTTTACACTGAAAAGGTTTTACTCCAGTGTGGACACGCTGGTGTGTCTGCAGTTCACCTGACTGACTGAAACTCTTGTCACAATGTTTACACTGAAAAGGTTTTTCTCCAGTGTGGATACGCTGGTGTCTGTTCAGATTACTTGAATTTTCGAAACTCTTGTCACAATGTTTACACTGAAAAGGTTTTTCTCCAGTGTGGATACGCTCGTGTGTCTTCAGATGACATGACTGACTGTAACTCTTGTCACAATGTTTACACTGAAAAGGTTTTTCTCCAGTGTGGATACGCTGGTGTCTCTTCAAAATACTTGACAAAGTGAAACTCTTGTCACAATGGTGACAGTGGAAAGGTTTTTCTCCAGTGTGGCCACGTTCCCTTTTCTTCCCCCAATCATCACTGGCTTCAGTGAGTTCAGTGTCAGATTCAAGTTTAACTTCAACTTCAGGGCAGTGTGAAGAGATGTCTTCATCAACTTCACTTTTCACTGCTAGTAATGTCAACATTGACCCAACAGGTTCCTCTGGTCTTTGAAGTAGTTCCTCCTGTTCCTCTTTAACGTGTGGAGGCTCTGGTTCCTCCTGGAGCAGACTGGAGCTCCTCTCCTGTTCAGGAGAAACTTCCTCTTTACACACAACCATGTGTTCAGTTGAGGTGCTGGCCAGAAGCGTCATTCTGTTTTCATCATCTTCATTTTTTACAGCAACTAATGTGAACATTGACCCATCACCCTCCTTTGGTCTTTGATATAGCATCTCCTGTTCCTCTTTAATCAGTGGAGCTTCTAGTTTCACCTGGACCAGACTGCAGCTCCTCTCCTGCTGTTCCTCTTTAATCTGTGGATGTTCTAGTTCCACTTGAACCAGACATGGGCTCCTCTCCTGCTGTTCAGGGGAAACCTCCTCGAAATCTGGAAGGAGGAGAGGGGAGGTAACATCAGCAGAGAGAAACACATTGTGTTTTCTGCCACTCTCCGTGATCAGCATCTCGGTTGCTAGTAGATGAGATACAGCAGCATAATGTGACACATAAATACCACTGCATGAAATAGAATGCTACAGAGTACAATAGACACACACAAAACACTACTAGTACATACTACACACAATACCTACTACACACATTAAAGGACCTGAGCCTCCTCAGGAGGTACAGTCTGCTCTAGGGGTGTAACGATATAGTAACGAAAACAGCAACATTGATTATGTATTGTATCGTTTTGCTATGCAAATAATCGATTGTATCAATACTATATTTTTGTGCACGGTATTTAGCAATTTTTAGAAGATAAAAGGGGATTAATTACTCAGTTTAAAATAATGTAAATGTATTTTAAATAGTTACTGTATCGATTTAAAAAAATGAAATCATATCGGATCACCATAATGAACCAATATCGTCCATGTATTGTATAGTCAGCCGTGTATCGTATGTATCGTACGCTGTTGAAATATATCGTTACACCCCTAATTTGCTCTGTCCCTTTTTGTAGACGGCCTCTGTTGTCTACAAACAGGTTTTTATTCAAATGGACAACGCGTTGCTTTTTTGGGGGCTTGTTTTAAAAACAAGCCCCGCCAAGAGAGCTAGCTCCTTACTATTTTCTGGTTATCATATGCATTCTACTTATTACCTTTTTCTATAGCCACATGGTCGGCACCAAACATTTTGAATGCTACGTCCTATGCTAGCTACGTATGCAGTGGCGGAACAACATTGGGCCGGGCCGGGGTGTGAGACAGCACGACCGGGCCTCACCGAACATGACTCCCAACAGCACCCCCCCCTATCGGGGGAAAAAAACCATTTACGCTAACAGTTGCTGCTAATTTGAGCAGGCGTGCATGAACGAGAGAGGAGTTGTGTGTGTGACGAGATGATCACAGTCACAGATAGAGGGAAAGTGTTATATTTTGCCTGTTATTTATGCTATATATTATTGATCGCGTCTGTGTCTGTGACATTGCGCAGCAGTGCACACACACGAGAGAGAGAGAGAGACGTAGAGAGAGACGTAGAGAGAGAGAGAGGTGCTGCGTGTTAAAAAAATAAATAGGCTACTACTCATCTTTGTGTTCTGTTTCACCTTTGCTGAGTGATTGCACACAGGGAAAAGCAACAAGAAGGGGTTTAGAATCGAAACAGTCCGTTGTGGAATCACACAGAGTGATTAGCCTACTAATGAGTGACAGGTCTTGCCACTTTTGTAGCCCTGGCTGGACCGCTCACAGCGACTCTCTCGGCAGCGCGGTAAATTCTCATCAGACAGACATGATATTTTGTTAAAGTGTAGGCTATTATAGGCTATATAGGCTCTGTATCTGGTTAATTCAAGGTTCAAGATTAAGATTGCTTTATTTGTCATTCTTTAATTCCAACTGCAGCAGCAGAAAAAAACGAAATTGCGATGTGCTGAGTGCACGGGCCGCAGCAGCATGGGTCGCGGCGTCGCGCAGCTCGCGCTGCCACAAACTTCTCTTTACATCAGAGAAAAAAAGAAAAAGAAGAAAGCGACCGGCGACTTCTTCAGAAGCAAGAGGAGTTAGTTAGTTAATTGCGGGAGCCTATGCGGGATTCGCGGGGGCCCGCTGGTTTTATCAGTCGTGAGTGACTGTGTAAAAAATCGTCCATCGATCATCTGACAGCCCGGGCCCTCAGGAGGTCCGGGCCGGGGTGTGACCACCCCCCCTACACCCCCGGTAGCTCCGCCACTGTACGTATGTATTCAGCTCTACAGTTCCCTCGTCAAAAGGTACTGCTTTAGACTGTTTTCCTTTTTCTTGAACTGTATATGTTTGGACAGTGGACACCTTCCTTGCATGAACAAAAAAACAAATCTAAATGTTTCGTTGTCCATTTCTGTACACCTAGCCCTCATCCAAACAAACTCATTTGCAATGACCTACCAACAGTGAGGAAGAAGTGTGTGAAAACATGTAAGGTAGGTGATGATACCAATTTGTTCAGTGGCATAGCAGGCACTACCCCCATATGTTTTACAAATCTTTGTTGTATAAACACGTTTGTCATCTCGTCTCTGTTCATTTTATGACGCACGCAGTCACAGTAAGTAACCTGAAACTGGCACGCGTGTTACAGCGGAATGTATGGGCCACGTGTCGAAAATAGCAGATCTACAAGCAGGGGTGTGCTGAAGACGGCGCGCTAGTTTTAAGGAACCCATTGGCTTGAGAGACGAGAGTTCTGAAGCTTTTTTTTATTTCCACAACAGCTACCATATCACACGCCATGCGCCCCTTAATGCTGACGCCACGTTGCCAGGCTCAGTGGCAAAGATTTCAGCACCTTTTGAATCCAAGGTACAACAGGACAGTCAGAGAGGAGCACATGTTTAACTAGCTGTAAATAAAACGGTACCTACCCATCCTGTACAACTTTACTACGGGTTGCAGCGTTGCATCAAACAGTCCATGTCCCTGGCAGTCCATATCCCTCTGTTCCTCTGACCGTGCTGAATGACTTTTGGAGGCCATCTCTCTCCTGATGGCGTGAGATCTCCTCCTGTGGTGCTCTGTGGAAATCACCAACAGAAAATAATGTTTAGTTATCATTCAGCAACCTGAATGATCACAGCATCCTGACATGCTGTCTCCATCATGGCCATCGGATATAGATGCCACACACACACACACACACACACACACACACACACACACACACACACACACACACACACACACACACACACACACACACACACACACACACACACACACACACACACACACACACACACACACACACATGTTCATAAAGGAGAATGTATGAATGAATAGTACGGCTACTTAGGGACAATTTGATGTTTAAACAACGTGTCCACTGGAGCCAAAGTGAAAACATTCACCAACAATAGCAGATCCACAAGCTCAAACAACGCATCAAGTTGAGACGTATTGTGGGCTTGTAGATCAGCTATTTTAGGTGTGGTAGTCCATATTTTAGGTTTGGTGGTCCAAGTATAAAGGGTTTAAGTGGTTAAACTGAAGAGACAAGAGATACATTCCAAATATGAAAGTATTCTGCAGCACCACTGGACCAGCTGGGCTAGTCACTGTAGGCTCATCATTAACCCTAACCCACCCACTGGGCTAGTCACTGTAGGCAGTGTTGTACCCGAACGCGTTCAAAGAACCATCGTTCACGAACTCGTTCATATTCAGGGTGAACGTGAACGGAACGTACTGTATTTCTACTTGATGAACGTCATTGTGAACGCGTTCATTTCTGGCGTGTGTGAACGTCACTTTGGCACATTCAACTTCGTTCAAGAGTGAGTGAGTGTTCCATAGAGCCTTCCAGGCTAAATCCCAGACACTAAAACATGACGTCACTGAGCCGCGGTGAAGAGCAAACCACCGCCACCGCTCCAGCCCATCTCTCTGTTTTTACTCACCTCCGCTCAACGTTATTTCAGCTCCGGTGGTCAGCTCACCACCGTAAATCCAGACTATGAATAGGCCTTTAATATCTAGCGAAAAATCCACCAATAAGTCCTTATCAGACACAAATTAACTAATCTTTCTCAGCCGTCACTGGAGCGCGCATCTAGCTACTGCATGATGATCATGCACTCATGCTGCATGCACACAGCACGCAGACAGACAGCACACTGTCCCAACTCCCAACACAAACACTGAGGAAACTTGTTGTTTGATTGAACATAAAATGCCACGAAAAAGCTTCCAATAGCTTAGTTGGTTATTATCGTGTCGAGGAGGTACGTGTCCATATCGCCACGAACGGCCAACAAAAGACATCTCTCTTCCACAGTGAGTGAAGCGCAGTGATGCCTGATATATTCTTCGTCGTACAATGTGTTCCGTGCTGAAAATAGCTGATATACAAGCTCACAACGTGTTGCGAGCTTGTAGATCAGCTATTTTCATCATGCAGAGAGATACAGGCTCTGAGAACATGCAGAAACGTTGCGTTCACAATAAAAGCATGCAGCTTTCAAAAGTGTGCCCATATAGACATGGAAAATATTTAAGAATTCGGTGGCATTCACAAAAAACATGATAGAGCCCTAAACTTAAAAGTTCCTCCAACAATCCCCTCAATATAAAAATCTAAGAGTGCATTAATACAAACTGAATGACCAGACATAGACGTCTGCAATGATAAGTTCAGGAAAAAAGAAAGAAAGAAAGTTACTATGTTTACCCAGGGTAACTGGACTAAGCTCAAGACCTTGTTTACAGCCAGGCCCTGCTCATAGAACATTTCATGGTAGGGGTTCAAAGTTTGAACCCCTACCATTATGGGTTTGTTTACCTGGGTTTGTACTTAAAACCCAGGTAAACAAACCCATAATGTTTATAAACAATTACAAAATGTGTATAAACAAATCACAAATATATGTAAACAAATGTAAAATATTTGTAAACAAATCATAAATGTTTATAAACAAACCCAAAATATTTGTAAGCTAAGCACATGTTTATAAACAAGCCCAAAATGTTTGTAAACACATACCACATGTGTATAAGCAACCCACCCCCCAAAGCAATGTATATGAACAAATCCCAAATGTTTGAAACAAATCCCAAATGTTTAAAACAAATCCCAAGCGTTACTCTTTAACCTGCTTTGTTCACTAACATTACAAAGATGCCCAAAGAAAAGGAAAGGTAGGCCTACTATGTTTACCCAGGGTAACTGGACTAAGGAAAGGAAAGGTACTATGTTTACCCAGGGTAACTGGACTAAGGAAAGGAAAGGTACTATGTTTACCCAGGGTAACTGGACTAAGGAAAGGAAAGGTACTATGTTTACCCAGGGTAACTGGACTAAGGAAAGGAAAGGTACTATGTTTACCTATAAGTCTATGAACAGTCTATGAACAGGTTGAAAAGTATCTTGCCTCTAATAAATTGCTGTACGAGTTCCAATCTGGTTTCAGAACATCCCACTCCACTGACACATGCCTCCTCTATTTGAGCGATCACATCAAACACGAGGTGGATGCTGGAAAATACTGTGGCATGGTCATGCTGGACCTCCAAAAGGCTTTTGACACCGTGAACCACTCCATACTGGTTAACAAGCTTAAAGCTATTGGTTTTGATAACACATCAGTGAGCTGGATGCAATCCTACCTGGAGGGGAGAGAACAGATGGTGGAGGTGAACGGAACACTGTCCCCTCCCCTCCCAGTGAGCTGTGGCGTCCCACAAGGAAGCATACTAGGGCCTTTACTGTTCCTAATTTATGTTAACGACATGACTTCAGCTTGTGACTGCAACTTGTTCCTGTTCGCAGATGACTCAGCACTGCTAGTCTCGGACAGGAACAAACTGCAGGTTGAAAAGACCCTCAGCTCTGAACTCGGTAGAATCTGCACCTGGCTCGCTGATAACAAACTATCCTTACACCTGGGAAAAACTGAATCCATCCTCTTCGGATCAAATAGTAAACTCAGCAAGGCAGATGGCTTCTTGGTTAGAGTGGGTGACAATATTATCACACGAAAAGATCAAATTACCTACCTAGGTTCCATCCTGGAGGCCAATCTTTCCGGTGATAAAATGGCCACCAACGTAATCAAAAAAGTCAATCAAAGAACAAGATTCCTTTACAGGATCTCCTCACTGGTCAGCAAAAACACCTTGAAGACCTTAACAGGAGCCCTCGTACAAGGTTTCTTTGACTATGCATCCACCTCTTGGTACCACAGCACCTCAAAGGCCCTTAAAACAAGGCTCCAGACCTCCCAAAACAAACTGGTCAGGCTCCTACTTGGCCTCACCCCCCGAACCCACCTCACCCCTGCCCACTTTGACAGGCTGGGATGGCTTAGGGTCGACGACAGAGTACAGCATCTTGCAATGGGTCTGGTCCACAAGATTCAATACACCACCAAGATACCCATGTACCTGTCTAAATACTTCCTTAATGTAAACGAAGTCCACACCCACAACACCAGAGGGAGTGCAACAAACCATGTACAACCCAGATTCGGCACAAACAAGGGACTAAATTATTTTCGCTCCTATGCCACCAAAATGTGGAACGCCCTACCAACAGTCATTAAGACATGTGAATCCCTTGACTCCTTCAAAACCGCTCTCAAAGGGCACCTACGGATGGCTGCAATTCGAAACTGGCCTCTGTAAAATCTGAATCCCCCCACCCCCCCCCCCCCCCATTTTCCCTCACTGTATATTGTATCTTTTCCCTTTTTTGCTTCCCATATGATGAATTCCTGTTCTGTACTTTAGCTACATAGAAATGTCTATTTGTATGTCTCTAAATGTTTGTATGTCTTTAAATGTTGATGAATTGAACAATGTGGACCCTGTTGTAAACAAGTGTAATGCTTAATTGGGTCGTCCACTCACAGTTGACAGTCTTTGTATTGAGTTTGTGCTTAAAATGTACTGTAAATTCTACAAACTGTTAATAAATATTTCAATCAATCAATCAAACCCAGGGTAACTGGACTAAGGAAAGGAAAGGTACTATGTTTACCCAGGGTAACTGGACTAAGGAAAGGAAAGGTACTATGTTTACCCAGGGTAACTGGACTAAGCTCAATAACTTGTTGACAGCCAGGCCCTGCTCATAGAACATTTCATGGTAGGGGTTCAATGCCTTGTTCAAGGGCACTTCAGCGGTGGTTTTAACGTGCCGGTACAGGTGACAAAGATTAACGTGAAACCAGATCAACTTGAAATGGCGTCTCCGTCGTCCTAGTAACGGCTGATGTTCCATTGTGGTCCTACACGGACCCTACACTGCGTAGCTGTCCTTGTCAATGCCAACTTATCAAAACATACCGATCTGATTCTGGTTTGGATTAAGAAGCGTCGGGGAGACGGACGGACACTCACATTGCGTTGTGGTTGCACACCCTTTAGCCCTGTGTTTTGTTGTTGTGATTGTTGTTGAGAAACAGGAAGACACTCTTCTTCCTGTGACTGTCTATGTACAACAATTCGTTTTATAAATGCAACTATGAGTAAACATATGTGTCACATACATTAACTATGCAGCCCATGTAATGCGTCAATATAAACGCATCGATGAAAGAATAAATACATACCGTAAATAAATGAATGTTTTTTTCTGACGGGGTTCGAACTTGGTCCTCCGTTTGTCGGCATAAAGTTCCCCAGTCATGGAGCATATGCCTACTACAGTGAGCCATTCTAGCCATGACAATTTGTAATCGTAATCAAATCATAGGTTATAAAAGCAGCCATCACAACTCAAAACGAACTGGGAATTGGATCAACTTGAAATCTCAGCAGATTCACACCGATTTCCAAAACTGTTTAATAAGCCTACAGATTGTTTTTAACATCACCATCTCACCATCATCACCTATATAAGTTCACCTTATGGTAATTAATGTTATACAGGCCACATAGAAATAGTAAATATGATGCATGATAGGTTAAAGTAACAATTTCTTTATAACATGACCTAAATATGCCCAAAAGCCACATTACACTGACGTGACTTGGTCAGTCAATGTGCTCCAAATTATCAAAGCGAATGGTGCTAATGTTTCAGTTTCACACACAATATTCTGCCCATTTAAAGCGTCAAAATAAACGCATCAACGGATGGATGAATATAAATAAAAGGCTCTCATCATGGGATTCGAAGTTTTGAACTGTCAGCACCTGTGCACCAGTCAGAAGCAACGTGCGCCATTCTATACACACTATCTGTTATCGGCACCTCAACAGGGCCAATATGGGTATACTGGCATAGGCTACTCAGTGTTTCAGTATGTGATAATGTCACTGATGTCAATGACGGAGGCGCGCCGTGTCTGGTGGCCTTGAGCCACGTGAGGCACCGCCGAGCGAGGCGCTAGCCGAGCGAGTCGCCGTGCCGAGCGTTGCGACGGCCACCAGACCCGACTCAGCGCCGTCCGAGTTACGTCCCGATAGGCAGAGAATAGTATATATTAGTAGCCCTTAGTTTCCATGCGCCGACAATAGAGTTGGAAATGACACATTCAGCCAAACTAGGCTCCAGACTTCCCAAAACAGGTCAGGCTCCTACTTGGCCTCACCCCCAGAACCCACCTCACCCCTGCCCATTGACAGGCTGGAATGGCTTAGGATCGACGACAGAGTTTCTGCAAACTGTTAAATAAATATTTCAATCAATCAATCAATCAGAAAGTGAGAACAAATAAAATATTTAAAAAAACATGGTAGCCTACAGAATCTTGCTTTTTGAAAACAAAAACGATGCCAAAGACCAAATAGAAATTGGGATAGAAGGAATAAAGGTAGGCCTATAGACAGAGGAGCCAGGGGCCTCAGTCATTCAGTGGTGTTGATATCTCAAGTTAATCTATTCTGTTGTCTGTTGTTTTGAGTTGTGATAACTGGATTTGTACTCTATGAGTTATTTACTGTTCAGAGATGAAGTGCACATAATGGCACACTGGGCTATGCTTCAGACTGGTGTGCTCCTGCTGACATTGGGAGGAGTTCGAATCCTGTGAGATGTTGACAATTATTTATTTATTTATTTATTCAGTCATCCGTTCATGATGCGTTTATTTTGACGCTTTAAATGGGCAGAATATTATGTGTGAAACTGAAACATTAACACCATTCGCTTTGATAATTTGGAGCACATTGACTGACCAAGTCACGTCAGTGTAGCTTTTGGGCATATTTAGGTCATGTTATAAAGAAATTGTTACTTTAACCTATCATGCATCATATTTACTACTTCTATGTGGCCTGTATAACATTAATTACCATAAGGTGAACTTATATAGGTGATGATGGTGAGATGGTGATGTTAAAAACAATTCTGTAGGCTTATTAAACAGCCGTTTTGGAAATCGGTGTGACGAAAGAGATTTCAAGTTGATCTAGTTCCCAGTTCGTTTTGAGTTGTGATGGCTTCTTTTATAACCTATGATTTGATTATGATTACAAAATGTCATGGCTAGAATGGCTCAATGTAGTAGGCATACGCTCCATGACTGGGGAACTTTATGCCGACAAACGGAGGAGAAAGTTCGAACCCCGTCAGAAACAAACGTTTATTTATTTATTCATTCATTCATCGATGCGTTTATTGTTACGCTGCTTACGCATTACATGGGCTGCATACTATAGGCTACTCCAACAATGGTGATAGGTGCATTTCTAAAATGTAGCCAGGCTATAGTATTGTTGGAGATAGACAGTCACAGGAAGACGGGGTTGTCTTCCTGTTTTAATAACAACAAAACATACGGCTAGCCTGAGTAGCCTCGGTCCCAGGCTTATACTGATCTGCCGCTATCGCAATGTGAGTGTCCGTCTGTCCAAGAATCGGATCGGATAACGGATTGGGTATGTGTTGGCATTGTGAAAGAAAAAAAGTGGCATTTGCGAGGACAGCTACGCATTCTGTCGCCGTTAGAACATCTGCCGTTTCCACGGCGACGGATAACGTCATTTCATTTTGATCTGATTTCATCCAAATCGGATACACCGGTCCGGGGATACGAACTATAGCGACCTTCCGATATCAAGACCGCGCTCCGCAAACCGTTCGGCCACCGCTGCCCAAAGACATGGACATGTAGTCAGTGTTCTGCGCTGGCTTTTCAGACGCCTATGTAAACATTACATTGATCTGCGTTACAAAAGAAACGGTCAAACTATAAAGTCTGACACAATAACTAATACAAAACGACTAATCCACACAATTATAAGCGACCACTGTCACGTGACAGTGTGCATTTCAACAGATCTTACGTTTAATAGTTTCAGGCTACTATAAACAAAGCAAAAATAGTATAACTTACTTTATCAGAGAAACAGCAACGAGGGACTTAGCTTAGCTACTAGCACAACTGTTGTTGTTGTGACTGGAGCAGTGTGAGAGAAATAAGACGTTTGAGTGAATGAAGCCCTGGTTGCTCAAAGCTCTGGGTTTTCCTCTGTGTGTCTTCAGGTTGAAAAGGACCGACAGTCCCTCAAAACGACCAACTGGTCCAAGTTTGTTCAACTTCAGCTACAAAACGTCTGTTCACTTGGAATGGACCGACCCGGCGAACACACATGGTTGTTGTGCACATGCGCATTAGCGCTGGAGCCAGTGTTGCCAACTCTCGTGAGATAAATAAGCCAACCCACCTCCAAAAACAAGCCAAAACAAACCCAATAACATCCCCATATAATCCTAATATAAAAATTATTTGATGCATTTATCATTATACATACTATGTATGTCTATGATAATTAATGTTTTAGTAATTTATTATACTAACAAGTAAGACGCGCAAACGCGGGAAGCGAACGCAGTGTGTGTGTGTGTGTGTGTGTGTGTGTGTGTGTGTGTGTGTGTGTGTGTGCGCGTGTGTGTGTGTGTGTGTGTGTGTGCGTGTGTGTGTGTGTGTGTGTGTGCGTGCGTGTGTGTGTGTGTGTGTGTGTGTGTGTGTGTGTGTGTGTGTGTGTGTGTGTGTGTGTGTGTGTGTGTGTGTGTGTGTGTGTGTGTGTGTGTGTGTGTGTGTGTGTGTGTGTGTGTGTGTGTAAAATCTGAATCCCCCCCCCCCCATTTTCCCTCACTGTATATTGTATCTTTTCCCTTTTTTGCTTCCCATATGATGAATTCCTGTTCTGTTCTTTAGCTACATAGAAATGTCTATTTGTATGTCTCTAAATGTTTGTATGTCTTTAAATGTTTTGATGAATTGAACAATGTGGACCCTGTTGTAAACAAGTGTAATGCTTAATTGGGTCGTCCACTCACAGTTGACAGTCTTTGTATTGAGTTTGTGCTTAAAATGTACTGTAAATTCCACAAACTGTTAATAAATATTTCAATCAATCAATCAAAAGTGTGTGCGTGTGTGTGCGTGTGTGCGTGTGTGTGCGTGTGTGTGTGTGTGTGTGTGTGTGTGTGTGTGTGTGTGTGTGTGTGTGTGTGTGTGTGTGTGTGTGTGTGTGTGTGTGTGTGTGTGTGTGTGTGTGTGTGTGTGTTTGTGTGTGTGTGCTACAGCTAGCTGCGCCCTCTGGTGGCGGGCGGGTGGTGTCACAGAGCGTGCACGTAGCATAAACAGTCGCTAGGGGGAGCCATGGTACAGCGTAATACTATGCAGCATAGGAATTATGGCAGCGTCTAGTGAGCTAATCTAGTGAGCTAATTTAAGACTTCCGGTGGACGATCTCTTCAAAATAAGAGTACCCTCTAGAGTATTGAAAAAAAGGTTAATTTGCACATTAAAACTACAAATTAAGCATTTAAATGATGCTATATGATGCTATAAGACACACATTATGTTTCTGTGTAAGAATAAGTAATTAAATCATTATAATAATAATAATAATAAAGTTATCTAAATGGATAAATGCTATTCACTGGAGTGCATGGACTTTATAAAGTGGACACTGGACAAAAGACGGCTCCGCGAGGCAACTATCTGGACATACCCACGCGTTCGGGGAGATGTCCTCTACCACAAACCCACTCTCCGCTAAGCGGGAGAGATGTAAAATTCACAGCAGCAGACCTTCTACTGGGGTCAAGGCTGACAAAAAGTACCGTTTCCGGACCCAGAATGGACACTGGACAAAAGACGGCTCCGCGAGGCAACTATCTGGACATACCCACGCGTTCGGGGAAATGTCCTCTACCACACCCCACTCTCCGCTAAGCGGGAGAGGTGTAAAATTCACAGCAGCAGACCTTCTACTGTGGTCAATGCTGAAAAAAGTACCGTTTGCGGACCCAGAATGGACACTGGACAAAGAGGCCTCCGCGAGGCAACTATCTGGACATACCCACACGTTCGGGGAGATGTCCTCTACCAAACCACACTCTCCGCTAAGCGGGAGAGGTGTAAAATTCACAGCAGCAGACCTTCTACTGTGGTCAATGCTGAAAAAAGTACCGTTTCCGGACCCAGAATGGACACTGGACAAAAGACGGCTCCGCGAGGCAACTATCTGGACATACCCACACATTCGGGGAGATGTCCTCTACCACACCACACTCTCCGCTAAGCGGGAGAGGTGTAAAATTCACAGCAGCAGACCTTCTACTGGGGTCAAGGCTGACAAAAAGTACCGTTTCCGGACCCAGAATGGACACTGGACAAAAGACGGCAAACGGTACTTTTTGTCAGCCTTGACCCCAGTAGAAGGTCTGCTGCTGTGAATTTTACACCTCTCCCGCTTAGCGGAGAGTGTGGTGTGGTAGAGGACATCTCCCCGAACGTGTGGGTATGTCCAGATAGTTGCCTCGCGGAGGCCTCTTTGTCCAGTGTCCATTCTGGGTCCGGAAACGGTACTTTTTTCAGCATTGACCACAGTAGAAGGTCTGCTGCTGTGAATTTTACACCTCTCCCGCTTAGCGGAGAGTGGGGTGTGGTAGAGGACATCTCCCCGAACGCGTGGGTATGTCCAGATAGTTGCCTCGCGGAGCTGTCTTTTGTCCAGTGTCCATTCTGGGTCCGGAAACGGTACTTTTTTCAGCATTGACCACAGTAGAAGGTCTGCTGCTGTGAATTTTACACCTCTCCCGCTTAGCGGAGAGTGGGGTGTGGTACAGGACATCTCCCCGAACGCGTGGGTATGTCCAGATAGTTGCCTCGCGGAGGCCTCTTCTGTCCAGTGTCCACTTTATAAAGTCAATGCAGTGAATAGCATTTATCCATTTAGATAACTTTTATTATTATTTAATTACTTATTAGTTATTTAATTGCTTATTTTTACACAGAAACATAATGTGTTTCTTTACAATAACTGTAATGTAATAATAATACTAATTGTTATAATAGGTGTATTATTGCTAGGAACCTTTATTGCTTAGATATAGGAACCT
Organism: Protomyctophum parallelum; assembly: GCF_964188405.1. Lineage (NCBI taxonomy): Eukaryota > Metazoa > Chordata > Actinopteri > Myctophiformes > Myctophidae > Protomyctophum > Protomyctophum parallelum. The sequence continues at coordinate 11,903,563 of NC_139709.1, forward strand.
TGCTTATACAGGTGCGTGACGCACGGTACGCACGGTACCTGTTGTTGGTTGCACTAGACTGAGCTGACAGGTTGTTTATTACTACTCTGAGCACGGGACTTTATAATAAACTATTGCCCGGCTGGGCTAAACTACAATCCTTGTTGGGTGATTCTTAACGAAAAGAACACACTTTTACACTAATAATGTAATGTAATAGTTATTTAATTAACGAATTAAAAATCTTATTTTATTCTGAAGGCAACCGGATGTCTTAAATTAGCTAGCTCTCAGACCGGAAGTTCTAAATTAGCTCATAAGACGGAGCCCAGGATAAGGGAGCAAGATAAAGACTTCCGGTGGCCGAGCTCTTCAGAATGAAAGTGTCCACTACTAAAGTAAACAAAAACGATTAATTTGCACATTAAAACATTAAAAAAACATTCAATTATTAAAGCATTTAAACGAAAATATACAACACAAAATATCTTTCTGTGCATTTTATAACAGTTAATAGCCTTAACAAATTAACTAAATGCTGTTCACAAAGTGGCGTTTCCAGACTCTACGCTCGACAAAAAAACGGCTCTTTGGGGCAGCTGTTGTGACATTAATAAAAATAAAAAATAAATGAATGTCTCTTATTCTGAGGGCCTCATCCTTGCTAGCTCACAACACGGACGTAAACAGGAAGTCTAATCCTTGTTTACTATACGGAGCTCTATGAGCAAACCGCGATAGAATCAGTCCTCAAATATTTGGAATCACCACTAGATGGCGTGGAGGTAGTGCTCCCTCAAGCCCTGAGCCCTGAACCCTCATTGTCTCCACCAGGCCGAAGGCATGGGGGGAGAGTATGTTTTGCACTCCGTCCGTCCGTCCTTCCGTCCGTCCGTCCGTCCGTCCGTGTGTGTGTCCGTCCGTGTGTCCGTGAGCAGCTAATCTCGGCCACCGTTAACCCGGTCGATGCCAAATTTTGCACACACACTCCCTGGATGCCAACGATGAACCTCTGCCCCAAACTTTCCAGAACGGCCTGTTATAGCGCCACCAGGAGGCCGCTTTGTGCAAAACAAGTTTTTGCACAGTACACCTACAGATTTTGTCCAAACATCACGCAAATTGGTACACAGTCTCTCTAGAGCCATTCAACGAAACCGGTCTTTCAGATTTCTCACACTCCATCCTGATTGGTTAAGATTGGCTTCCAAAGTTCACAGGAGTGCTCAGTTTCAAACAAAATGCTGCAAATCATGAACACATCGCGTGATTTCCGTGAAATTGTGCACCCACATTCCCACTATGCCGAGGACGAAATGCCACATGAACAATTTCAACTCAGCCTCAAGGTGGCGCTATAACTGGCCGAAAAGTGTTTTTATTTAGCCTGTAGAACTTCCTGTCTCCTCATGTCCCCAAGTAACACTGTCCTCTGAAAGGCCATCTGCAATAATTCACCATTCACCTTTGCAGCGAAGGGTCCCTTTCTCGGACTGCAACTGTACTTACTGTATAAGACCCATTTATTGAAATCCCAAACATGGAATATACTTGGACCATGCATTATGCCACATATAATGCCTGTCTCAGGACGGCCACCTGCCAGTATACAGTGGATAACTTCCCAGTCTTGCTGGGTAAGTTAGTTGGGTAACTATATATCTAACTACTTTAACCCTGACATCCTGATTTGGGCATGTCATTATAGGCTAAGAAGAAAGAACAATTGCTGATCTACAAGGTCACAACATGCCGTAATGTGTTGTAGCTTTTCCCCAAAAATAAGTTGACTTATTTTAAGAGTCTGTTTAATTATTTAATAATTTCGTTTCATGAAGGTTTACAATTAATACTGTGAATTAATTGCACTAGCAAAGTGTAACATGCAGTGAGGACGGAACGTTTGTTCTAGCCCAGGTTCTCTGGGGTCCCAATATAAGGAGCGCAGCTTCCGGTTCCTCTCAGTTACATTCTGGAAAGAAAAGCAACACTCATTGCTCCGTCTTTATCCCCGTTTATTCAGGTTCAGTTTTTATTAATGAGGTACTCAGCAGCCCTGAGACCCGTAACAGAGGCTTGTCATGTCAGCTGTCAATCAATCAACTCAATGAAGGCCAATGGAAGACGATTTATTGGTCTGTAAAACAATATGCCCATTTTGACCTATTTTGTTTTTCTCGCAAATATTTGATGCTGCTGCTTTAGATTCTGCCAGCAGAGGCCCACAGTAGAGCATACCCTGCTCTACGCAGGGTATGGCAGCATCCTGGGTCCTAAGGCCTTCAGGAGGCTGAAACCCTGTACTGGCATAAGCCAGCTGGATGGCCTCCTGCACAATACACCGGGAAAGCCATACTTTAGTAATATGGGTTTCCTTTAGCTCTGGTACCCCATGTCACCAATAAGGACCCTCAGGGGTTCCTTAGAGTTCCAAATGGACCTTTACAACTCTGAGAGTGTACAAATTGAACCAAATGGAGTCCTATGGTCGCATTTGGTTCCATTTTACATTCTCAGAGTAATGGGGGGTCCTTGAAATGAAAAGGTTTGACGACCACTACTCTAGATGTGTTGAGTCCAGTTACTTTGACGTCGACACGGACACATAGGGAGTTGAGAGGCTTGTCCGAAATAACAAATTTAGCAGATCTACAAGCTCAAAATGAGCTTTGGATCCGCTAATTTTTCATGCTTTTGTGTGACGCTGTAGTATGATCAACTAGGGCGTTCATTTATGAAATAACACAAAAACACAATATGCTGAAAGGAAGCCAAATAAATAAATGAAACATGTATTTTTCATAGACATAGCCTCAAGCTGTGTCACGAAACAGCCGTGACAAGTAGGCCCAGTCATTTATTCTCTTACATTGAAATGAAACATTCATTTTAAAATAATACTTTAATCGCAGCGTGTCATATGATTTTGACATGACTGCTAATCACACGAGGCGACGACACTCTCTTGGGTGCGTCACTGCATTGCACATGTCTTCAAGAATTAATGATCAAGGCTGGTTATTAAAGATGTCTTTGCACAGCACTTGTTAGCAGTGGTGTGCAACTATACTCTCGTAGTTGTAGAAATTCCAATAAGCTAGAGCAGTGGTTCTCAAACCTTTTCAGTTCAGGGCCCCCAAAATGTATTTGACCGCAGAGCCCCATCTGAAAGAATATTGTGGGTTACTATTTTCAAGTAGCCATATAGGGTTATAGTGGTTAAACTAATTATTATGCTATGACTCATTTCACTGGGGGACCCCCTGGGACCCCCTCAAGGACCCCTGGGAGCCACTGAGATGGAAGGACAGGAGGGACAGGTGCGGGGTTGACGTCATCGATATGACATCATCAACAGCACTCCACAGGGAAGCCACGCCATTGTTAGACCCTGTCTTGTTTACTGTAGGCCTACCTTGTTCAGACATTATGCACACGTAATTTTTTAACAATCAATAAATTGTACAGCCATATATTTACAGTTTTGTCCTGATTTATTGATTATAAACTGGTATGTGTATACCGGAAGCACCATAGAAAACAGGGAAGCATAGAAAGCAGGTACTCAGTTAGCACCATAGAAAATAAGTAACCAAGCAGCATAGATATCAGGTAAGCGCCATGTTTGGTATATTAATTACAGAAAGTATGGGACTCAAACAAGGAATGTCTCTGAGATAGAGCACTCACTGCACTATACCTTCAAGCTTAACAGCTCTCCCCGAATGTTTTTCAAGTGTTCTTTTGTATATTGGCCTCAAATTGTAACTGTTGTAGGCCTGGCACTAAAATATGGAAACAATGTTTGTGTGGGACTGCATTCACACCAACACACTGAACAGTGGTCTCCTAGTGCTTTAAAAGTGTTGTTGTACTGTATTAGCTTTCCAAATGTAAAGGTACTCCAACATTTAGCTGCTGGAGGACTGTAACTCCAACACTGAACCTCTAGTGCAGTGGGCCAGTATGTGTGCGCGCACTCACACACACACGCACACGCACACACACACACACACACACACACACACACACACACACACACACACACACATACGAATATGACTACTATAGTGCTTTCAACTAGACTCAAATTAATTAATTCAATACCTTATATACATATAGCAGTCTTTTACCTAAAACAAAACCTTGAACAATAGAGAGGTGGATTTGAACATGGGATCTTCATGCAAGTGTATGATGCCATACACAGAACCATATGTTTCTCTATTGACTCCAGTTACTAATTAAACAGCCAATAATTCAATACTGCAAGCCATTCTATACGTACACAGTACAACTGAACTAACCACATCACTGAGTGCCTAACCAACCATTGGATTTTTTTGCTTATTCCCAAACTCCAATTAATTGGAACCCACAATCACTCAAACCCTTCACAACATACGCCCCACCCACCCCTCTGATATAGAGGAAAATAGAATTACACCGCCTATAATGAGTTAACCCGTCAGTGCTGAATTATTCTAGCCTAAACCGTCACTGTGGATGTGACATTCTTGATGCGGGCGTATGAACTATATTCCACTGACATAATGTGCAACTTTGACTAACGACAGCCATGTCTAATTGGCAAACAGATATCATGTCCCCTTCCCCTTTATTTGGAGAGTGCTGTCAATGGAATGGAGTGTGAATGCAGCATACGATGCTAAAAATGAGAAATACAATTCAATAAAAAGCCAGTGTTGTTGAGATGGGTTTCCTATTTCATTAGATCTACCTTCATAGTCCCTTAGCACCAGCTGTACCAACTCCTCTACTGGGTACAACATCTGAACCCATCAATTGCACCGCCAATAGACCAATAGACCCAACCTGTGGCCCAGGGACCACTGGTGAGCCGTGGGGATATTGCAAGCAGGCCCTCAAATAATTGGCAAACTATACTATTGGATATTGGATATTGGATATTGGATTGCATAAGAATTATTATTTTTATAATAATAATACAATTTAAAATTAATTACATTTATTAATCAATTACTCAACCCTCTTCACAAACGTGTGCCTTAAAATAACGCAATCAAATGTCCTAATATTCCACAATCTCCAGTGACAACAAGACCTCACAGACCTGGACTACGCCCATGACATCTGCCTGCTATCTGACCACGTAAGGCAGGCACAGGCTCTCCTGACCAGAGTGGAGTTGGAGTGCGCTAATGTTGGCCTCAGGCTAAATGCAAAGAAGACTGAGGTCATAACATAAGGTCAAGAACATCTGCCCCTAACAACAATAGAGGGTACTGTCCTAAAGGAGGTCAGTGACTTTAAATACCTGGGCGCATGGGTCGACTCCACAGAAAAGGACCTTAAAGTGAGGAAGGCATATTATGCATATTAACATATTCTTATGAAAAATACTGGTTACGTATTGACACAACCCAGTTACACCACTTGACACTGTTGCTTCCATAGTCAACTAATACATTTTCAAATAGTGAAAAACTGAAAATAACCAATCTACAAGATGGATCCACAATGGCCTAATAGAGGGTATGCGCGTGACATCATCATCATACCAGGAAGTTATGCGTGAACGCCTACTGAGTGGCAAAAAACTATACTTTCTGGTCTTGATAGCCCATACATCCAAACAGAAAAGTCCTATCTGATTGCATTAAAATACATTAAACTCCCTTTGCCAATCGATTTTCCACTCACTTTATGCATGCCGCATATTGTCACGGTCTGGCTGTGGCTACACTAGGCAGGCGTGAAGCGTCAGAAGTCCGTCGCGTCAGGTCTCACTTTAAATCCTTCCGGGGCTTTGGGCGGTTCCTAGAGGAGACGCACACGGAAGCCTATTTAAACGCCTGTAGTCCTCTATTTCTTCGTTAGCGAAGTGGGCGTGAGAGGGACGTTTGAGTGACAAGATGTTGACACAGACAAAGGCGCATTCTAGTGTAGGCTGTATGGTGCTGTGTTGCTACTTGGCTATGGACTTAAGACTGTCTAGTCGACTGGTTAACATACGTGCCTTTGGAACGGGGGACCCGGGTACGCCTCCCGGCCGAGGAGTTTTAAAACTAGTTTTGTTTTCGCCGACGACTTGCGGACGGACAACTTACATCTGACGCTCTCCTCCGCGCGGCGTCAGATGTAAGCTGCCGACAAGCGTGTGTCACCCGGCGGTGAGAAGGAGAAGGAGATTTTTGATTGATTGATTTAAATATTTATTAACAGTTTGCAGAATTACAATACATTTCAAGCACAAACTCAATACAAAGACTGCATGTTAACTGTGAGTGGACGAACCAATTAAGCATTACACTTGTTTACAACAGGGTCCACATTGTTCAATTCATCAAAACATTAAAGACGTACAAATAGACACTTCTATATAGTTAAAGAACAGAACAGGAATTCATCATAAAACAGTGTTCCCTGACCGGGAATCGAACCCGGGCCGCGGCGGTGAGAGCGCCGCACCTTATCCACTAGACCACCACGGAGATGGATAATGATGATGAGAAGAGCAGCACATGATGAAGAGAACGGGCTATTTTATAAAGTATAAAAAAAAGTTATTTTCAATGTCATGGATCAGGGTTACAGTAAATGACAATGTAATTCAGCCAGGGGTGCCATGGATGAAAAGATTACAGGGGTGATCTGAAGCAAACATGAGAACCAATGCTTTACTTTATTTCTTCAGACGATTTTTCAATGTTTTGTTAATAATTTGGACATAATGTTACTTCGAGCAGTTCGAGCTGCCCACTGCCCAGATGTCTTCCTGTATCCCTTGACATGGCTTCACAATTCCCTCCCAGGGGGCGTTTGACAGCGTGAAAGAAGACAACTACAAGTATAACTCCTCCCAGTGGACGGGCTGCAGGCTGCATCTGTTCCATTGGCTAGTGCCTATCACTGCCGGGTGACGCGCTTCATTTTCACGCTTGTGCGCGGCTTCCATTTGAGTCTGTCCGTCGCGTCCATTTGAGACTGTCCGTAGCGTCCGTCGGACGCGGAGGTGGAGCTTATTTTCCATCCACCAGCTGTCTAAAAAACCCACGAAGAAGAAAAGTTGAGCTTCAAGTTCACGCCTGCTGATGGCTAGATGTGCTCACAGGGACCGCAGACCATATCTCCCCGTCAGCCACTCCCACTCTCCATTCCTACCCTCAGTCCTTGCCACACACCTGCTCACAGTCCCTCATCAGCCCAGCAGTGCTTCCCATTACAAACCTGTGAACACTTTGCCATTAACCTCCTCCCTATATAACTGGACTCCCTGCTTACACTCTTTGGCAGTACATATGTTGTTTTCCCCTGAGCAGTCCTGTATGTTCCGTTGTTCCTGGTTCCTTGTTTTGTGCTCCAATCCTGTGAAGGTTTGATTTTGGACTTGTTGATTTTGGACTATGTTTTCTGTGCTTTGCATTGTGCTTCTAAGTTTTAGCATTTTGGCATTTAGAGCATTTGGACATTTTTGGATCTTCTGAGTTTTGTTTGTCACTGCCTCATGCTTTAATAAATAAGTTTATTTTGAATCTACTGTCTTGAGACTCTGCATTTGGGTTCAGGCTTCCCGGTATCCTGACAGTATGTACTGCCCATATTGAACCCAGCAGAGCCAAGCTTTTTCTTTTCTCTCCGGTCTGACCTGCAGCAGACAGCGGTTTTTGTTTTTTAGATTTTTGCCAGTGTTTAGCTAGCTGCTTAGCCGTCCACCATGGCTGATCTGCCCTTTTCCTATGGGGACTTTGGGATTACAAGGGATGTCTTTGATGAAGATCCTCAGTTCCTTCACCAACTGGCTATTTATTGGAGGCTGAATCGCGTATTTGCCCAGTATATGGCTTTTTTCAGGTGGGAGAGTAGGGGTGCACCTTTTCCTCAGTTACCTTCTGGAGAGGTCGCTCCGGTCACCCCTGCTCTTCAGTCCACTTCCTCACCCAGCCTCCCCGGCCCTCCGCTGCCCGGCCCTCCACTGCCCGGCCCTCCGCTGCCCGGCTCTCTGCTGCCTGGCCCTCCGCTGCCCGGCCCTCCGCTGCCCGGCTCTCTGCTGCCCGGCCCTCCGCTGCCCGGCTCTCCGCTGCCCGGCTCTCCGCCGCCCAGCCCGCCCGGCTCTCCGCTGCCCGGCTCTCCGCCACCCAGCCCGCCCGGCTCTCCGCCGCCCAGCCCGCCCGGCTCTCCGCCGCCCAGCCCGCCCGGCTCTCCGCTGCCCGGCTCTCCGCCGCCCAGCCCGCCCGGCTCTCCGCTGCCCGGCTCTCCGCCGCCCAGCCCGCCCGGCTCTCCGCCGCCCAGCCCGCCCGGCTCTCCGCCGCCCAGCCCGCCTGGCTCTCCGCTGCCCGGCTCTCCGCCGCCCAGCCCGCCTGGCTCTCCGCTGCCCGGCTCTCCGCCGCCCAGCCCGCCTGGCTCTCCGCTGCCCGGCTCTCCGCCGCCCAGCCCGCCTGGCTCTCCGCTGCCCGGCTCTCCGCCGCCCAGCCCGCCTGGCTCTCCGCTGCCCGGCTCTCCGCCGCCCAGCCCGCCCGGCTCTCCACTGCCCGGCTCTCCGCCGCCCGGCCCGCCCGGCTCTCCGCTGCCCGGCTCTCCGCTGCCCAGCACTCCTCCGTCTGCAGCCCTGTCTGCAGCCCCGGCTCCTCGACCTGCAGCCCCGTCTGCAGCCCCACCTCCTGAGCCTGCAGCCCCGTCTGCAGCCCCACCTCCTCGACCTGCAGCCCCGTCTGCAGCCCCACCTCCTGAGCCTGCAGCCCCGTCTGCAGCCCCACCTCCTCGACCTGCAGCCCCGTCTGCAGCCCCACCTCCTGAGCCTGCAGCCCCGTCTGCAGCCCCACCTCCTGAACCTGCAGCCCCACCTTCTGAGCCTGCAGCCCCACCTCCTGAGCCTGCAGCCCCTCCTGCGGCCCCACCTCCTGTGTCTACAGCTCCGTCTCTGTCGGAGGCATCCCCGGCGTCTCCTCCAAGGTCCTACGCATGGTCCCAGCTCCCCGACCGTCCTCCAGACCGCGTGTCCTCTGCCTCGTCCCGCCCACCAGATGACATCTCGGTTTCGTCTCAGCCCCCAGGCCGTCCGCCAGATGGCATCTCTGCCTTGTCTCAGCCCCCAGGCCGTCCGCCTGACGCATCGGCTCAGCCCCCAGGCCGTCCGCCTGACGCATCGGCTCAGCCCCCAGGCCGTTCGCCTAACGCCTGGCCTCAGCGTCCTGGCCGCCCACCTGACGTCACCTTCGCTGCCTCAGTCTCCCTCCTCCAGACCCCCTCCACCCACCCTGCTCTGTGTTCCGGGCCAGCGTGGTGGGACGTCTGGAAGCCGTCCCTTAAGAGGGAGGTACTGTCACGGTCTGCAGACCATATCTCCCCGTCAGCCACTCCCACTCTCCATTCCTACCCTCAGTCCTTGCCACACACCTGCTCACAGTCCCTCATCAGCCCAGCAGTGCTTCCCATTACAAACCTGTGAACACTTTGCCATTAACCTCCTCCCTATATAACTGGACTCCCTGCTTACACTCTTTGGCAGTACATATGTTGTTTTCCCCTGAGCAGTCCTGTATGTTCCGTTGTTCCTGGTTCCTTGTTTTGTGCTCCAATCCTGTGAAGGTTTGATTTTGGACTTGTTGATTTTGGACTATGTTTTCTGTGCTTTGCATTGTGCTTCTAAGTTTTTGCATTTTGGCATTTAGAGCATTTGGACATTTTTGGATCTTCTGAGTTTTGTTTGTCACTGCCTCATGCTTTAATAAATAAGTTTATTTTGAATCTACTGTCTTGAGACTCTGCATTTGGGTTCAGGCTTCCCGGTATCCTGACACATATACCCTCTATAGTTAGATGAGTATGCTTGTGACAAGTTGGTTGCCACTTGTCAAAAAACACTCAAGCTAAATGTACTAATTTACTGTCCACCACTGGCGAGGACACAAATTGCATGCCGTCAAGTGTCTACTTTATGAGGTTTTGGTTAAATTGGTATCTCTGAGGGCATTCCTTCTTCGGGCAGACGGCAGACATACAGTATGAGCTTCTTAATCTTAACCATCAAATGGCGTATGGCTCTTCCGTTGTACCTTCATAACTTGTGTGCTGCCTCTGGTATGGCTATTGGCTATGTAACATACAAGCTTGGGACCGTGACTTTACTAGATCAATCTGGGCACCTCGAGAGTGAAGCAAATACTGTAATCAGAATACAAATAGGATAGGCTTGAATAATTTCGGCTTTATATTCCTTGGCCAATTAAAGAGGGTGAAAACAAAGGAGAATAACTTCTGACTGGTGCCGTTCAGTTGCGGCCGCGAATTATAGTTAAGTTAAAGGACCACTTCACACATTTTCAAACATATCTTCATATAAGTGGTCAACTCATCAGTCCTCACTAATGCTCATTATAATATGGCACCATTTCAATTCAATAACATGCCAGGTATAGAAAGGCTGTACTGTAGTTTCTATTAGCTTGGAATCCTTATCAATGACATCATTGGTAGGTTTCAGAATTGTCCATATAGTACACAAATGAGGTAGAGTTAGTAGACAGAAATTGTGCCATGATTGCCATCTTATGAGCATTAGGACCTTAGATGAAGATGAGGTTAAAAATGGGTCAGTGCTCCTTTAACCTACATGTAACCTATAGTTCTCATTAAGCAGGGTCTCATTAAATATGCAAATTGACAAAAAAGATCATTTGAAGCTATTCGTTTAAGTTATAGCTTCAAATGAAAACATTGTCAATTTGCGTAACCTAATTGTACACAATGTCCAAACTACAGTAAAGATATCCAGCGTTCAATACCGTGTAATGTCTACTTCATAATAACATATTATCTAGGCACTCAACTCGTGATACGAGGTTCACGATACGATTTTTCACGATTTTTTTAAACACAACATTATTTTCCAGACAAATGACCGATGCTTTTGTGGGACGCTGTAGAATGATAAAGTAGGGCATTCATTTATACGAAAAAATCCCTAAAACACCGTTACATTATGCATAGGTGTTTGGGCGTTACAATAATTAAACCAATCATTGTGCCACATGCCTTTAGAGATCCCTTATCCGTATGCCCATGTGCTATTGCTTCATAGCTTTACGGTCTCCCATGGAAGAGTGATGCGTTGCTTGCCTTGAAGTCTCACTTGTGCTGGTCCTTTACTGACCAGTAGGTTTCCTGCTAGCCTGGGTTCCAGGCTGCTGTGTTTCCTGCTACCTGACACCAGGGTCTAAATGCCTCAATGAGGAGACCACCTCCAGATCTAAATACTAAATAGTCTCAATGTAGAGACCACCTCCAACCTCGGTCTAGTGGGTGAATTAACATAGGTAATGTTTTATTCATTCCAATAACTCCTCATTTAGGAGTTTAATTCCAAAATGAGATAAGTCACCATTTCAGTGTTTATACAGCTAGGGAGAAGAATGCATGCCAGTGAAGGGATGTTTGTAATTAGTGGAGCTCTCCCAGGGAGGTACAGAGATTTTTTTTTAATGATGCAATAATATTTTGGTTGAATACCCTGAGGCTTCTTTGGGCAATGTTATTATATTTTATTATTGTTATACTTAATGTATTTGTTTTGAGGTTTTGCTGTTCTGTTTGGCTTCTTTTATTCTCCTAAATGTTCGTCATGCCTTTGTTTGTTGTGCTTTTGTGTGTGTGTGTGTGTGTGTGTGTGTGTGTGTGTGTGTGTGTGTGTGTGTGTGTGTGTGTGTGTGTGTGTATGATACCGTGATACATTTTGTAAAAACTGAAATCAAATATCCCAATCATAACCACTACACATTTTCAAAACATTTTCTCTGTATAGATGGTAATGCCCTTGGTTAATTACTTGCTTGAAGTTTGTGTATTTTGTATTTGTAGCGATTTTCCTTTTTACCGGTTAGCATTGTAGAATCCCAGCCTATAGACCAGAAGCCTAATATTATCTCCAAAGCCTGATATAGATGCCAAAGGGCTTCCCCTTTGGCATAGCAGTGGATGCTTGGTCCTCGTTGGCATAGCAGTGGATGCTTGGATCTCGTTGGCATAGCAGTGGATGCTTGAGCCAGACCAGGCTCAAGGTTAAAGTACACTGGGGGCTCGTCCAGATCAGGTTTCGCAATTGGGGGAGGGGCAGTACCATGTTTAGTATAATAGTGATAGTATGGTCAGGACAACTCAACCCTTTTCCATTTTCCTCCCGGAATTTCCCCCAGTGAGGGGTGGGAGAGGCTGGACGGCAGACAGCTGGACTTTGAATTTCTCTAACTATAAACTTTCACGACAGCAGACAGCCTAAGTACAAATATAATTTATGAAAAGGCTACTACAGTGAAGTTGGTTTATAGAAGTTGTTGTATGCTATGTGGGGATTATCTGACCAGGTACCATTTGAGTGGGCAAAACCTTACATATACTAAATTATACTAAATTGTTTATAGGGTCAATATAAGTAAAATTATATAGCCTTTCCATAAGAGTATCTTTTTATATTTTTCCAAAAAGAATACAAACAGCCATATTATAAGTTATCCCCCTCACTGGGGAAAATTCCGGGAGGATAAAACGGGCAAGCACCGGGGTGAGTTGTCCAGTATTCGATAGTATATATGTCACTATCGTGGTCAGTATGTCAGTATATGTTCAATATGGTCAGAATCATAGTCAGTATATGGTCAGTATCATGGTCTCGGTTGGATTCAGTGTCGTGGTCAGTATCATGGTCAGACTCAGTATCATGGTCAGTATATGGTCAGTATCATGGTCAGTATCATGGTCAGACTCAGTATCATGGTCAGTATATGGTCAGTATCATGGTCAGACTCAGTATCATGGTCAGTATATGGTCAGTATCATGGTCAGACTAAGTATCATGGTCAGTATATGGTCAGTATCATGGTCAGTGTCGTGGTCAGTGTTATGGTCAGTATCATGGTCACTGTCGTGATCAATATCATGGTCAGTATCATGGTCAGTATATGGTCAGACTCAGTATCATGGTCAGTATATGGTCAGTATCATGGTCAGTATCATGTTTAGTATATGGACAGTATTGTGGTCAGTATATGGTCAATATTGTGGTCAGTATATGGCCAGTATCATGGTCAGGCCTATATGGTCAGTATATGGCCAGTATCATGGTCAGTATCATGGTCAGACTCAGTATCATGGTCAGTATATGGTCAGTATCATGGTCAGTGTCGTGGTCAGTGTTATGGTCAGTATCATGGTCACTGTCGTGATCAATATCATGGTCAGTATCATGGTCAGTATATGGTCAGTATAATGGTCAAGTATATGGTCAGTATCGTGGTCAGTATCATGTTTAGTATATGGACAGTATTGTGGTCAGTATATGGTCAATATTGTGGTCAGTATATGGCCAGTATCATGGTCAGTATCATGTTTAGTATATGGACAGTATTGTGGTCAGTATATGGTCAATATTGTGGTCAGTATATGGCCAGTATCATGGTCAGGCCTATATGGTCAGTATATGGCCAGTATATGGTCAGTATCATGGTCAAGTATATGGTCAGTATCGTGGTCAGTATCATGGTCAGGCCTATATGGACAGTATATGGTCAGTATCATGGTCCGTATCGTGGTCAGTATCATGGTCAGGCCTATATGGTCAGTATATGGTCAGTATCATGGTCAGTATCGTGGTCAGTATCATGGTCAGTATCGTGGTAAGTATCATGGTCAGGCCTATATGGTCAGTATATGGTCAGTATCATGGTCAGTATCGTGGTCAGTATCATGTCAGTCATGATTTACATTCTCATCATCATGTGATTGTAACCTGTGTGAAGCCCATAGAACATGAGAGACCATGCAGGGTTTTAACCCAGTTGGTTTCACACAGGAGTATCTATATGCTTACGTATCCTACTGGGGTTGAGTACTTTGTCCACCACTGATAACAGGAATCCCAATGTGCACAACTTTGAGTTTAACCTAATTCTAGAACACCTTTATCTCTCTTAAAATGTCAAGTACGTTGCATATGCTGATTAGGGCATGAAAGTACTCATACATTATGTCCCCGACTCCTGGCGATTAGAATTTCCATTTCAGGCTGAAGTCGCCTGAAACGAAACAAGGCATGCTGAGTGTAGAGCGTTGTAAAGGTTACTCAGCCTTATCTGTGAATATGCATAAAGACAACGAGATTTTGCTCAAACCATGGCCACTAGTACAAAGGTAAGCTACAAAACCTCTTGATGTTGCACTGCAGCTTTTGCTGTGGGCATTCTGCTGGAATGCACAGCACACAGCACCTCCTAGAGGACAATCCACGCTACAACATCTAGTCATATTACATAGAATGGTCTACTCTACACTACAAGAGTGGTTCTCAAACATTTTCAGGATAAGGACCCTCACATTTATATGTTATTGGCCGTGGACCCCCATCTGAAAACGCTTTGTGCCAGTGACCGCGTATACGATCCTTTTGGCCCCTGGGAGTCACCAGACCCCATGCAGTTTGATAACCACTGCCTACAAGTGTGTGGCTGTCCATCCTTAACATTTTCAAATGATATATACTGTAGGCAAATACTTAACTTCATGCAATATGTTTTTCTCCAAATGTTTATTTTCTTTTTACCAACAAGTGCAGATTTGGTTAAACACTCCTTTTTATTGCTACATAAAGAATCTTTTTTTATCTATCCTTTTCATTCTAACAGCAAAAAATCAACCATCATTGTGCAAAAAAGAAAAAAGTACAATATTAATATATACTGGTTATGTTTCCTTCTCTAATGGCTTAATTCATCCACTGACACTGACACTGAACTGTTTAGATGCTTAAACCAACAAAATAAGAAAATTGCTTAGAAAAACAACAAAAAAACAAAACAACTATATGGTTATCTGAACACTTGGGATTATAAATAGTAGGCTACAATCGAAAACTGCTGCAGCTTCACTTTACACTGCTGTGTTGTCCATCTGAGAGCAATGGTGCCCCCTTGTGTACAATTGTAATGAACTGTTTGACACATTCAAACAGCATAGCCTTAAAAATACAGAAAGGCACACGCATTCCAACAGAACTCATGCACAAAGGTTTAAAACATAGGAAGGGATCTTTGTGTCTGTTAAATACTGATTCCACGGCAAGCACTGAAGTGTGTTGTATGACAAGTATGTGTATTTTAACACAGTAAAATCCTGTGTTAATAATTATATATCCATACAAATGTAACCAAATGGACCTGTAAGCATTGTAAAGTGTTGTTATAATAGCTCTATATTCCTTGTCTGTTCAGTAACAGGGGTCTGCCCAGAAATTGGAACTGGAACACTATATATTTGAACTTGAAGCAGACACATTTTCTCTGTGGGGTTCTCTCTCCTGATTGGATGAAATTTGTATCCCGACCTGAAAGGTATTTTCTGTTTTCTAAAGAGCTCAGTGGCCTTGTGGTTAGACTAGAGTGCCCTGAAACTGGGAGATCAGGGTTCAATCCACCGGGCCGGGTCATACAGACTATACAAAAGGGACTGAGTGACTCCCTGTTTGGCACTCAGCATCAAGGGTATGAAATCCCTCCCTGGTGGTCATGTCCACTGTCTGGGTGTACTTGTTCATCATGGCTGGGGGACATCAAGCTACATCACACTACAGAAACAGGAGATAGGCTTCAAGGTTACTTAAAGAGCTGGAAAGATGGGGAGACCACTGTCACTGAACAAACACTCTATGGCAGTGGTTCTCAAAGTGGGGTCCAGGGACCCTCAAGATTCTTTGAGGTGGTGCCAAATGGACCGTTACAGGTCCATTTGGTTCCATTTGTACACTCTTTAGAGTGTTACCACGTTACCACCACTGTTCTACGGCCATGAATACTATTGGAATATACAACTTTAACCATTGCAACAAAACAAAACAAAAAAAAGTTTTGAACAAAAACATAATGTGCTCGTCTCTTGAAGGGACATGGCGAGTGCCATCAGGTGTGTGGGACCACAGCCAGCCAGCCGGTGGCTCTACCCTCCGCTGTCTGAGTTCTGGGCGCTCTGCACCGGTCTGGGTTTGATCAGACGATTGTACGACAGCGCTGTCATCACCTGCGAACCAAAATAGCATCACGTGTGTGGGAGTCATTTGCACATTATGCCACCCTGCGGGCTCTGGAGAAACTGGACCCCTAAATGCTCCGGGTCGGTCGGCTCACGTCATCGTATGTTTGACTGTCAGGTCTTTCCTTTCAGTGCGGAGAAAAGTTCAGAAACGCAGGAGATCTTTAAAAAGTTAAATTTTTAGATGTGTGGGTGGATATAAAGCTTTGTTTGATTGGCTAGGCGCCATGGTTTGAACCGGAAACACACATGACACCTTCATATCGTCAAGAAAGCACTTAACTCCGTATATATTCTAACTTTTTGTGTTTTTGTTCGTTAAATGAATGCCTCATCATACTACAGCGTCACACAAAACTAAAAGCATCAAAAGTAGCAGAATATTGAGGTGACACGCTTTGAGCTTGTACTACTTTTGCCGTTTTTTAATTTGAATCCTGACAACATCCTGAATCCTGAAGTAACAGTTTTGGACACGTGAGGTTTCCACGCGACAGTGTTTCCAGTTCACTATTCACAATGTAATGGATGTAGATATGTATTGCTGGTGCCAGAAAGGCCCGTTCCTTGAAAACAACAAAAGCAATCATAACTAGAAATGCACTCTGTCGAGGTGCCAACTTGCGCCTTGCATACATGGCCTACTTGTGCGCAGGCAGAGTGTGCAAGAACTGCTACTAACTAATGTCTATTACACCTGCTGTCCTAAATCCTTTAGACCCGTTATTGACCTTATACCAACCTTGAAATGAACCTTAGTTACGTCACCATGAACAGCAATAATCAACAGCCAATAATGGACCACCATTCTTACCCCGACATACATATACACATATACCCAGCCGATCACCATAGTACCTTAGTTATGTCATCAAGAATGGTGGTTCCTTATTGGCCAGTGGACAACACCAACATACGGTGGACAACACCGACATACGCAGCCGATCGCAGGATTTGCGCGCTCTGCTTGAGCAAGTAATAAAAATAATACTTAACTGTCCTTTTAAACGCATTATGTTAACATGTTGGCTATTAGAAAGCTGTGTTTGTTTCTTCTACTTACTGTGATCATGGTGAGCAGGGCCAACATCATGCCCAGCATAATATACATGTTGTTGGTCAGACCTCCGGCCCATAGAGGACCCAGGATGGTGGCCAAGCCTCCCACTGACCGACGCACACCTTGACTGAAGCCTGGACACACACACACACACACACACACACACACACACACACACAATGTACAGTATTTATGTCCACACAAAGGAAATTGCATACAAGGACAGACATACGTCACGATACAACAAGCAATGAGTAGCGTAGGCATCCTAAGTTCGAAACCCCCTCCAACAACCAGTCCGCGGGCATTTCCACCAAAGGAAACAAAGTTCCCAGTCCACTCCAGCATTGCCGCCCACTGTCAAATAGCTCTCCGTATATATCGTAGCTGATCCCATGGGCCCAAAATCCACCCACTGTTGTTCTGACAGCGGACAGACACATCTGTAGAAGGCCAGGTCCGACGCCTCTCTTCCCAGCCTGTAGGTATACTCACGGGAGGGGCCGCCAGGCAGAGTCAGTATACTCCATCGGTGAGCAGCACCTTTTGTATGCAAGCTTTCAATCGTGTTGAAGCACACAGTCCAGAGGTTGCAAATGCATCTTAAATCTGCACCCACTACATTAACGGTGGTAGTTACAACGGAGCAGTTTAACGTCGCGCGCGCACACACACGTGCACACACACACACACACACACACACACACACACACACACAAAAGTTAAGTGTACCCCACCTTGCGTTTTCTCTGCCGTGACCTTGGAGAAGAGGGACACCTGCGACACGGCCACGAACGGGAGGCCCAGCAGCTGCAGAAACACACCCACGATGAAGGCCGTCAGCTCCCACGTATAGCCACCTGAAGGAGGAACCAGGAAGACTGATATAAAAATGCTAGGGCTGTCAAAGTTAACGCACTATTAACTAGTTTTTTTTTTCAATAATATTTTTATTGATTTTTACATTTTATGACAAAGACAAGACAGGAAAAACAAAAACAAACAAACAAAAACAGACAGCTCAACTCAGGCGCGTTGTGGAACACAGGACACAATTATACACTTATACCAATAAAAAACAAAAGTGCAAAAACAATATACAAATATGGACACATTCGCAGTTTGGTGCTTGAAAGTTTAGATGGGTTAACTCCAGAGAAAATAAAAGATATGCATTATACATACATACATAAATACATACATACATACTGTACATAACAATATCAATAACTTTATCAATCAAGGTTAGTGGCATCGCTTCTGTCCAGGAACCCTATGGTCAAGGTGGTAGCTAACTGAGGGCCAACAAATCTCAAATATGGGTCCCATATTTTATAGAAGGTATCTGTGGTGGAGCGTAGCATGCAGGTTAGGAATTCCAACGGCATGCACTGCATGATTATTTTGTGCCAGTCTTTTTTTGTTGGTGGTTTCTCATTAATCCAAGACAACAGAATATTTTTCCTAGCAGCATAAGTTAAGAGATTAAACAGACGTGTATGGAACTTGTCAACAATCTTGTCATCAGGCAGCCCAAGAATCAAACACATAGGGTCAAGTTCAAACTCTATATTAAAGATCTCATTCAACTGCTGCACGATACCCAACCAGTATCGTTTAATCTTATGACATGACCATATACAGTGAATATAATTTCCCTCTTCAGTTTTACACTTAAGACAGAGAGGAGATAGAGTAGGATTCATTTTATGGCGAAGGCTAGGTGAGATCT
Source organism: Protomyctophum parallelum (assembly GCF_964188405.1). Classification (NCBI taxonomy): domain Eukaryota; kingdom Metazoa; phylum Chordata; class Actinopteri; order Myctophiformes; family Myctophidae; genus Protomyctophum; species Protomyctophum parallelum. Next base: position 11,922,387 of record NC_139709.1, read on the forward strand.
GTAATCGGTGTATGGTTCTTAGCTGAATCGACCAAGCTCTATTACACACAGAAAGTTTTTTGGCATTTTCAAATATTTCCCACCAAACCTCGTCTGAAATTTCAACCTCAAGATCACTTTCCCATTTCCTCTTAGCATCTTGTGTGTCAACAGTTGTTTTGGATCTCAATATGCCATACAGAATACTTATAAACCCTTTTGTAAAACCCATTGTCAGCACTCTCTCAATTGGAGAGGTAGTTGAATTAGTTGATAGTGTTGTGCGTCTGAGAATGAAATCCCTCACCTGTAAAAATCTGAAAAAATGACTGCGATGTAGGTCATATTTTTGTTGTATTTGATCAAATGACATAAGTGTAGGACCGGTAAAAAGATTTTCTAACGTTGTTATACCGCTATCTCTCCAATAATTAAACCCAAGGTCAGTAAGGCCAGGAGGAAAGTCTGGGTTCCCCTGAATTGAGGTAAGAGGTGATGTTACTTTGGCTCGACCCTCCAAAAGCCTTGCCACCTTCCATGCCTTTAGTGTGTTGGAAACAATTGGGTTTTTACAATATTTCTTTGCTGTTGTAGGATCTCTGAGAAACAAGAGATTCCGGAGAGGACAATCACACTGTGCAGTTTCAATATCTAGCCAAATTGAAGGTTGATCTTCCTCTAACCATGCTGCTACAAATCGTAGTTGTGCAGCTGTTTGATACCATTTTATATTGGGGAGGTCCAGCCCTCCTTCAGAGACAGACAGTTGTAACTTTGCTAGCTTCAACCTGGGCCTTCTCTTGCTCCAGATAAACGAGCTTAACCAGCCCTCAATAACCTTGACCACCTTACATGAGAGGAAAATAGGGACCATCTGGAGTGGATATAATAACCTTGGTAGTATGTTCATTTTAATAAGTGCCACTCTACCCAACCAAGACAGTGGCAGTGAAGCCCATCGATCAAGGTCAGACTTTATGACATCTAGCAGTGGAGTAAAGTTGGCAGTGTACATTTGTTCAAACAGGGGAGTTATATGTACACCCAAATAAACAAAGCCAGTGGGGGACCAGCGAAATGGGAACGGATCAGGGGCGCTCGGAACAGTTTGGAGGATACCCAGTGGCATGGCCTCTGATTTGGAGTAGTTTATCTTAAATCCTGAGAAGGATCCAAATTTAGTAATAGCGTCCATGACACCGGGAACAGAGGTATCTGGTTTAGTTAGGAACAAAAGGACATCATCAGCATATACATTTATCTTATGCTCCCTCTCCTCAACCATAACCCCAGAAATAGCAGGTGATTGACGTATGAACTGGGCAAACGGCTCTATGGCGACGGCAAATAGCAAAGGACTCAATGGGCAACCCTGCCTGTTAGAGCGTTGTAAAGAGAAGTTTTTAGACCTAAGACCATTTGTAAGAACTGCTGCCTGGGGGCCATTATACAGAACTTTAACCCATTTAATAAATGTGTCACCCATACCGAAAATACTCATCGTATGGAAGAGATATGGCCATTCTATTCTATCAAAGGCTTTTTCACTGTCGAGGGAGAGCACCAGACCGGTCCCCTTACGACTATGCATGTACTGGATAATATTAAGAAGCCTCCGTACATTGTCAGAGGAGTTTCGGCCCTTAATGAAACCTGTCTGGGCGAAATGTATGATATCAGGAAGAAACCGTTCGAGACGTAATGCCAATATTTTAGAAAGCAACTTTAAATCGGAATTCAGTAATGCAATCGGCCTATAAGAGGCACACTCTTCAGAGCATTTCCCCTTTTTAAGGATTAGTGTGATATTGGCCTCCCTCAGAGATTGGGGAAGGGACCCTGTTTCAAATGAGTGGTTTATCATGGCTAAATAGGGATCAGTAAATAGATCTTGAAATTTCTTTAAAAATTCACTTCCAAAGCCATCAGGGCCTGGGGATTTACCAGATTGAAGTTTTGTGAGGGCATTACGGATCTCCTCTTTCGTGATGGGGGCATTTAAAATAGTCCTCTGCTCATCTGAGATCACCGGCAGGTCAATGCTGGAGAAGAAATCTTGCATTTTTTGGGGGGCGTCATCACTCTGTTCTGTAGTGTATAATTTTTTATAAAAGGCAGCAAACACATCATTAATAATTTGAGTCTCATAGGTAATATTGCCACTAGAATCCTTAATTGAAACAATAGTCTGTGAATTCTCCCTCTTTTTAGCCAAATGGGCCAAATATTTACCAGGTTTATCCCCCGATTCATATATGCGTTGTTTGGCAAATTTAAGACTCTTATCTGATTGCAAGGACAGCATGGATTCGAGAGCAACACGAGCAGCGGTCACTTCCTTTAGCTTGTCAGCAGTGTGGTCTGTCAGATAGCTGTGCTCTGCCTCTAATAGCCTGTCTTCCAACTGTGTTTGTTGTGCTATCCTCTGCCGCCGCCTACTGGCCGTGAAAGATATGATTAAACCCCTAGAGAAGGCTTTGCATGTTTCCCATAAAATGGTTGGGTTAGATGCAGACCCAGCATTTACCTCATAAAAAACCTTAAATTGAGAAATAAAATGAGAAGTAAAAACATCATTGTTCAAGAGTGTGGAATTGAGTCTCCAGGATCTGGAAAATCTATTTATCTCACGGAAGGAGATTTCTAAATAAATCGGTGCATGGTCACTCACAACTATACTGCCAATTTTGCATGATGTTACAGAGTTAAGCAGGCGTTTGGGTGCAAAAAAATAATCAAGTCTTGAGTGACACTTGTGGGGATTGCTGAAGAATGTATATGCTTTAGAAGAAGTGTTAAATGTCCTCCAAACATCAGCAAAGTCAATATCATTGCATATCGACTCAAGTGTTTTAGCCCGGCTACTAGGTGGACCTACAGAGGGGGGGCATTTATCCAAAAGAGGGCTCATAATCACGTTAAAATCCCCCCCGATGTATTGGTAGTCTGCACTCAATTCCACAAACTCTGAAAATACTTTAGTTAGAAAATTTGTGGGATATCCAGGGGGGCAATAAATATTCATAAAAGTCACAGATTTACCAAACAAAATACCCCTTACAATAACATATCTACCCTCCCTATCTTTTATAACATGTGTGGATCTGAATGAAATGTTCTTATTAACTAAAATAGCAACCCCTCTAGTATTAGAGGCATAGGATGTCATAAAGACATCGCCAATCCAGGTATGTTTAAGTTTAAGCAAATCCTTGCTTTCCTCCAAATATGTCTCTTGTAAAAAAGCAACATGAACATTTTCTTTTTTGATTGGACAGCACTGTTCTCCGCTTAACCGGTTTATGCAAGCCCCTGACATTCCAAGAACATATTTTAAGATTATTTAATGACATCCGTCATGGCAAAATAAATAATGAAAAATAAAGGAAAAAGGTCCCCTTGGCAATGAAACAATATAAACATCAATATGGCACCACAGTCTCTTTGAGTGTCCAAATAGTAGGCGTACGGGTTGGCCAAAAGTGAAACAAAAACGTGTCCAATCCACATGCTGAGTGAGCAACACACAAAAAAACAAACACACAAAGCTATAATCTAAAACAGCTGAGAAAAAAGTAAAAGTGCTCTTAACGCTAGCTGCTACCCATATAAAATTGGGTCTAGAAAAACTAACCATCCACCAGAAAAAATAAACCTGATGCAGAGCTTCCTTAGTGAGAAGCAGAGAGAAAATAAAACCCCACAGGGCAAAAAGCACCAGTTTGTTGTGCTAACTATCCCGAGCTGTAGCTCGCTTCAATATTCACATAAAAAATAAAAATACATTTCCCATTTATCATAATAAAAGAAAAAAAAATAAGGCTCTGTTGCCTCATAAAATATCTTGTTTTAGCTTAGAGGCATCTGTCCCCAATACAAAAAATACAAAATAAAATAGTGTGCATTGGACTAGAGCTCTAGGCTACATGGAGCGGAGAAACTCAGTCGCCTTCTCTGGGGTGTTACATAATGTTACCTTGCCATTGTGTTTTATGCGAAGCACCCCATTGTGTAGTGTAGAGTATTCCACCTTCTTTGCTTTCTGATGTCGCAGACATTGTCTTGCAATCTAGTTGTTATAGTACTCATCTTTTCAAACGAATCTGGCCAAAACTGCTCCAAGGACATAACACGGCTGACTCACATCAGAAAGAGCGATTTAAAACAAGAAAAAATACGTTAAATGGGAATAATAATGCAGCGAGCTACGAGGCACGTCCTCCCTCTACGTCTGCATACCGGAAGCCCCCACTATTAACTAGTTAACTCACAATCCTTTTAACGGCACTCATTTTTTTTTATGCGCGATTAACGCACTGTGAAGTTTGACAGAATGGTTGAGAGACGCATGCATGTGAATGCAGGCAGTCAGTGAGCCCCGCCTCTCTCCCCCTCTCTCTCTCTCCCAGTGAGTCTACACAATTATAAAACTTTGAAAACATGTTATTTTGATCAACATGGCCTGTTATCTCTCGTAATGGTACCATTGGCCAACATCAATACAGTTCTTTAGTTTGGGTCTGGAAGGCTAAATGTCATCAAATGGTGGTCCGTGGCTCAAATGCAGAATAAATAATGGGCCTTGATATGAAAAATCTTGAAAACCACTGATTTAAGGTATATTTAGAACGTATACAAAATATGCGATTAATTTGCGATTAATCACAGTTAACTATGGACAATCATGCGATTAATCGGATTAAATCTTTTAATCGATTGACAGCCCTAAAAAATGCATCTGCTATCCATTTTCCAATCCATGTTTGGTCACCCATCAGCCATCACCCAAGCACAACATGCATACATTCACACCATCTACCCAGTGCCCACTTTAACTGTCAGTTAAAACAGCAATGACTCCATCTCTTTGTCTTTTTGATTTGACATCTTTATTAACCCATACATAGGACGGGAACTTCTGGAAGCCCTTTTGGGTTATTTTTACCTTTCAGATGGGAACCCCTTTTGGGGTATAGTTGTTGCTATGCAGGCTACAGTTTATAGCAACATAAGTTTGATTTTCAGAAAACTTAGGTCAGGATTTAGATATTTATTTATTTTTTGAATCGGCCTCAGAATCGGACTCAGGTCTAAAACAAATACATGGAAATAAATATAACTGTACATCTGTAAAAAAGGATAAAAGCACAATGAAGCTCAAAGAGCTTATTCCCATTGTGGTCCATGTATTGCTCTTCCGACTTCCTTGGGTCCTCAGCAATACTGTACATCTCAAATGTGTCAATTGCACGAAGTACATACAGATGGACACACACAGATTCCTGGTATTTACATATCATTGCTGTCGAGCAGAAACCTCTGATCTCACGTAAATTAACGCCGTATTTGATCAAACTACAGCGTCACACAAACGCAACAAAAGGAGCAGCAGATCCACTAGCTCAAGCTCCTTACTGGCCTACCAGCATGTGCACTTAAGCCTCTCCAGCTGATCCAAAATGCCGCAGCTCGCTTGGTCTTCAACCAGCCAAAATTCTCACATGTCTTCCCCCTGCTCCGCTCCCTCCACTGGCTCCCGGTCGCTGCCCGCACAGAATACAAAACTCTGATGCTGGCATTCAAAGCAACCAAAGGTATGGCTCCCCCATATCTTGCAAGTATGATTGAACCCTACAAACCCTCCCGCGCACAGCCAACGCAGGGAAGCTGGAAATACCCTCACTAAAAACGCCGGGACAACGCTCCACACGTCCCAAACTCTTCTCCCTTCTGGCTCCAAAACTGTGGAATGCACTTCCCATTGCAGTCAGAACTGCAGCATCACTCCCAATCTTCCGCCGTAGCCTGAAAACCCACCTTTTCAGACTCCATCATGGCCCATAGCACTTACCCTACCCCCTTAGATAGCATTTCTGTTGACTTAGATAGCATTTGACACAGACGACACTTATAGCATGTTATGTAGACAGCACTATAATTGCATTGTATATAGTCATACAGTAGCACGCCATAGTACATATGTATAGCATAGTAGTAAATATGTATAGTTTATACGTATAGTGTATGTATAGTTTCATTATATAGATATTCCACTGTTACTTTCTTAGCTTACGCATGTTTCATGATAAATGCTTTTATGTGATGTATTCCCATGCTTTTGTTCTTGCTTAATGTAAGTCGCTCTGGATTAAGAGCGTCTGCTAAATGCCTAAATTGTAAAATTGTAAATTGAGCATGTAGATCTGCTACTTTTGCCATATTTGTATTTGAATCCTGAAAAGTAACCGTTTTGGACATATGAGGATTCCACTTGACAGATGGATTATCATTGTGATCTACAACCACAATGTTTGTGTAAATGTTTGCCTGCACAGTAAAATGGACCCAGGTCCATTTGGTTAAACTATAAGCAGCAAGCATTCCAATTTCCAACATTCCCACCACAAAAATGCAATTTTAACAATGTTCCGAGTAGTGAAGCAAGCATATTATAACAGTACATGTTTCAAAGGCACCTGTAATCAGTTACCATTTCACTGTAATTAGATTACTTCCAGTAATTATTTCACATTGTATCAAGTTTCTCCCCAGAAACGGACCACTCAACGAACGCCTCCTGTCCAGTGCCTGTCACTCATAATCGTGATGGTAATATAACACACACGCGAACATAAACATGAGATCATGTTTGGCAGCTTTATTGCCTCCTGCTGTTCAATGACATAATTTGCAGGAGACACTCAATTCAACAAGAGCGTAACCTTATATGACTCCCCAGTAGTACCACACAAGCATGCGCACTCGCGCAGGCAAGCATGCACGCAGGCATGCACGCAAGCACGCACACAATCTGCAGTCACCCATTTTCAACCTCAAGTGGTAGAGGAGGCTGAACGAACAGCCAAAAAGACAGCCAAAAAGAACACGCACAAGTATGTCACAAATCAAGAAGTGAAAAAGATTCGCACACCATTTTCTGCTCCCAAATAATTATTTCTCAGAAAATGGTGTACAGATTTGTTTTATTTCTTGACCCATTTTCAACCTATCTTGAGTATCTTCATATAATTGGCTGTCACTAATGCTCATTTCTGTGTCGCAGGCTGTGGACAGTGCAGAAACAAGAACAAAGATTTGTAGTTTTATGTTAGAACAATGGCTTCTATTTCAGCATGCTAAACTAACTTCTAAGACATGACATCATGCAATGATGTCATTGGTTCCTGAGCTGTCCCCAGCTCACCAATGAGATACAGAGTGAGACAGAAATGGTGGCATAGCATAATGACCATTAGTGAGGACCAATTCATGTATAATTTGTAGCCACACGGACCGACATTAAGTAGTTGGGAGTTAACAAGTAGTTGGGAGTTAATGAACAAGTCACCTCGGGGGTCCGTGAGGAAGATGAGGCACCAGACACACGCCACGCAGCAGATGAGCAGGCCGGCGGCGAGCACGGCGCGGTCCGCCACGCGGCTGCTCAGCCAGCGCACGAAGAAGAAGCCCAGGATCACCTCTACGCCACACAGGCCGTACATCACACTGTTCCCCAGCTCCCCCCAGCTGAAGTAACGCTGAGTCATAGGAGTCACCATGGTCTGAGAGAGAGAGGGGGAGAGACAGAGCAAGGAATATTATTTGCAGGCATCTTTTAACTAAACTCAGCAATTTATACTATATACGCCGTATACCTTTCCATATCGTTGCCGTCAGGCAGAAACCTCTTCTCTTCAAATTTTAACTTTTGGGGCTCTCCATCTTATGCCATATGCCATGCCAGTAATAAACATTTTCCGAGAATTACGCATTTAGGAGCTTCCACTATATGCGTAAACGTTATCTTGCGGCCACAACCCACTATTCATTTTGCCAACTCCTATATTTGCGGGTGGAGGTGTGTCTGTAGGCGTGTTGATGCCCTATATTTGCTATCTTTAGCCACAGGTTTAGGACAATGGAAAGTGCCTCTTCAAACCACCCGTAATGCGAATTCTGTTTGATAAAAGAATGCACTCCTTAATGCGCTCCTCTGAGACGGTGAGACCCGAGTTGGAGATGCCTCGGCTTGAGTCATGTAATGTTGCACAACAGCTCAGAGGTCTCGTTCTGTCTTAATTCTCCACAAATCTCTGTGATTGGAATTTTACTATAATCAGCAGTGGCAATTCCTTGTGCTTATTGTGTTTAATTGTCTAGTCAAAGAAGTTATTAGATTTGCACGAGGCTGTGTTGGAGCTACTGGGCACAAAACAACCCGGCCTCTGTATCAAATATAAATATGCTATATTTCAAGGCAGCAACGTGTGTCGCTCTTCCTGTGTAAATCACTGGGCATAATGTTAAAGGTATATTCAGTGATTTCACTTAATTCAAATATCACTTATTTTTTTGTTTTGTTGTGATAATCCTCCCTACTATAGAGTGTGCTGGCGATATAAGGAGTTCCTTCCTGTCCCCAGTTAACCCCTGAGGGTCAAAAAACCTTAGGTTTCGTTTTTGACTCTCTATCCTGATTGGACGAAAGGCTGGGTCCCACAGCCAAAAACGAAACCTAAGGTTTTTTGAGTGAAATCACTGAATATACCTTTAAATGGAGAATGGATCTCTTAAAGGCAATGGCAGGTGGCACGGTGATTGGTGTAATCATTGTAACGCCCACCTATGCATAATGTAAGGGGTAATGGAGGTGTTTTAGGGACTTAGGCTCTGGCACAAGATAACACATTTTACGGGGCCACACCTCTCACACTATACTAAATCCCCAAATTAAGGAGCGAGAGAGAGATGGGGAGGGAGGGACATAGGGGTGGTAAAAACAGGGGTGGGAAATCTTTTGGGGTATGTGATCTACAACGCTTGACAGTTCTAATGGACCACCGTCACCAGCCAAGTCTGATTAGTTATTATAGACTGCTAATGAGGATAATGCACAGAATAATGAATCATGATGTTAATAATAAAGTCTGAATATCTGCAGAGGAAAGTGCTATCGAAATAAATAAATGAATGTCTTTGTCTGATATAATCATAAACACACGTTTCCCCACCTCTGCAGTAAAAGTATCTTTTAATCTATGACTGAAACTTATATACTATTTCAACATTAAAATATCCTCACAAGCCAAGATGAACTGATAGACCTTTATTGATTGAATATCGACCAGCTCAGAGGCCTTGTGGTTAGTGTGTCTGCTCTGAGGGTTGAAAGGTCAGGGTTCAATCCCCCGGCAGAGTCATACCAAAGGACTATAAAAGTGCTTGCCACTCAGCATCAAGGGTTGGACTGAGCGTTAGTCCCTGAGACATACTGGCGTAGTGTAGCCTACTTGTACATCAAGCTGCCTCTTGTGTAGACAGACTAGACACCATCTAGGACCCTTTCCTGCTCTACTGTGAGTGTCCATGTCTCATCCTCGTTCAGCAGTACTGATTCTACTGCAGCCACATGCAGCCGCCTCTTGCGGTCATCTCCCAATATGCCAGATTTCCACACTCTCCTCATTCAATACAAAGGTATTCCAAGCACGTGCCGCAGAGACTTTCAGAACCTGTTCCATTGAGGCAGTCCAGGCACTCAGACATTTGAAGTCGTTGACTATCTCAAGGTGTCTCTGTCCTCCATGTTAAAATGCCATTATTTTGGTTTTCATGTCATTAAAGCTTGAGAATCTTCCTGCACTCCTTTTCTTTTTATTCCTTATTTTTTCCCCCTTAAATTTAGAGTAGCCAATTATTTTACCCCCCTCTTGTTGTTGTGCCAATTAATTCCTCCCCACAACAGATCCAACAGATTTACCTGCCAGTGAGGAGCCCCCACCAGGAGGAATACTCCCCCCGCACGACACTCCCTGCGGAGCCTGCCAAGACTACAGAGTATGTGCAATGACCAATTTCAGCCTCCCCGCCTGGCTTCCCTCCCCTGAACACGGGCCAATTGAGTTTGCATAGACGCCCGACAAAGCCGAATGCACCACGTTGGATTTGAACCCACAAACTCTGCAGTGGTTAAGCCAGGGACTTTACAACTGCTCCACCCGAGTGCCTTGTCCTGCAATCCTTTTCTACTGCTACTAGCGGTTCCCATTATTTCTCTGCTGTGTCTGAGGCTAGGGCGATGTCATCATCTGCATAGTCGAGGTCAGTAATCGTGACAGTATATGCGCTCTCTTAGCTTTCCTCAGGACCAGTGTAAATTCCTGCTACCTGCCACTGATTGAGAGTCTCATGGCATGGTCCATCGACACAATAAACACGACTGAAAAGTCCTAATCTGTGATGTGTGAAACAGCATGAAAGGAGCCCCCACATACTAGCACTGTGTTTTACTAAACTATTAGCACAATGTGTAAAACGATGTCATATTGTTGTCAATCTTGCTCTTCTACATAAAGCCAAACATGGAATAAGAAATAGAGGCTTTAACCTTTGTTTTAGTTTTAAATATTCCAGATATTGGAAGATGCTTCTGAACTCGTTTAACCAATTAAAATACTCATTAAACATAAAATAATGAATAACCAAAAATAGCCAATCTACAAGCTCACAACGTGTCGATGTGTTGTGAGCTTGTAGATAGGCTATTGTCGGTCCATTAATGCTTGCATAGAAGACATGCTGACTTCTATGGAATCCAAATGATTGAAGTCTGCCGTGGCAACAGAAAACTTTAATCCATGTAAACAGCAGAATCTGCAGAAAGAAAACAACTTGCCTGGCCCACACTGGCCCTGGCCCAAGCTAAGACTCACACTTAAGCATTGGCTTAAAGGGGAGAAAGGGTTGTCATTATTTACCGTAGATGTGATGCAGGCAGTGAGTGGATATCATGTTCCCATTACAGTAATTAGTAACGTGCAATAACAAGAACACAATATCGACTCGACTGTATTCCTCTGAGTCTCTGCCAGCTGTTTAATCAGTGTTGTTCTTTTAAAGTGGCAACTTTAAAGCGGCCTTGGGGGTAAGTAGACTCAATTTTGAGGTACTTAGTGTATACCTACCGGTACTTGAGTATTTCAAATGTTTCCAATTGTTTCAATCGTTCTCCTCCAGTACATCTCAGAGGCAAATTCTGTACATTTACTCCAATAATGATTATTTTAATTTTAGTTGCTAGTTAATTTGCATATTTATATTATTGTTACAAAATATACATTATTCAATTAAGCTCTGAATGATTGACCAATTTTGAAAACCTTTGTCCAAAACTTAATTCATTCAAATAAAAAGAAAGTAGCAGATCTGTAGTGGATGTGGTACTTTTGAGTGACACTGTAGTCTGATCAAAGGCATTAATTTACCAAGATTTAGAATAGGAGATAAGAAGTTTCTGCCTGGCAACAACAACGACTTGTAAGAGTAGTATTTCTACCACTGTTTTTGGACCCCCCCCCCCCCCACACACACACACACACTCACACTCACACTCACACTCACACTCACACTCACACTCTGCACTCACCTCCAGAGCAGTCTGGTTGAAGAGAGTAATGAACTGGGCCGTGAGCAGAACCACCACCTCTTCTCGAAGCAACTCTAACACACCAGAGGAAAGATGGAGAGAGAGAGAGAGAGTTTAGTACAGTGATTCTCAAGTGGGCCCAGTGATCCAGAACAGGTGGAGAAGCACTGGCAGTGAGTGGCTGAGATTGAGAAGGCTTCCATGCTTCCACAGTTAACAGTTTTGTATTGGGTTGTGCTTGAAATGTACTACAATTCTCCAATCTGTTAATAAATCAATCAATCAAACTTTCCTACCTAATCTACCTACCTAGATACAGTACCTACCTACTGTACTTACCGACAGTATCTATCTACCCATCTATGATATATTCATTTTTCTCTCCTTTGCAATTTCCCCCTAGCGGCCCTCATAGGGGTCATGTGCCGCACTTTGAAACCCTGTAGTTCATACAGTAAGGCAGTAAGTACAGCAAAACTCCAGCTAGTAGGAGTGAAAAAAGAAGGCATGAAACGGACCTGGTCGCTGCAGATCCGCCAGGGGCTTTTAATCCTCACTCAAAACGTCAGGCATGATCAATAATTCATGGCTATCTCCGCCACTCACTAGAATGCTCTATTATGTGCATTCCAGCATGCTGGAAGGTTCTTCTCCACTTTGAATTGGAGCTACTGGAGTGTACGTTGCCAGCTCTCCTTCAAAGAGCCGACAGAATCAATGGGCAGAATGTTTTGCTACATTATGAATTCTGTATATATTACGTCCGCCAATGTCGACTACGGCAGTCATCCATTCTTCCCCTTCAAAGAGAGTGGGAATCAATAGGACAGGTCTGACACGCACGCACGCATGCACACACACACACAATCCAGTGCTTGTTCATCAATATTGGAACACACACACTACTGGTATCTGATACAAACTTCCCTCGACACTAATCCAATAGGACGCTTGCCTACATATGTATACACACCCTGACACACAACAGACACACTCTGACACTCACTAACACACATCTGACATACGACGGACACACACTAACAAACACTGGAGTTACCTAAGAATACATTTACATAGATTTTTGTATTCATGCCGAAGCTGGAGATTGTGTGTGCGTGCGTGTATGCATGTGTGTGTGGGTTAAATGACTAACAGTGAATATTCTACTACAGTGCATCACAGCTCATGAGCATTAGTAAAACCTCTTCCATCTCGTACACCTGTACCAGGCATTCTCAAACCTTTTAATTTCAAGGACGCCCAGTTTGATATGCATGAGGCTAATCACTCCGATCTGTGTGACCCCAATGCAAGGCCCACTCTCAGGACCCTTTTCCACCAAAATACACTTTGGTTCCAGAACAGGTTCCGTTCTGGAGTCTTGGAACCTTGGTGCTTTCATGGAACTGGCGGCCATTTTTTGGGGTTCCAGTTCCGAACCAACTTTTAGGGTTCTGAACCAATTCATTTTCAGTGGAAAAACTCTGAACTAGTTCAATTATTAGGCAGGAAAAAATAACTGAACCGGTTCGACCTCGGTGGAAAATGGGCCTCGGCGTTACAGACCCTGAAGGACCCCACTTTGAGAACCACTGCTCTAGTCTAAATCATGGGGACCCAAATTAGTGAAAATAGCAGATCTACAAGCTCACAACGCGTCGCTTCATTATCGTGCCGCGATGTGAGCGTGTAGATCGACTATTTTCACTACTTCTTAAACATTTGTTTTCTAATTTATAGAATTTATTTTTATTTTATTTTATTTCTTCATGAAATTATTAAAATTTAAATTACTTAAAAGAAAAAAGTATAGGGACCAAAAACTATTTGTCCGCGACCCACAACTGGGTCCCGACCCAGTGTTTGGGAACCATGTGGTACTCTAGACTAAACCACCTGAGTGTCTGACCGTCTGTCTGCTCACCACTACTGCTGATGTACCACCTGACTGAGTGTCTGACCGTCTCTCTGCTCACCACTACTGCTGATGTACCACCTGACTGAGTGTCTGACCGTCTCTCTGCTCACCACTACTGCTGATGTACCACCTGACTGAGTGTCTGACCGTCTCTCTGCTCACCACTACTGCTGATGTACCACCTGACTGAGTGTCTGACCGTCTCTCTGCTCACCACTACTGCTGATGTACCACCTGACTGAGTGTCTGACCGTCTCTCTGCTCACCACTACTGCTGATGTACCACCTGACTGAGTGTCTGACCGTCTCTCTGCTCACCACTAGAGCTGATGTACCTCCTGACTGAGTGTCTGACCGTCTCTCTGCTCACCACTAGAGCCGAGGTGTTTGAAGACCTTGGCGGCAGACGGAGGCTCTGCTTCAGACGACGTGGACGTGGTCTCCTCGTCGTCCGAGTTGACGGCGCTGTAGGTGTGCACCGCCTCCTCGTCGGAGCCCACCAGCGGCACCTCCTCCTCCTCCACCTTCAGATGCGCCAGCATGACGCCGCCGCCGCCCTCCGCAGCACCGATGGGGGGGAGGTCCCAGTAGAGACCCAGGATGACAAACTGGAGCAGGGTCCACATTAGGCACATGAAGATCTACAACGAGGGAAGGGAGAGAGAGATATGTAGTTCAGAACTCAAGTCTCGGATTGAATGAATATAATTATTTATTGAGCATGAATGTAAACATATTGAGCATAAATATTTATAAGCCTATTTAGCGTCAAGGCTCTGTCTCGTTTCATTCATTCCCTGTAAAGCGTGAAATATGATTTGAGTTGTCTGCCTGAACTAACTCTGCATGTACGTGTAAGGTATAGATTAATTCAACCAGAATGTATTTTCAGGGAAATACACTGAGGGCAGGACCCTTATTTTCAATGATGCCGACGATTACAAGAAGCATAACACAATAGAATCATAATATTGAAATAAGAACAGGATAAAAACAGGTACCGGAAAAGCAAGCAAGGAACAAGGAGTATAGAAAACAATAAAATAATAATAATTAAAAAAACAAAACAATAAGACAAAAAAACAATTATCAATAAAAACAACAAGATTAGCCAGTAGATTTCCCTAGTTCAGTGTAGATCCTGTTGCGACAGAAAAGGACCTTTTCCAGCAAATCTCTAACACCAACATTGTTTTTTTAAGCATTTTGTTGATGAGACCTGTCACACTCAATGTACGAAATATACCGGCAGTCGTATGTATCGTAAATTGTGAAAAGTAAACATGCAGTACCAGTACATTATACGCATTTCAAGTGAGTGGGAACATAATATTTTTGTTTCGTTTTATTCATTGAAATAAGTTCCAGGTGGCAGCTTTAACTCTGAGTTTAACTGCAAGTGTATATGTTATCTCCAAAAAGGACAGCACAGCTGTAGGAAATGAGTAGCACAATAGGCATAAAGACCACAAAAGCATTATTATTATTATTATTATTATTATTATTATCATCATCATTGGGGAACACAATCGCAATACAAAACATGCCATTATAAACATGAGTTAGACTATAATTATTATATATCTGGATTTACGGTGGTTAGGTGACCACCGAACTACAACATGACGTCACGAGCCGCCACCGCTCCAGCCCTTCTCTCTGTTTTTACTCACCACCGCTCAACGTTATTTCAGCTCCGGTGGTCAGCTCACCACCGGAGCGGTGGTCACCTCACCACCGAAAATCCAGACTATGATTAGGCCTTAAGTACGTAAGGTGGTTAATCAGTTCTTTCCCGTCCCATGCCCAAACAGTTCACAAAGTTTCATGAAAATATTATTGTTGAGGGTTCTGAAAATGTAACTTGTAGCTCAGAGATATGGGTCATACACATTTGGAAAAGCTGTGATGTATACACTACAGTACGTGTGGAGACTGTGAAAAGGATTTGTTACGCACTGTCTAGCTTGTGTCCATATTCTGGTCATGTCATTATAGGCGCATATCTTCAAAAAGTTTCAAAAACGCTCGGGTGACACTATAATACAGGACAAATTAATAATAAATTAATACATATTGGTATGTATATATGATACGTGTGTGTATATGTACGTAAGTATATATGCAATACTGTGCATAATAATGAAGTCTAGGTTTGTTTATAATGCACAATGTAAGTAGACATGAATGTAAAAATGTATAATTTGCTGGTTCATTCAATATGAACAGTTGTAAATGCAAAAATTGCAAAGAGACGATCTACAAGTTCCACAACGCATCATATTTGAGCAATTGTTCCTTACTTGGAGATAAACTTTCAACAAGATCAAACTTTAAAAGACACAGGATTATCAATCCTATAGGTGGTTGATCTTTAATCTGACAGTGCTTTAGAAAAATATTAAATATGTCTCATCAGAAACCACAGGCTATATGAAGAGAGAGAGGATGGAAAATGGATATGTGGAAATGGATATGGAAATGGATATTAGTGGAAGATTTAAGACACATTTGACTTCAAGTCATGATGCAGAGAAACCCTTTGGCATGGAAGTACCTTAGGGTCATAGAAAAAGATTTATCCAAAGACACGAGCTGAATCACCCTTCATTACTGAAATATACACGTTTTTCAAAATGGCCGCCGACAATGAACCACTATTACACCAGACCCCATATATTTGCTTCTTTTAGAGCTATAATAATAATATTGTTGTCAAAGTATACATTTTTAGGGTTCAAGGGATCCAATTAAATAGATTTCAAGAATGAAAAACCCAATAGTTTTCTCGTTACCATGACAACAGGGGTAAAATATGCAAATTCATTTCGAAAAGATACATTTTAACAGGGTAACTTTACACCCCCTCACCTGCTAAAACCTTCATTTAGTTTTCCCTTTGGCATGGAAGTACCTTAGGGTCATAGGAAAAGATTTATCCAAAGAGACGAGCTGCATCACCTTTCATTTCTGAAATATACACGTTTTTCAAAATGGCCGCCACCATTTACAGCAATACAGCATAGCCCATATCTTTGCTTCTGTTAGAGCTATAATAATAATATTTATGTCAAAGTGTACATTTTTGGGGTCAAGGAATACAATAAATCTATTTCAAGTCTAAAAACCCCAAATGTTTTCTCGTTACCATGACAATAGGGGTAAAATTTGCAAATGTAATTAAGAAAATACGTTTTAACAGTGTAACTTTCCACCCCCTCACCCCCTAAAACTTTAATTCAGTTTTACCTCTTGCATGGAAGTACCTTAGGGTCATAGAAATTACATTATCCAAAGAGACAAATGACATCACTCTTCATTTCTGAAATACATGTTTTAAAAAATGGCCGCCGCCATATACAGCAGAGCCCATATCTTTGTTTCTGTTAGAGCTAAAATTATGAAATTGGTGTCAAAGTGTACATTTATGGGGTCAAGGAATCCAATTAAATAGGTTTCAAGACAAAAAAAATCCAATAAGTTTTCTCATTACCATGACAACAGGTGTAAAATATGATCATTTCATTAGAAGAAACCTGCTTTAACAGGGTAACCTCCACCCCCTCCCCACCACCCTAAAACTTGTACTTAGTTTTCCATTTGGCATGGAAGTAACATTGCAAAGAAATTATTCAAAGAGACAAATAAGATCACTCTTCATTTCTGAAATATATGCATTTTTAAAAATGTCTGCCGCCATTTACAGCAATACAACATAGCTCATATAATTCTGTTAGAGCTATAATATTGGTTTCAACAAAGGAATTCAATTGAGTAGTTTTCAATGCAAAAAATAAAAAATCACTAATTACCATGACAGCGGGTGGACAAATATGCAAATTTAATTTAAAAAAAATACATTATTTACTTTTACTTTTGGTATGGAAGTACCTTATAGGGCAATAAGAAAGACATTATTCAAAGAGACAAATAAGAACACTTCATTTCTGAAATATATCGTCACCTTATTAAACTAATGGCCTAAGTAATTTTTTGCTATGTTGGCCTGTCGCGTGTCCTCCCACTGTAGTGTGTGCATGTGCACATCTTGTTACCGGGGCGGACCGGGGTTTTTTCCAAATCACCCAAATCACTGAATGCTCCTTTAAAGATTCCATATTTGTGGTTTCAATAATTGGGTCTTATCAGTACAGTTAGTGCTTCCATCACACGTTACATAACATGAGAAAAGGGCCACTTAGTTGCAGAGGTGAGTGTGTGCGTGTCATACGGTTATTAGGGGTTGCTTGCTTTTCAGAGGACAGTGTTACTTGAGGTCAGGAGGAGATCAAGTTCTACCAGTTCTACCTTATCAAACCCAAACTATTTGGTTTGGTACGGTAGCTTCCATAGTTTGTGACATCTTGATGAGACATCCTAGAGACAGTCTTAGACCTTGCATAGTTGTGATGTCATGCATGAGAATGGACAATGGAAACAGAAAGATAAGAGTCAAAACCATCATGTGCATGTACGTACATGATGGGTGATTAGATAACGATAAAAAGAGCATGCCAGGATTTAAAGAAATGCACCGTCACACCTAGTTCCATGCTAGGGCTACTAACTTTGATCAGAGGTGAAACAAGCTTCTAAGTGGAGATTGTGGACGCCCAGGCTGCGGATCACTGGTCTCCACGGATTAGGATTGTGGAGAGTTATTATAGTTATGTATTGTTACACCACCAAGATCCAACTCAGTGAGCAGATGGAGGTTCTGGGTCTTTAAGCTCAGTGAGCAGATGGAGGTTCTGGGTCTTTAAGCTCAGTGAGCAGATGGAGGTTCTGGGTCTTTGCTGTTTTTCTCAAAGGCTGTATCTGCCTAAGCTTAAGAAAAAAGAAGGAAACACTTTCTCTCAACGGTGAAATCGTTTTTCAGCAAATGTATTTGCTCAGTACTGCCATCATTTGCTTTTGTAGCAAATAGATCCTTCTGAATAGAAGTGTTTTTGCTGCACCATTTTCCACTGTAAATAATACATAACAATAGGCTACAGACACATGTTGATGACCCCTGGTCAGGAGACTGATTATAATAATAATGTTGAGGCTGAGGTTGTGATTGATGTGCACTTTGAGATCAAAGTTAAGAGACTAGGGGCTCCATTTCCGTCACCGCTAAACCCCTTATCCCTAAACCCCTTATCCCTAAACCCCTTATCCCTCAACCCCTTTGCCTTTTTTACTATTTTGAAAAACATTTTTGAATAGTTCAACTAGCCAATCTACATTGACACGTTGTGAGCTTGTAGACTGGCCATTAATTTTAACTATTAAAAAATGTTATGCAAAATAGTAAAAAAAAAAGGCAAAGAAGTTTAGGGATAAGGGGTTTAGCGGTGACAAAAATGGAGCCCTATATCTCTAAAGAACTACACACACCATATTAGATTATGATCATCTTTACAGTGCTAGCCTATTACCAACTGCAATCAATGGCAAACCACTTCACCTGTGGGCAGTGTGCAATTTGCAACTTGCATTCAACTGCATGTGGCATATTATCAAATTATTCTGTTGTATCTGTTGTGAGATCTTAATTTTAATGCATATTAAAATAATAACTCTAGTTTTTGGATAAGGCAGGTTTGGGGCCACAATGCATATAGTAAAACAATAGCTGATCTACAGCTCAAACTGTGACGCGTTTTGAGCTCGTAGATCTGCAATTATTGCAATTATTTTTTATTGGAATCCTGAATAATTGTTCAGCTATTTCTGAATTAGAATCCTGAAAATGAACGTTATTATTTAATTCCAAATACATTTATATGAACTTAGATGCAAATACATTGGACATAAAAGGGCAGAAGTAATTTTGCCTAAATAAGGTTTATAATTGCCTAAGTTAAAATAGCATGTTCAGATATTGGCGTAAGTCATTCTATCCTTACATGTTACATGATTGACATACACCATTATTTGTATGTCAATAGGTATATTTTTTCATATTTTTTGGAATTGAATAAATTAAGAAATATAATATATTATACATTTGGCACAGTTTTTTGTGTTTCCTGAAAATCTTGAAAAAATGACTTAGGCAATTAGTTTAATAAGGTGACGATATGCGTTTAAAAATGGCCACCACCATTTGAAGTAATACAGCAGAAGCATATGTTATCCCGGGAGACTCAGGCAGTTGCAGGCCTGACGGGAAGCAGCCAGTTAGGCAACTCCACAGTGGCAAAGCCCGGTTGGTGAGATCTGTCGAGAAATGCTGAAGGCTCTGGGTGTTGAGGGGATTGGTTGACACTTGACACATCTTTTCAACATAGGGACAGATAGTGTGAGAAGTTCAGTCACGCGAGAGACTCAGAGTAGAGTCGATGATTATTCGCCTGGAAAGGAGCCATCTTAGGTGGTTCGGGCATCTGGTTAGGATGCCTTTTGGGCGTCTCCCTATAGGGAGGTCCTCGATGCAAGTCCCACTGGGAGGAGATCCATTCATTCACAACCATTCATTGGCCTTGGAACACTTGGAAGTTACTAATGTTGCTCTGGAGAGGGAAGTCTGTAGCTCTCTGGTGGGCTGTTGCCCCTGTGACCCGACTACGGATAAGCGGTTGAAGATGGATGGATGGATCTTTTCAATATTGCGTGGAAGTCTGGTACTGTGCCTAAAGAGTGGCAGACTGGGGTAGTTGTGCCATTCTTTAAGAAAGGGGACCAGAGGATGTGTGCCAATTTTAGAGGTATCTCATTGCTCAGTCTCCCTGACAAAGTTTACACCAAGGTACTGGAAAGGAGGGTCTGGCCGATAGTCAAACCTCAGATTCAAGAGGAGCAAGGTGGATTCCGTCCTTGTCATGGAATAACTGACCAGCTCTTCACTCTTGCACAGATCCTGGAAAAGGCCTGGGAGTATGTTATCCGGTCTACATGTGTTTTGTGGATGCAGGGTGCAGGAATATGGGGTGAGGGGGTCCTTGTTGAGGGCCATTCAATTTCTGTACACCCAAAGCGAGAGCTGTGTCCGTGTGTTGGGCAGTCAGATTTGTTTGTGGTGGGGACTGGGGGTTGGCCTCCACCAAGGCTGCGCATTGTCACCTATCCTGTTTGTGATATTCATGGACAGGATCTCGAGACGCAGCCGGGGAGGAGAGGGTATACGCTTCGGGGAGCTAAGGGTTGCTTCACTGCTTTTTACAGATTATGTGGTCCTGATGGCACATTCGGTCCGAGACCTTCAACTCTCACTGGATTAGATTGTTGTCGAGTGTTTGGTATAGGAAGAGGATCAGCATCTCCAAATCTGAGGCCATGGTACTCAGCAGGAAACCGTTGTATTGTGCAACGCTGGGGTAAATTTAATGTCACCTTGTTGAGACTTATTTGATTAATTATGTGCATATTTTACCACAATTGTGATGGTAATGAGAAAAACATTGTTTTTTTGAGCGGCACTCCTATATGAACAGCTTTGTGTGTACGTGTGTATGTATGAGCACGGAATGTGCTCAGCTGATTGGCTGATGATGTATGATGAGTGGAAATGAGCAAAATTTTATAACCGAAGCAAAGATATTAGATCTGCTGTATTGTTGTAAATGGTGGCGGCCATTTTGAAAATGTGTATATTTCGTAAATGAAGGGTGATGCAACCTGTCTCTTTGGATAAATCTTTTCCAATTACCCTAAGGCGATTCCATGCCAAAGGGAAAACTAAATAAAAGTTTTAGGGGTGAGGGTTGAAAAGTTAACCTATTAAAACATATATTTTTTCGAATGAAATTGGCATATTTTACCCCTGTTATGGTAATGAGATTGTTTTATTTGTATTTATTTATTTTGCCTTGAAACCTATTGAATTTGATTACTTGGCTCAAAAATGTACAATTTGACATAAATTTTATTAGTATAGCTTTAACAGAAGCAAAGATATGGGCTATGCTGTATTGCTGTAAATCGTGGCGGCCATTTTGAAAAACGTGTATATTTCAGAAATGAAAGGTGATGCAGCTTGTGTCTTTGGATAAATATTTTCCTATGACCCTAAGGTACTTCCATGCCAAAGAGGAAACT
The DNA here is from genome assembly GCF_964188405.1 of Protomyctophum parallelum. Lineage (NCBI taxonomy): Eukaryota > Metazoa > Chordata > Actinopteri > Myctophiformes > Myctophidae > Protomyctophum > Protomyctophum parallelum. Next base: position 11,943,734 of record NC_139709.1, read on the forward strand.
AAATTAAAGTTTTAGTGGGTGAGGGGGTGTAAAGTTACCCTGTTAAAACGTATTTTTTCGAATGAGATTTGCATATTTTACCCCTGTTGTCATGGTAACGAGAAAACGATTGGGTTTTTTATTCTTGAAATCTATTTAATTGGATTCCTTGACCCTAAAAATGTATACTTTGGCAACAATATTATTATTATAGCTCTAACAGAAGCAAAGATACGGGCTGTGCTGTATTGCTGTAAATGGTGGCGGACATTTTGAAAAAGGTGTATAATTCAGAAATGAAAGGTGATGCAGCTTGTGTCTTTGGATAAATATTTTCCTATGATCCTAAGGTACTTCCATGCCAAAGAGGTTCTCTGCATCATGACTTGAAGTTAACGGCGAAAAAATCGGCCTTAAATCTTCCACTATATGTCTGGAATGGATACAGGGGACCCAAGCGCAGAAACAAAGCTGCACGTCAGATATTTCAGTGGATTGGGTCAATAATCAATAAGCATACGACCGGGCCTGACGTGCGAGAAACCACAGGTTTAAGGATGATCTTTTACCCCAGGAGCTGTGTACTTGTTCACAACGAATGGCCCCAGGTTGAAATCACACAGTCGCAGAAACAGGTTGAATGCTGGGCCTGGGCAAACACAACAGAGGAAAGGAGAGATTCAATGAAAACCCATAAGGATGGATGCACCTATAAGCAGAGTCCCATCATACATTATGCAGGTCTGAAAACCGATGTCAGTGCAGAAAATAATTCAAACTGCACAATCTCTTTCAATACATGAGGTTCATTTTTATAAATTGTGGCTATAATACATTTCATTAAAGGTATATTCAGTGATTTCACTTAATTCAAATATCACTTATTTTTTTGTTTAGTTGTGATAATCCTCCCTACTATAGAGTGTGCTGGCCATATAAGGAGTTCCTCCCTGTCCCCAGTTAACCCCTGGGGGTCAAAAAACCGTAGGTTTCGTTTTTGGCTCTCTATCCTGATTGGACGAAAGGCTGGGTCCCACAGCCAAAAACGAAACCTAAGGTTTTTTGAGTGAAATCACTGAATATACCTTTAAATAAACGATAAAATAGACAATGCTACATCATGTATTATCGTCTATTTAATAAAATGTATTAATAAGTACCAGTATGATCAAGTATGGCGTTAATTTAACTCTGGAGTTATAGGGGTCAATGCCCTAATAATCAATGCATGCCAAACTGGGGGTACTAAATGTTTGAGAACCACTGCTAAAGTATAACGGGGTTACAATGTTTCATAAATGGATTAAAGCAAAATAAAATCTCACGAGTGAAAATTTGTGTCCTAGAGTGTGTGATTTGTGAAACATTGTGAAGGGAGCCCCCACGCTGTTTCCTAAACAATTAAGGCAATATGTAAACTATGATGTTTTAATAATATTGCTCGTGGTGTTCTACATACTGCCAACCAGGTGAAGGCTTACACTTTCATGAAATATCCCAGACCATTAGGATTTTATGCCAGTTTGAGCACTTCAAATGCTCTAATTTAAAAGTAACACAAAACAGCCTATCAACAGCTCTCAATGCGACACAGATGCATGGAGAGCTGTAGATGCTGTAGAGAGCTGTCTTCGCTTCCACAGAATGACATGCTGGCTTCTATGGAATCCAAGTGACTGAAATCGGTCGTGCCAACTGAGAACTTCAATCCATGTCAAACCACTTCAATAAAATGGACAGATTGAACAACATTAATCTATTTTAGATACTGTATACTGACCAATGAGAAGGCCGGCCTGACGACAGGCCATTATAGCAGCGAAGACGCCGGCACGCTCGTCTGAGCGCGTGCACCGCGTCAGGAAACCAAAGATGGAGGAGCCGGCTCCTGCACCAATACCTGACATGCATCGCAAGAACAACCATCAAAACCACAGAAAATCACCTTCATTGATTATGAATTTATTTACAAAATGTATGAATGTGCGTGCATGTGTGTTTGTGTTTGTTGCGAGCTTGTAGGCCTGCTATATATTGCTGGCTTTTAGTGTAGGCCTAAGGGTTAAAAATGCCATGAATTTTTTTTTTTTTTTTTTATAAAATCACTGTCCTAAAATGTTGATGTATAGTAGTGCGTGCGAGCGTGCGTGCGTGCGTGCGTTCGTGGTCACCTGCTACAAGTCGACTGCTCAACAGCAGCCATTTTGAATATCCCAAGAAATACATGAAGTTACCTGAGGATTTAAAGAAAAGACATATCAGATGGCATTTTCGAAGCATGAGGTCATTCCGCTGCCCCCCCCCCCCCCCCCCCCAGGTTGGCAGAGGAAGTGTAGCGCCCAGGATTACATTAGATAATTGACACTGGGTGAAATCAATGTAAATTATAACCTTTATGCCTTAATGCTGTTTTCATTTAAGAATATTCAGTGTCCACTAGTGTGTAACAAAATACTGTTATCTTTGTAAAGAATGGCTGAACTTAAAATACAATTCTTAGTTTAACCTTGGTAGTAGCATCCTCTTCCCCCGCCCCCCCCCCCCCCCCCCCCCCCCTCTTTTCTCTGTAAATAGAATACCTTTCGATGCTACTGAGGTTTTTACAAATATATATTGTCTTGTACAGTATGTATGTATGACCAATACATTTATTACAATAGACCACGATGGAAACAAGCCCGCTATACAGGTAAGTGTTTCATGGTGTTATCCTTTCGGCATAACCTTTGACTCCTGTACTGTTAACAAACACATTGATAAAGTAGTCAATCAATGAATCAATCCTATTTGATCTGGTAGTGGTCATATCCTGATTTCAGGATACCATCCCGAGAACATCCCGAGAACATCACGAGAACATCACGTTCTCTAAGGTTTCAGGTACCCTCCATAGTGGAAAAGAGGTGGCTCAGGGGTAGAGTGGCTGGAAACCACAAGGTTGCCAGTTCGAACCCGGGCTCCCATAGAGTTAGTGGCGAAGTGTCCTTGAGCAAGACACTGAACCCCTAATTGCTCCTGATGTGCTGGTTGGTGCCTTTCATGGTTTCCGCGATCATCGGTGTATAAATGTGTGTGTGTGAATGGGTGAATGTAATGCACAATCTATGTAAAGCACCTTGGATAAAGGCGCTATATAAATGCACCACTTACCATTTAGAGTAGCCAAATGCTGCTCCCCAGCAGACTTATAAAACTGCATTTTATCCACACTTAAGCTATATAGCTTAAGTGTGGATAAAGTGCACAGCAAGCACCCTATGCTTTGGCTTATTCGGCCCATCGCATTATCCACACTTGATCCACACTTGAACGCTTGGCACTTAAAGTGCTCGTTGTTCTGAGTCCACAAGAGTGTCCTGATTGTCAAAGCAGTGCACTCCATGTGCATTATATAGACAGACATATATGAACCTTATTGCTAACTGAAATCCTAGCATTACCATTCTCAATGTACTGCAATTTAAAGCTCTATATTCTGATAGTACTCATTGTTTTAGAAGAGTGTTTGTTCAATAACAGAAAATTAAACAGAACATGCATTTTCAGGTCGGCATACCAATTGTATCCAATCAGGATGGAGAACTCAGTCAGGATACAGAACAAACAAGTAAATTGGAAGTGATTATATTGAAGAGACTCCTAGTGCTTTAACATTTTATGTAAATGTTGTGTCTAACCAAAGAATATCACTTACCCTAACTTTAAATCAGCATAACTTTTCTCTTCTACCCTGGATTTGAAACTGGTTTCCTGCTTACAGTAAGTGTAAAACTTTTATCATTGAGCAAATAGAGCCTGCCTGCTTGGTCAGGGGATAAATTGGTAAATGGTAAATGGTGCATTTATATAGCACTTTCATCCAAAGCACTTGACTTTACATAGATTTTGCATTACATTCAAACAACTCATACACCGATGGCGGAGGAAACCATGTAAGGCACCAACCTGCACATCGGGAGCAATTAGGGGTTCAGACTTCATAATTGCTCAAAGACACTTTGACACTATAAACTCTGGGGGAGCACAGGATCAAACTGGGAACCGGCCTCTCTACCTGCCACTCTACCCCGGTAGAGTCTTGACCAACAGGTCAGTCTTGACCATCAGAGAACCAACAGGTCAAAATTCGTGTCAGATCCTGTGTCTACAGTATATGTGAGACATGACCAAGAAATGTGAACATTTTGGAATACATTTTTACTCAAATCAGCAGCGTGCTCACCGGCAATTTCAAAGAGGTTGGACAAAAGGATGATGGTCTTTGTTTTTCTGGTGCGGTCCGACCAGAAGCCAAACAGCGGGCCGATCAGCAGACCACTTAGACTGAAGGCCGACAGACCCAGGCCCAGAAAGTAGGGAGGGGCTTCCAAGATCTGGAGGTACCGCCATATTGTAGGCAGAATGACGGCTGAGAACAGACAGACAGAGGGGGGAAAGAAAGTATTACCAATGCACCGTCTGGCCATCCTCTTGAGTTAGATTTAAAAAAAACGTAGCAGCCCAATAATGTCTCCTTAATTAAAATCAGGTGCAAGTGGAGGAACGTGAGCTGTGGGAATTAAACAGGTGAATGACATTAAGTTATTTATAAGGGTCTGTCTATCCATGTCATCAAGCAGTACGTTTGCATTTACAGTAAGTAATTACAATTCTACAGACTTCACAATATATTATGACTTTTCACATAAGAATAATTATTTTTGAGTCTAAAAGTGTGAAAAACTTGTTTCACCACGTCTTTAAGTAAAAGTAGCAATGCCACAATATACATATCTGTTCAAAGTAAACGTCCTGTATTCAAAATCTCGCTGGAGTAACAAAAATATTGGCCTCAAAATATAAATAAAGTACCAAAGTAAAAGTACTTTTTTCAACATCTGTCATGGCATGGTTAATGCATGTTTTGTAATCCTAAAAAAATATCTTCAAAGTAACTCAGTTACTAGTTACACATGCAAGTGTTCAAATAATTGTAGTGTCGTAATAAGTATAATATTGGAGTACCAAAGTATAGAAAATTGGAAAGACTCAGGTAAAAAAAGAAAACATACCTCAAATTGTATACAACCTCAAATTGTACTTCAGCACAGTAGAATACTCAAGAAAACACATGTACTTCATTACTTGCCACCACTGATGTGTGACGTGTGTGTGTGCACGTGCACAACAATGCGTATGTGATCAACAAAAAACCCATGTTCTCTGCAATGAGTCAACGAGTCACGATGCCAGAATATAACTCCACACATCGCCAGTATCACATCTATAACAAATTCAATACTACGTAAAAGCAGATCAAAATGAACGTACCGTACTCGATGCCACTCAACAGGAATATAAATCCAATGGTGAGGAAGGTGAACGTCCGTTTTTTGTGGTTATCCATTAATACGTTCAAAGACTTCCCGGCTATTAGGCATCAACGTCTGCCTCCACATGTTCCAAGTCACTTCCAAGACGACCTCGTTCAGAGGAGGAAACTCAAGAAAATAGAGAACACTGTGCATCCAATTATAGAGAAGTGCTGTTCATACCGTTCCTGAAGGGAGATGTACAGTCTGAATATTTCATATCTTTTGTCAGGTGTGCGCAGACAACAAGTCTGACTCAGCCTTTTTACACATTACCACATTTAACCAGACAAGGAAGGTAAAAAAAAGTAACTGAAAAATGATACTCTGGAAAATCAAAACAATAAAGTTCCTTTAAGGACAGTTCCGTGGGCGCTGGTATTGTCTTGTTTAACAGGTTCTTCCCAGACCATGCACCCGATAAAATACTGTATAAAAGAAGTGTAATGCTTGTGGAGAACAGCACTCGTGTCTTCTTCCATCACAGAATACAGTAAGTCATGAAAAGTAACTATAAGTAGGCCTACATTTACTACAGTTTTGAGGTATTTCCAAATGTCTGTATCTCAGAGCCAAAATTCTTACTTTTATTCCACTATTGTTTGAAAAGTTTAGTTAGTTACTTTGGAGATTAAAATTTTGATTAGAAAACATACATTAACCACTTCAACCCTATATATACATTTTGGCCATTTGAAAATGAGCTTGTAGATCGGCTATTTTTTAAGATTGTGTACACATTTTGAACTTGTGAAATGGATCATTCTGCAATATGATTACTTTTAGTACTTATTTATATACTCAACTATATTTTGATATTTTTTATTTTATTTTATTTTATTTTATTTTATTAATTTTATTAATTTTATTAATTTTATTAATTTTATTAATTTTATTAATTTTATTTATTCATTTTATTCATTTTATTCATTTTATTCATTTTATTCATTTTATTCATTTTATTCATTTTATTCATTTTATTTATTTTTTATTTAAGTAAAACATTTGAGTACTTCTTCCTCCACTGTAAGTCATCATAGTAGAAAGTTCCTCTAATCGATCTGCAGGGAGACTCTTCTCTGAGGAGTAATAATATTTATTTAATGTGTATTTTATGTAACCGTTTAACAAAAATCTTGTTGTTTTAACCAAAAAATATCACATAGCTGATCTACAAGCCAATGTGAGGCATTGTGGGCTTGTAGAACGTTTTATTGTGGACACAAAGATAAGACCAACGTTTTGGACATCAGACAAGCAAGCTGTCTGTTTGTCTTTATGGAGCTGGTGTGTGTGTGTGTGTGTGTGTGTGTGTGTGTGCGTGCGTGCGTGCGTGCGTGCGTGCGTGCGTGCGTGCGTGCGTGCGTGCGTGCGTGCGTGCCCTAAGCATTGCCCTACGCATTGTGAGCTTGTAGATAGGCTATTTTAACTAATTCAGCTCCCAGGAAGACAGGAAAATGATCTTTTGGGTCTCAAGCTAAAACATTTGAGAACCACTGCTTTAACATTTGACAGTAATATGAAGGCACTATTGCATGTGTGTATAACTGAAGTGTCTCTCTTTTCTGTTCAGGTGACTTTTCATCATTCCTCAATCATTCAGCACTTCATTCACGAGCTGCAACATCTCTACGTTGAATGCGATCGAGTAAGTACCAGTCATACCTATCCACCTTGGTAGGAATAAACACATTACTTAAAACAAATAACAGAGCAATTAATAATATGTAGGGGAAAAAATCACACCTGTGTGAAGTGAGGGGCGCTCTAACAGTTTTAAACGGAGTAGCTGCAGCAACAGTTAGGTTTTTAAAGAGCAATGACCCCCTTCCCAGCTTATACAGATACAATAGGCAAACAACAAATGGCCTGAAATGTTCAAATCAAAGAGTGGAATAATAACTGTTAAGTAGCAACGTAGAGTATAGGACATTTCCCAATGGCCTGCCTGCATGTGCACTGATTTAAGGCATGATTTGAAACATTTTGTTCAAAATGCTCCACAACAACACAGTGAAACAGTGAACAGTGAAACATTCCATTTAAATCCTGACATGCATGGCCTTCATGAATCACTCATCATGTACTTAATTATCTGTTTTGAATCTCAGGTATGTTTCCATTGCATAGTTGTCTCATCAACCTAGAGTACACACCTTAATGAACTGACACCAACTATTTAAGCTACGTTGACAAACAAAACTAGTTTAGCCTGTAGAACTTCCTGTCTCCTCATGTCCCCAAGTAACACTGTATATACAAGGAACAAGGAACTGAAAAATTATACTCTGGGAAATCGAAACAATAAAGTTCCTTTAAGGACAGTTCCGTGAGTGCTGGTATTGTCTTGTTTAACAGGTTATGTAACCGTTTAACAAAAATCTTGTTGTTTTAACCAAAAAATATCACATAGCTGATCTACAAGCCAATGTGAGGCATTGTGGGCTTGTAGAACGTTTTATTGTGGACACAAAGATAAGACCAACGTTTTGGACATCAGACAAGCAAGCTGTCTGTTTGTCTTTATGGACCTGGTGTGTGTGTGTGTGTGTGTGTGTGTGTGTGTGTGTGTGTGTGTGTGTGTGTGTGTGTGTGTGCGTGCGTGCGTGCGTGCGTGCGTGCGTGCGTGCGTGCGTGCGTGCGTGCGTACCCTAAGCATTGCCCTACGCATTGTGAGCTTGTAGAGAGGCTATTTTAACTAATTCAGCTCCCAGGAAGACAGGAAAATGATCTTTTGGGTCTCAAGCTAAAACATTTGAGAACCACTGCTTTAACATTTGACAGTAATATGAAGGCACTATTGCATGTGTGTATAACTGAAGTGTCTCTCTTTTCTGTTCAGGTGACTTTTCATCATTCCTCAATCATTCAGCACTTCATTCACGAGCTGCAACATCTCTACGTTGAATGCGATCGAGTAAGTACCAGTCATACCTATCCACCTTGGTAGGAATAAACACATTACTTAAAACAAATAACAGAGCAATTAATAAAATGTAGGGGAAAAAATCACACCTGTGTGAAGTGAGGGGCGCTCTAACAGTTTTAAACGGAGTAGCTTCAGCAACAGTTAGGTTTTTAAAGAGCAATGACCCCCTTCCCAGCTTATACAGATACAATAGGCAAACAACAAATGGCCTGAAATGTTCAAATCAAAGAGTGGAATAATAACTGTTAAGTAGCAACGTAGAGTATAGGACATTTCCCAATGGCCTGCCTGCATGTGCACTGATTTAAGGCATGATTTGAGACATTTTGTTCAAAATGCTCCACAACAACACAGTGAAACAGTGAACAGTGAAACATTCCATTTAAATCCTGACATGCATGGCCTTCATGAATCACTCATCATGTAGGCCTACTTAATTATCTGTTTTGAATCTCAGGTATGTTTCCATTGCATAGTTGTCTCATCAACCTAGAGTACACACCTTAATGAACTGACACCAACTATTTAAGCTACGTTGACAAACAAAACTAGTTTAGCCTGTAGAACTTCCTGTCTCCTCATGTCCCCAAGTAACACTGTATATACAAGGAACAAGGAACTGAAAAATTATACTCTGGGAAATCAAAACAATAAAGTTCCTTTAAGGACAGTTCCGTGAGTGCTGGTATTGTCTTGTTTAACAGGTTATGTAACCGTTTAACAAAAATCTTGTTGTTTTAACCAAAAAATATCACATAGCTGATCTACAAGCCAATGTGAGGCATTGTGGGCTTGTAGAACGTTTTATTGTGGACACAAAGATAAGACCAACGTTTTGGACATCAGACAAGCAAGCTGTCTGTTTGTCTTTATGGAGCTGATGTGTGTGTGTGTGTGTGTGTGTGTGTGTGTGTGTGTGTGTGCGTGCGTGCGTGCGTGCGTGCGTGCGTGCGTGCGTGCGTGCGTGCGTGCGTGCGTGCGTGCGTGCGTGCGTGCGTGCGTGCGTGCGTGCCCTAAGCATTGCCCTACGCATTGTGAGCTTGTAGAGAGGCTATTTTAACTAATTCAGCTCCCAGGAAGACAGGAAAATGATCTTTTGGGTCTCAAGCTAAAACATTTGAGAACCACTGCTTTAACATTTGACAGTAATATGAAGGCACTATTGCATGTGTGTATAACTGAAGTGTCTCTCTTTTCTGTTCAGGTGACTTTTCATCATTCCTCAATCATTCAGCACTTCATTCACGAGCTGCAACATCTCTACGTTGAATGCGATCGAGTAAGTACCAGTCATACCTATCCACCTTGGTAGGAATAAACACATTACTTAAAACAAATAACAGAGCAATTAATAAAATGTAGGGGGGAAAATCACACCTGTGTGAAGTGAGGGGCGCTCTAACAGTTTTAAACGGAGTAGCTGCAGCAACAGTTAGGTTTTTAAAGAGCAATGACCCCCTTCCCAGCTTATACAGATACAATAGGCAAACAACAAATGGCCTGAAATGTTCAAATCAAAGAGTGGAATAATAACTGTTAAGTAGCAACGTAGAGTATAGGACATTTCCCAATGGCCTGCCTGCATGTGCACTGATTTAAGGCATGATTTGAGACATTTTGTTCAAAATGCTCCACAACAACACAGTGAAACAGTGAACAGTGAAACATTCCATTTAAATCCTGACATGCATGGCCTTCATGAATCACTCATCATGTACTTAATTATCTGTTTTGAATCTCAGGTATTGTTAAGGAACTTTTCAGCATAGTGTGAGCATCATAAATCGAGAGGAGAGGAGTCTGGTCTGATGATGTTCAATTTATTATAAAGTAATTAAAACGTGCACGAGTGATGAGATCACGACCTCTCAGAGGGAGAGATCGGGGTAACATGAGGAAAGATGGACTTTCATTGCATATATAAAGACATGAAATCAGCAAAGGGGTGCTGCCTGACATGGCAAGTTCTGAGATACTGGGTAGCAACTGGTTGAAACCAGTTACGTTGACTGGCCCATTTAATGACTGTAGCAGTGATATCTCCAAGCAGTGTCTCGACCTTGTAGAAGGCAGGGTTAAATCAGGTTAAGCAGAGGAGTGTACACAGCTGCGCAGCCTGTGCAGGCCTCTCACAATGTAACATGTTAAAATGAAAAACAAGGGGGATTGTATATGAACAGAGAATATAATTATTCCCTAACAATCCTCCCTTTTGTTTATTTAAACACATTAAATGAAACAACAAATCAAGAAAAAACGTGAATATACAATAGCAACAGAGACCCAGTGGAAATAGCATACGAGTATAACTTCAAACAACACAAACATCAGTCTTATACTTCAGTTGCGGGACACACACCATGTTGCATATAACACGAGGGATAAATGCACATTCATTCGTATACATGGTTTGAACAAAAAACAGAAGTGGGTGTGTCTTCCGGCAGAGTGGTAAATCTCACGGTGGGTAATGCCAGCGAGTAACCAGCTCAAACCGGGAGACAGGTGGCCTTGGCATCTTTAGGCCCTTAGAGCAGAGAGAAGGAGTGAAACCACAGCCTGGTATGCACGTACAGGACTTTGATTCACACCCTCCCCTACTTGTACTTATGCTCAGCCGAGCATACACATCCTGTAGACAAAGTAAATTCCAAAGCAAATTTAAAGTGTGTATATATGGACCAACTAAGGGAATAAGAAAAAACACTCCATCAACCACAGCCAAAATAGACCTTTCAGGCGGACGTTACCAAGAGAGAGAGCACCTGTGCAGCTAGGCATTAAAAACAACAAAACCAACCCCAAAAATGGAACGCAAAAGACAATACCGACACATCTTGTGCAAAAGTGCAACAGCAAAGTGCAACAGTTTTCCTATGTCACATGAAATCATCTCCCTTTTAGCGTATTGAATAACCCAGCAGCAAAGTACCAACAAGGTCGGGCATTATCAACATCATACCATCACTCCAGAAGGCAACAGACTTCCCTAAACTCGCTGCCAGCACTTATCACAAATCCCCTGTTGGACCGGAAAACCTGTGGGAGGCGACAGTTAGGATTCAGATTAAGTATAGAAGTCCATTGTGGGTCTCCACTGGGAAACAAACCCTGTTACAATTCAGACACCGTAGATATCAAACAGAGATCAGAGATGCGGCATTGTGAAAACAATGACCTCTCTGTCTCGTGTGCATCACCCAGGAAAGAAATAAAGCATGAAGTTAGACAGTAAAGAAATGTAGCATGAAGTTAGACAGTGAACCAACATTACAGGAAGCATCGTGTCGCCTGTGGAAAGAAAGGAAACAAAATGATACGTGGTTAGTGGGAGGGCGCCCATTAATCTGTCCACTGTGTGAAATCATTTTGAAGTAAAAACCCAAACACCATTTGTGGGCCACACCTTTGACATAACCCAGATGAACAAAATACCTAGTTTCAAGCAGAGGCCGCAGTCGGACATGTGACATGTATGCATACATCAATGAAAACAGTAAAAGTTACACCATTCATTCATCGCAGTGATATTGTTCGATTCGGTCAGTCCGAGTCGCCAGGTGGGCGTGCTTCCGTGTGCAACAGGGGCTTGCACCTGTGTGTGTGCGGTAGAGCAAGGTGTGTGCGTGCGGTCGTGCGCACGTGTGTGTGTGTGCGATCGTGCCAGTGGGTGGACAGTGGGGGGAGTGTGTGCACGTGTATGCATGTGCGTGTATGTGCCAATTGCACAACTGGACGTTTCTTCCGTGTTGCGGTTTTGGGCACAGGCTGTACCCCCGCTCCTGCCTGTGGGCATCTCACTGTGTCTATGCTAAGTGCAGATACGTGTGTATGACAAAAAGGCTCCACCGGCGCATGCTGGAGGCAATGACAAAACCTCAGCAGATCGTGTCGCTCCTCGCAGCCTAATGGCAATGCAAACTATACCTCGTCGTCGAATCAGCCTCCTGGCTGCTAAAAGGTGTCCTACTCTGGCCCTCCGTGTCAGGGAGCCCGCAGCCAGGTCGTTGCTCCCTGGCTGGCGAGCTGGTGGAGCTGTTGCCCCCGCAACCCGAGTACGGACAAGCGGTTGAAGATGGATGGACGGATAGGCAGGGATCTGTGTCAGATCCTAGTAGAAACGAATCTCCACGTTGATGACGTCGTCAATCACCAGAAGGCCTGGGTTGAATCTTTAGCAGAGCTTGGCATGAGAGCACGTCTCCCTTTGTTGGATTTGTGCTGTCGACGGGCTGGTCAACAGGGAACATGGAAGGTGACATCCTTGAATACGAGATCCTCAGGCTGGAGATGCAGACGGTTGTGACCCCTCGGTGGGCAGGGCCATTTTCACTCTGAAAAAGCTTTTAGTTATATTAGAACAAATAGTTTACGAGCTCCGAGGCCAAGGGTATGGCCTCTGCTCCGGTGTTTCCTCCTGTGGTCGGCTCCAGAGGGATGCCTATGGAACAAATGTGAACGCTTGCGCATAACTCACCTAACGAATACCTACCTACAGATATTGGATGCAGTAGGTTTCTTCTGCTCAAGCAGAAAGTGAGCATAAGGAGTTAAGCCAAGATTTGATAGAGAAAGAAAGTCATTTGAAATCATCACAGCTGTCCCCCAAGTAGTCACAAACGGACAAGGAGGGCACATGTCGCCTGCATCAGACTTGTAAGCGTTGGAGAATTAGAAAATAATTAAAATAAATGGTCTAAATCCTAGTATAACCTGCCAGTCAGTCACGGCTGTGCACGGTCGTGCACGCTCGTCTCCTCAGTCAGTCCAGTCCTCCTGCAGCTCACAGGAATGCGTGGGGGCCTCTCCACTCCTGGTACCAGCAGGTGGGGGTTTCCTCCTATGAGATAACAGTCGATTCACTGCTTTGCAGGCGGACAGTACACACAGGCAAGGAGGAGAGGCCCTATCTAAAAAAAAAAATATATATATATATATATATACTAACAATAATACTAATAATATAGCCCGGGCTTAATACAAATGTAACAGTGTTTAAGCTAATTTAGAATCGTCCAGCTGGAATTGATATGAATTTAGCTCGACACATTGATAGGGGATAGCAAGAGCCCTATCACAATGGGGCATTAAAATGTGTCTTGAATCAGCTGTAGGCCTTCATCTGTAGTTGCAACATCATACATGTAACTTTACTAATTACCTAAAGGCACAGTGGTCATTATTTATTAAGTTATTTGCCCCAGTGGGGGTAGAAATCACACTCTGATCACCTACATTCCTGTCTACATTTAAACCACAGCTTCACTAACTTGAGCAGGCCTATTTGCATATTTCAATACATCTATTCTAACCCTAATATTTCACTACCAGGGATATTTCCCCAGTCCGTAGCTTCATAGCATCGTGAAGCCATCAGAGGCTCTCCGCACATGAATAGACCAGTCAGTGGTCTATCACATCATTCTGTCAACTCTCGTGTAAATTGGACAGAGAGGAACACAGCCGTTTCTGTCCAATAGAGGTATTCAATGAATAATTCGTCTCTCTCATCTCTTGCCTGGCCAAACCAGCTAGGCATGAACACTGTCCTCTCATCAATGTGGACATTCTCCAACCAGACATGACAACTGTCTAGTTTTCACCCGTTCGCTCAGTCTAGAGTCTAGACTGATAGTTATACACTTTATGCATGTTGGGTCAGCCAGTACGTCTTTGTACCAACTGTGATGCATCACTTCCAGTGGGATCACACTCACTCGGTACAAGTGATGCATCACATCCGCCACGCGCAGTGGCGTGCTGAATTTCTCCTTTGTTATTTGGCCTGTTAACTTCCAGATCCGTATTTATCACAAAGCGCAACATATTATAACCACAACAACACATTTAGGACATTAGAAGCTCATGTATAAACCATTTGAAACTCAAAATGAGACATTCTACATGAGGAGTAGATTTACTTTCTCTGACTTAAATAAACACCATTATAGCAGCTTCTGCTGCCTTTAACTAATAGACTGGATGTCTTTCTTAACACTCAGGTTTTGGCTATTTGAGAGCTTGTAGATCGGCTATTTTGCACACTCATTTAAGTGAATGGAACAGAAACTACACATGTTCAGCCGATGCTTGTTAATATTTCTCTTATTCAATCCATCAGCCCCCTTGGGTTGGAGGTTGTTTAGCACACAGCAGTAACAAATCAGGTGGATACGTTCTGTGCATATCACTGCATTGACTCAGAGACTGCTCGCTACCATTGAAACTTGATTCTCAGGATGTAGCGCAGCAGTGCCAGTGTTATATGAAAACACCAGAGATAACACACCAGTATCATACTGGCATATAATGAATGAATGTGGCCCACCGAACTGTGCATTCTTAAAACACAACGTCATATTTCATGCACATAGTCACCTCGCTGCTGGGGGTAGCTTAACTTCATCAATGTCCATTTGCGACAAGACACAGAAGTATCGATACTATTACTTTAAACATTTGAGTACTGTAGTTGAACACTAGGTCAAAAATTACGTGGGCAGTTTATAAACGAACACTGTGGGGCATATGTAGTCAAGGGACATTCTAAAAACAATAATAATAATAAAAACAATCTGCTCTTTGTGTGTGACCTAAGTGGTGGTGTCATGCATTGTCATGGCACGGGGGTGTATGAATGAGTGAGGTGTGGGGTTGTGATTCATGTTTCAGAGGGTGTTTGTTCGCGTGCAGTGCTTTTAGGGCATGATTATGGTCTGTTTGACTGCAATTTAAGTGTGGTATAGTGCAATGGAAATGGCTCAGAGGATGTTTGTTTGCGTGACAGCATGGGACATGTTTCATTTCTCAGGTGGTGTGTGGATGCACGTGTCGCCTTTTGGAGCGTGGTCATAGAGTGTTTGAGTGGGTGTATGGAGTGCATAACTTAACCTGTGACTGAATCGACGTCTGGACGCACAGTGCAGGATCGGCCCCAGTTCTCTTATCCGCCACACCCTCACCAGACAATCCGGCCCAGTGCCCGTCATCTCCTTCATCCCTGGTCACCCTCAGTTGTCTCCCTTGGAGTCGCCCGACCCCTCCCCGTGCGGCCATGACCTCTGTTGCCGCTTCTCCAACGTTGTGGCCTGCTGTAGTTGAAACAACACCCATCATTCAGCTGTCGGTTCCTTCCACATCTCCTGCAACCACTCTTGCTGTCGTCAGATGTCTGCATTTCGGGCGGTGGTACGTTGGTTTCATCCTCTTCGCCTCGCTGTGCCCATGAGTCAGGATACAGTTAATTTGAGGCGGGCACAGCGCCTGGCTGTTGGTCGAATATGTTGGTGTGCTCTTTCGTACTGTCACTGTTGGACAGCACTGCATCTGAAATGTCAGTGCAGGACGAGCGTTGGACGTCGTCTGCGTTATTGAGTTGAATCAAGTCCATAGGCTGGGAGCAGCACACATCTTGTGCATACTGTGTTTCTTCCGTGTGGGCAGAGCCGTGGATATGGCTGAGGCGCAGGAGGCCTTGGGGTCGCAGAGGTCACAGGCATGTGTGTCGACAGGGCTGCTGCTGGTGGGGAGGGCTGTAGGCTCTGTGCGTGCTGGAATGCTGGCTGCTTCGCTGGACGGGGCAGGCAGGGCGTAGAATGACTGGTATGGGGGGGAACCAAGATCTGGGTCGATCCGCAGCAATGCCTGCAGAGGTGACACAGAAAAAACATATGCGAGTAGGGGCCCCCGAAACATGTAAATAATAATGTAAAGAGGGAGGTTATGAATTCTCATCTACACTGTAAATCCCTGGAACATGTGACACGTTTAAACCTAAACACCAGTGTGTAATAATAAAATGCCGAAGTTCACTCAAACACCTATATGACTGACTTTGAACACGTTTATGTGTTTAGAAAGTGTTACTGGCGATTAAACATGTTCTTCTGTTTATAATCTAAACACTGTGACACGTTTAAAAAGTGTTACAAATACATGTTTATAACTTAAACACTGATTCTATCTTAGGCATCAGTTTCACGTCGCTGCCAGCTAATACCCATGTAAACCTAATTGCCATTAGGGACATTAATAAAACCTTGGATCTTGAACCTTGAACCTTTCTGTGTTGCGCACATTTAGTCAGACTCTTTTTACTTAATTAACTAATTTACTGTGTGTGTCAGTGTCTCGGTTTCATGAACACTCTGACCCTAACTCTAACCGTAACCCTAAACCTTTGTGCTTTCCATTAAGCACACAGAGCTTTCGGAGGAAGGAGGCAGCGGGCTGCCCTCTTCTACACGCCCTAGTCATGTTATTGTTTGATATTTTATTATTAGAATATTTATTTATTTAATTTATTTTCCATTATTATTATTATTTACAATCCTTAGGTTTACCAATACTATTCATATCTTAATTTCTATTATTTTATTTTATTTTACCATATTGTTGTTATTATTTTACATGTGCAAATAAACTAACCTAAACTAAACTACTTCCCCAGAAAGGGAACCCCATTGAACACCATTCAGGGAGACAGCTAACAGACTCACGGCCATGCTTGGAGACCATATATTTCATAACTGGGGTAAAGTATGCCTCCTCCATGTGGGGTGCAGGCATGGTAGAGGAATGGTTTCCCATTCCGACCGCAGTTTATCTCTGCTTCGTCACTAACTCGTGACCACGCTCTATTACACAAGCGCACCAGTCTACCGTTAAAACGTCTTCTAACGTGGCCTTTATTTTTCGCGGGTAAAAATATGCACAAAAACCCAGAGTAAGCTTGATCTTTCGCAGGCCCCTTGCTCTATGTCATTTCATGTGCGCGAATGAAAGCATTCACACATCTCTCGATGACACAGACAGCAAGCGACAATCAAGGTTAAACAACTCTCTCAGACATGGAATAGGCAGGGCAGCCTCCTAATCTTTCGCAGGTCCCTCAACACGGGACAATTAGGTCCATATAATGTCCAATGCAACACATGGTGGTCAGCCTCAATACCCTTTACTTTACCTATTGTACATCAATACATGTCACCCAAGCATGGTCTTAAACAGTGAGTTAATACTCAGAATTTAACCTTTACATGATTCCCCACCCTAAATTCCCAATAAAGTTAATTATTTGAGTTTTTAGAAAATATCTCACCGTGTGCTTAAATAGTTCCTGGTTCTTTGGAGGTCTTGTCCACGGCCGCCCCCCTGTCTCCCTGGGGCTCCCAAGCGATTCCTCCTCACTGGGTCTAAACGTGGATGCTTGAGGCTGGCCGTATCGGCCAGGATTGATCAGTCAATCTTCCCTGGGAGTCCCAGACAGGAGGTGAGCGGCCGCTAACAGACGACCCTTGCTCGCCGCGCCAATTGTTAAGGAACTTTTCAGCATAGTGTGAGCATCATAAATCGAGAGGAGAGGAGTCTGGTCTGATGATGTTCAATTTATTATAAAGTAATTAAAACGTGCACGAGTGATGAGATCACGACCTCTCAGAGGGAGAGATCGGGGTAACATGAGGAAAGATGGACTTTCATTGCATATATAAAGACATGAAATCAGCAAAGGGGTGCGGCCTGACATGGCAAGTTCTGAGATACTGGGTAGCAACTGGTTGAAACCAGTTACGTTGACTGGCCCATTTAATGACTGTAGCAGTGATATCTCCAAGCAGTGTCTCGACCTTGTAGAAGGCAGGGTTAAATCAGGTTAAGCAGAGGAGTGTACACAGCTGCGCAGCCTGTGCAGGCCTCTCACAATGTAACATGTTAAAATGAAAAACAAGGGGGATTGTATATGAACAGAGAATATAATTATTCCCTAACAGTATGTTTCCATTGCATAGTTGTCTCATCAACCTAGAGTACACACCTTAATGAACTGACACCAACTATTTAAGCTACGTTGACAAACAAAACTAGTTTAGCCTGTAGAACTTCCTGTCTCCTCATGTCCCCAAGTAACACTGTATATACAAGGAACAAGGAACTGAAAAATTATACTCTGGGAAATCGAAACAATAAAGTTCCTTTAAGGACAGTTCCGTGAGTGCTGGTATTGTCTTGTTTAACAGGTTATGTAACCGTTTAACAAAAATCTTGTTGTTTTAACCAAAAAATATCACATAGCTGATCTACAAGCCAATGTGAGGCATTGTGAGCTTGTAGAACGTTTTATTGTGGACACAAAGATAAGACCAACGTTTTGGACATCAGACAAGCAAGCTGTCTGTTTGTCTTTATGGAGCTGGTGTGTGTGTGTGTGTGTGTGTGTGTGTGTGTGTGTGTGTGTGTGTGTGTGTGTGTGTGTGTGTGTGTGTGTGTGTGTGTGTGCGTGCGTGCGTGCGTGCGTGCGTGCGTGCCCTAAGCATTGCCCTACGCATTGTGAGCTTGTAGAGAGGCTATTTTAACTAATTCAGCTCCCAGGAAGACAGGAAAATGATCTTTTGGGTCTCAAGCTAAAACATTTGAGAACCACTGCTTTAACATTTGACAGTAATATGAAGGCACTATTGCATGTGTGTATAACTGAAGTGTCTCTCTTTTCTGTTCAGGTGACTTTTCATCATTCCTCAATCATTCAGCACTTCATTCACGAGCTGCAACATCTCTATGTTGAATGCGATCGAGTAAGTACCAGTCATACCTATCCACCTTGGTAGGAATAAACACATTACTTAAAACAAATAACAGAGCAATTAATAAAATGTAGGGGAAGAAATCACACCTGTGTGAAGTGAGGGGCGCTCTAACTGTGTGTCTTCCCTAAAACAGTTTTAAACAGAGTAGCTGCAGCAACAGTTAGGTTTTAAAAGAGCAATGACCCCCTTCCCAGCTTATACAGATACAATAGGCAAACAACAAATGGCCTGAAATAGGTTCAAATCAAAGAGTGGAATAATAACTGTTAAGTATCAACGTAGAGTATAGGACATTTCCCAATGGCCTGCCTGCATGTGCACTGATTTAAGGCATGATTTGAGACATTTTGTTCAAAAACAGGCCACTCCTGTCAATCTTAGCCAGGATGGAATATGAAAAATGAATGCAAACAAAGCGGACTCTGATACTATAAGATCATAAAACCCAGTACTTTTTTTTTAAAGACGAACGCCAACTTCAGGCTTGGACAATAACATCAACAGGAAGTATCCCCCCCAAAAAAGAGGCCTACTAGGTCGTGTGATGTAATATAATGAAACAATCTGAGTTGACAAGTAAAAGATAAAAATAAATAATAATAACCATGTTGTGCCATCTTCTCTCCCTCTCTCGCTCACTCCCTTTTCCCTCCGACCCTCCCCAATGTTTATTATCAGGATGGCCCTTAAAGATTACCCAATTCCAGATCTGGATGTGACCATGCAGGAGGCAGGCCGTGTCCTCCAGCTCACTCTGCATCCTGACCTTTACCCCCAGTTCATAAACACACTGGGTCAACAGGGAGATGTCCTCCAGGAGGTCCAGCAGAAACTACAAGTCTCAAACTCAGGCAGGGAGAACTGGGTGACCGACCAATTCAAGAGTGGGATCCTGTCATCGACTGCCCCCCTGCCAACCTCCACAGCCCTCCCTCTGGTCTTGTCCCCCTCTAGGGCAAGGAAAGCGTGTACTCAACTGGAGCGGGCGACCACTCTGCTCTGGGCAGTCGCGAAACTGATCAGCGAGCCCTCGATGGTGGAGAGCAATGTGTCAACTGAGCGCACGCAGCAGTTTGAGGTGTTCGCTGCGAGCCGCATTCCTGGCAAAAAACAAGATGAGATTAAGGTATGTTTTCTTTTTTTCTTTTTTTTCATTTGGGAACTCAACTGCTGAGTTGTTCTAAGCTAATATTCACATTGATATACAGGTATGTTGCTAATCACTTTATAATAACTTTATAAAACACAATTTCTAGGTGTACCCAGACAGCCTCCATGCCATCGTCATCTGCGCTGGAGGGGTGTTCCCTATCGACATACTCTGCCGGAGCAGCGCTGAGGGGCCGATGTCAGCTCTACCATTCCTTGATATCTACAACCAGGTTGCCTGCATGATCAATAAACCCAGAGAGGGGAATGGGAGCAACACCTCAGCCATCTGCAACCTTTCTGCCCTGGAGCGCAAAGCCTGGGCTGCGCTCAGGGATGAGATCTTGGAGCAAGGAGGGGCCGCTGCAGCATCTCTAGGGGTGATGGAGAGCGCTGTTGTGGCTCTTTCCCTTGAGGACTGTAACTCGCCGACCGGACTGGCCGATACTCTGAACACTGTCAGACTGGGAGGAGGAGATGGGCCCTGTCTGAGATACTATGACAAGGTATATGATGAGACCTTATTGCTCTCTCTCGCTCTCTCTCTCTCTCTCTCTCTCTCTCTCTCTCTCTCTCTCTCTCTCTCTCTCTCTCCCGTGCACACTCACACAGAATCTGAATTATTTGTATTATTAGGAGGCATGTTTGGACATACAAGGGATGAGCAGCAACAGAGACACGCTAACCTGTTTACTGTTCTCATGACAGGTGGTGAACCTGGTGGTGTTCAAGGACGGCACTGCAGGCATGCTGTTTGAGCACAGCGCTGTGGATGGAGTGGTGGCTGCGCTCGTCTCTGAGTGCATTTATCATCTCTCAGAGACTCTTGACCTGAACCTCATCCATGCTGACACAGGGGGTGTTGTTATAAATAAGTGTACTTATATTGTCCCTTCTCCTCTACCATTCCCCTTAAAAGGCATTAGCATCCCCAACCCAAGCCCTGCCTTAAAAGTGAGCAATCCAATTGTTACTTTCGATCTTAATTCTTTCCCTGACGTCTTTTCCACGATCCGTGGACAGAGAGGCCTCTATGAAGCCTGGATCAACTTCTCTTTGCAGCTGTCCTTGAGGCAGACTCTTGGGGATGCCAACAGTCATATTCTTATCACGCCCACCCACATGCGCCACTACAAACATGGCCGCTGTGATCCGACATATTCTGTCACCATGTGTTCCCGTCAGCTGGTCGATGCTTTAGCGTCCTGTGTAGGCACCGATAATATGCCTCACTATACCACTGACCTCCTGTGCTTGTTCCACGCTGCCTTCCTGGAGCATAAGAAGCTCATCAAAGCCACCAAAAGTGGACATGGAGTTGGTCCTCACCTTGCTGCCCTGCGTTCGTCCATCACTTCTGACAACCCACTGAAGAAGTTCCTGGAGCCGTTTAGCTGCCCTTCTGTTTACCTCACAGGTAAAGACTTGGTGGAAAGTGTCGACTGTGGAGTGGGGAATGTCTATGCTAAAGACCAGCTGGCCGTAATGTACATAGGGAGGAAAGACAAGGTGCGGATGGTTCTTAATGCAAAAGGAAGCTTTGCCATGATTCTAGAGAAGCTGCAAGAAAGCCTGGAGATGAACATGAAGCTAGTGATGCTCCTTGCCGTTAGGTACGCCATTGCATGCCAGATGGGGGCCCTAGAGTGTCTACTCCAACCAGGCCAAGAAGGGCCAATAAACAGAGACAAAGACCATCCTCTAGTAGGCCAAAGACCAGCTGAAGCAACAGCCAATACTGATACTGCCTCCACCATGAACCCAAAATATACTCTGATGATCCATGGTGGGGCTGGAGAGGAGATGATGCTGAATGCCAAAGTGGTAGGCATTATTGAATTTGCTCTTCAGACAGCACTGGCCCTTGGGGCACAAGTCCTTCAGAAAGGTGGCAGCAGCCTGGATGCAGTCCAGAGGTCAGTGGAAGCCATGGAGGACTGTTTCCTCTTCAACGCTGGAAAAGGCTCTGTATTCAACAAAGATGGCAAACATGAGATGGAAGCAACCATAGTAGATGGCAATGGCATGAATTCTGGATCTGTGGCTTGTATGCAGAGTGTCAAGAACCCTATAAAAGCAGCCAGGCAGGTAATGGAGAAAAGCACACACTCACTCATAGTAGGCGATGGTGCTGAGAAGTTTTTGCACGGCTTAGAGGAGATGGGGAAGCCTATGGAGCCTGATTATTTCCACACTGATGTGCGTCACAGGCAGTTAACTGCAAAGCTCAGTGGTAGCAATACCACAGACAACCATCCTCAGACAGTTGGAGCTGTGGCCTTGGATTGCTATGGCAAATTGGCTGCCGCCTCATCTACAGGTGGGTTAGTCGGGAAGCTGAAAGGGCGAGTTGGGGATACAGCAGTGGTTGGGGCAGGGATATTTGCTGATGACAAACTAGCTATTACCTGCTCTGGAGATGGAGATGTGTTTCTGAGGCACACGGTTGCACAGAAAGTGGCTAGTCTCTACCACCACAAAGGCTATGGGCTTAGGCAGGCGTGCAAAGAAGTAATGACTGAAAATCTGACAGGGAGCTGTGGAGGAATCATTGCTGTGGATGCCAAAGGTGATGCCGTGATTGAAACCAATGCCAGTGTGATGTTTGTGGCCTCCATGATTGATGGCATTTCCCGAGTGGAAGTGCTGAGACCCAGGACAACCTTCTCTGACGTGATCTGGGAGAATGATGAGCTAGTAGCCTACCTACATGCCAACCCTTGGACACCAGGAGCTACCATTTTGACTAGAAAGACTCTTAATGGGCCAAACAGTATCTTCCAGTTGGCAGCACCTGATTTTGTGGCCATGCTCAAAGGAGCAAGAGTTGTCTCAAACCTGCTATGTGAGCGACTGGGAGTACAGCGCTGTGCGCTAGTTTTCAATCCAATGCCTGACCAGCCAGCCCAGATTAGAGTGCTCCCACTTCATGGCCTTGAACCCAGTTGGCGTCCCCTTCTGGCTGGAGAGGAAGATTTTAAGGTACATAATCCTGGCTTCTGCAGCTCAAAGAGTGGACCTCGCTGGGATGATGACATACTGGACCAAGTTCAGGCCAGGATGAAGAGCAAACTGCCAACTTCAAAGGCATCGCCTTGCTATGATTTCTTAGGAGATGCTTCCCACGACGGCCTGTTTGCTCGAATTATACGTGGAGAGGAGCAACAGTGGCGAGTGTGGGAGGACAATGAGCATGTTGCGTTCCTCACTCCCTACCCTAACACCCCTGGCCTGACTGTCCTAGTGCCACGCACACCACTAACCAGTGACGTCTTCAGACTGGAACAAGAAGACTACGTCGCACTGATCCTTGCCGCTCATAAAGTGGCCCGGCTACTCGAGGAGGGGATGAGGGCTCGAGGTGTTGCAATGATCTTTGAGGGCTTAGAAATTGACCATGCTCATGCAAAACTCATCCCTCTGGCACCTTGCCCAGATGGAACTAAGCCAACTCCATTGCAAACGGAATACTTTGAAAACTACCCTGGTTATGTGTCATCCCTGGATGGCCCTGCAGCTGACCCTGAAGCCCTTAAGGAGATCCACTCTAAGATCACCCAATGCAGAGCTCCTCGATCATGGGAAGACCCTCAGACCCATTCCATGCTTGCCATCAAGAGCCAGTGGTACCGCAACTTGTTCCAGATTCAAAATACTCTCTTCCACAGCACAGTGGAATATTTCCACAACATCTGCCACTTCTCCTATGCTCTGACTCCTCTCACCACTGATACTATCTCCTCCCCTATGGGTTTGGGATCTGATTCAGAGCCTGTGTTAGTAAACATGCTGGGCCAGGATGTCTACCTAGCTGACTCCATGCAGTTTGTGCTAGAGTACTTCCTTCGCTTCCAGGAAAACCTGCCAGGGACCTACTACATATCTCCAAGCTTCAGAGGGGAAGACCCTGACGCCACGCACCTGAACCAGTTCTATCACGTTGAGTGTGAGCTGCTGGGTGACATGAACAACGCCATGCAAATTGCAGAGGGATACGTGACTCATCTTACCACTGTCATGTTGAAGAAACACTCTGATATCATCCTCAACACTGCTGGAACTCTGACGCATGTCACAGACATGCTGGGTAACCTGGATGGGAAGACACCGCTACCAAGAGTCACTCTGGACCAGGCTATTCCTATGATGCCCTCTGCTGACTGTGTGGAGTGGGTGCAGGAAGGCCAGCCCCGATTTGGCAGGAAGCTAACCCGTAAAGGTGAGCGTGTCCTCATAGAGAAGTACGGGGGCGCAGTTTGGCTGACAGAGATGGACCACCTGGGAGTTCCATTCTACCAGGCATATGTGGAAGGCACAGAACGATGCAAGGCCAAAGCGGCTGACCTTCTGCTGGGACTGGGAGAGACTCTGGGTCTTGGCGAGCGCCATTCCTCTCCACAGATGGTGCAGGAGGCCCTCAGACATCATGCAGTTCCAGAAGAGACTTACAAGTGGTACATTGACATGCGCCAGGTCATACCACTCCTTACCAGCGGCTGGGGCATGGGCACAGAGCGCTACCTGTGTTGGCTGCTTCAGCATGATGACATCAGAGACATTCATATCATTCCCAGGATGAAGGCAGTGAAGTATTTGCCCTGAGCCACAATACTTTGGGCAAACCCATGTGTCCCCTACGGTGACAATGGGAGATGAATGAGTTGGCCTTTGAGTGCTTCCATGTGATTATGTGATTACTCACTATTATGCTCCACATGTCCAGAACATGCTTCAAAATCAATATACAATATACAATTGTCCACATTAATCCCACTGAGTCGTTAATTTGTTTTTATTTGAACTATCATTGTTTTTAGATTTTCATTGATTTGAGCAGAAATTTCATGAATGTTATTTTTATATTTGAGGGGAGCTGGCCCCTCCTATGTCCAGCTTTGATTGTCCTAACACTAAATTCCATTGACAATGAATGGCCAGGTTTGAGTGTTTGGGCAAACACGAACATTGAATGCCATTGACAATGAATAGCCAGTTTTGAGTGTTTGTGTAAACATAAACATTGTGTAATCACAAACATTGAAGACGAAGGTGAGGACGCAAATTGTAATTGGCCGGAATGAGATGATGTATGATGATGATGATAAGAGCGCCCCTCACTTCACGCAGGTGTGATTCTGGTTTATTCAATAGCCAACATCTATATTTGTGCATGTCTCCATTGCTTCATTGAAAATTAGGGTTGTCCCTCATTGGTATTACTTTTTCTACCATATGTTATGAATGTAACACCTATATGTCCTTTGATAAACATCCGATCATTATAACCTGGCCAAAAGTAAATAATTTCTATCCACCCCTGAATCTATTCATCGTCACTACAAAATGCTGCTGCTCGCCTGTTAACTGTCTCCAGGAAATTCGACCATATCAGCCCCCATTTTAGCGTCCCTGCACTGGCTCCCAATCTCCTTCAGAATCGATTTAAAACTCCTTCTCACCATATACAAGGCCAGGTCCCGTCTCGCTCCACCCTACATCACCGATCTAATCTCCCCCTATGTCCCAACTCGCTCCCTGAGATCCTCAACCAAAGAGCTTCTTGATCCTCAAACTTGTTGGCTAAAGTCCAAAGGAGATCAGGCTTTTAGCGCCTAAACTTTGGAACACACTGCATTTAGAGATCAAGCGAGCTGAATCAGTGTCCTCTTTTAAATCCCTTTTGAAAACACACTTTTATAGATTAGCCTTCACTGCCAATCTAATACTTTAGTATTTTTATTTTCTCCCCTGCTGCTTATTATATTTTGTTGTCTATTGAAATGTCTTCTGCTGCATATTTTGTTGTTTGTCTATGTAAAGCACTTTGTAATGCAAATTTGAAAGGTGCTATATAAATAAAGTTTTATTATTACGTATATAAATCATTGTAACCATCAGTGCAATAAAATGTTATCATACTAATTAAATAAATTGATGTTAAAAATACACCTAGTCTCATTCTCAAAAGGTCATGGAAAACAAACATCTTCAAGTTATATTTGAGAATGTCATCTCTGGCAGTAAAAACCTCATATGTCCAAAACAGTTGTACTTTTCAGGATTCAGCAAAAAGCTGAGGTCATAGATCTGCTATTTTTGTGTTGATCTACTATGTTTGCTACTTTTGCATAACACAGATTTTAGTAATAAATAAATAAATGTGGAGAAACAAGGTTTGTTCTGTTCTTTAGCTACATAGAAATGTCTATTTGTATGTCTCTAAATGTTTTGATGAATTGAACAATGTGGACCCTGTTGTAAACAAGTGTAATGCTTAATTGGGTCGTCCACTCACAGTTAACAGTCTTTGTATTGAGTTTGTGCTTGAAATGTACTGTAAATTCTGCAAACTGTTAATAAATATTTCAATCAATCAATCAATCACTGAAGACAGCAGTCTCAGAAGACAGAAGAACATTGGGCATAGACCATGCACAGGTCTGACTTCAGATTCATAAGTGAATGAGGACAAAGAGAATGATCACTTGATCAAACAAAATGTTCCTATTATTCCAGATGTAGCATTTATTGGGGGGAAAATATGTTTATATATCCATGCCAACAATTTTTGCCTGACATTTTTACAGAATTGTTTCTCTATTTTAAAGTCACATAAAGGTACAAATGTAAGACCTCCAATCTTAGTTACTGTAGGTATAAAGTTCCAAACTGAAGTAGGGTTATTAAGGAACTGCTTAATCCAATTAGCTTTGAAGGTATTATTAACCCCACCAGCATTACAAGTATTACACCAGAGTTCTTCACATAATGAGTATTTTCTTCTATATAAAATTGAACTGTAATTTGTCAATTTGTCAAACGGGATCTGATGTAAATCACAGTTTACATTACGTTCATTCCTACAGTAGTATCTGATGCCATTTGTGTCCTCATTACATAATACAGAATGCAATAATTCCAAAAAGCGTATCTTATACTATTAAAGCTTCGCTAGCATAGAACACAATGATTTGTATAGGGTGATGCTAAAATGCCTCACCAAATGTTAATGGGGGGACAAAATATAATATATTTTTGAGAAGAAGTATACTGTAAGTATCACTGTTTAATTCGCCTTTTTATCAATGTTTATTGCTTTACTGATGTGGTAAATCAGGAACATTTCCACCCTAACTATAGAGGAAATTGATACATTTTTTTAAATGTTATTGATAAATAGGTATAGTCTGGTGTAGTCTGGTGACCACCAGAGAGACGGGTGACAGCCAGAATGTAGACGGCACCCGGGTGAGCAGAATGGGTTAGCGCCCCAGCCTGTGTCCTCCGTGAGGAGGAAGCCCAACAAACCTATAGGTGAGGCCTTTAGGAGGGCCATTATAATCCACCACTCCTGAATGGAGTGCCTGGTGGTGGGAGTCTGGTGCAACGCACAGGTCCTGGGCCTAGTGAGAGCAGGAGTGGACCTCATGAGATGTAGGAAGGGCCCGGACAGGATTCAACCGACAGAGCCTAGTCCTTCCATGCGCCAGATTTTGGTTCTCCGAGTCCCGGCAGAGTAGTTCCGGAGCAACGGATTGTGTGGCCTTGCTCATTCCCTGATGGACTGATCGAGGGTAGCTACTGGGACGGAAGTCGGGATTTGATCAAGACCCGAAACCCTGTTGACCTCAGGAAACATCACTGAAGATATGTCCCAGGTGCATTTCTTTAGTCAGGGTGCAAGTAAAAAAGCGACAAAATTTCGTTGTATCAGTCACATCTTCAGTCAGGTCATAGCCTGAGGGGGCAACACAGTAAGGCATAAAAACATAGTACAGGGCAAGCCCTTCAATTAGAAGTAGAAGTAGTAGAAGTAGCCTGGTGGTGACACTTGTGGATGTCTAGAGGGAAATTAAAGGAAACAGGAAAGTTTCAGTTCCTCATTAAGGCCCAATGTGTTAAGAGTACCGGTATCCAATAGGGCTATAAAATAAAGCAGCAATCTCTCTCCACCTTTTAGATTAACATTTGTCAAGCCAATAACAGCCAACAAAGTAATATTACTGTTTTGGCAGAGTAATCAATACTCATTGCTGGGTACAGAAATATATTACTATAACTATATGTGAACAGGGCACTATGGCCGTAGGAGTTTTAAAGTTGTCTGCGAATCATCAGATCGTTATGTATTTCACACTACAGCAGGGGTTTTCAACTGATTGTGAACCAGGGACCACCACCCTGACTTAGAATCAACCTGGGGACCACTATTGTGTTGGGTGGGGATATGGGCTAAGATTAGTGCTTTTGTAAGTTAACACTTAAGTTGCTACTGTATGCATCCCATGTGTATACATCCCACTGTTTCTCAACTGTTGACTACTACTAGTAAAATGTCCTAATAATAATGACTCAACCAGACAATCCGGTGCACACCCCTTCTTGAGATTCTAACTATTCTTTTCTGTTGAATTTCTTGAACTTCAATTTATCAGTAAATGACTACATGGATGGACTCATCATAGGTCACCAGGTCATTCACTTCCCCCTTCTTGAGATTCTAACTTCCGTTTTCTGTTGAATTTCTTGAACTCCAACTTGTCAGTAAATGACTACCGGTACATGGATGGACTCATCATAGGTCACCAGGTCATTCAGTTCACGGTTTCTCAACTAGTTTTCTAGAAACATGGTTTATTTTCTCAACGGAAAGAACATTTAAAGCAAATCAACAAATCCTACATTACTAAATGCATGGTCAGGGACCACATTCAATTGCTCCACGGACCACCAGTGGTCCACGGACCACCTGTTGAAAAGGAGTCTTTAAAAATAAATCGACTGTCATATGTGTGGCTTTCACACTAGTCGACGACTAGACATCACACACACTGCAAGAGTTCACCAAGATGCGATCCAGACACGATACGTGCAAGTGTGAGACCGAGACAGCTACTCTGTTGGCTGGGTGTGGCTCCCTTTTATTCAGTCAGCAGCCAGGTGTCTCAGCTGTCCTGAATATGGGTGATTGGACACTTGCCTAGTGTGGGTAGTGTGAAAAACCCCAGTGGCCTCCCACAGGCAGTGGGAGGCCTCCCTACCTATAAAGGCTAAGCCCCTCTGACTGGAACATACCACCCCGAATTGATTCCACAATTTACACCAGTACTTCATAATGTCCAGGGACAACACATATTCATCACATTATTAGTATACATCACTTATTCAATCAATTAACCATATCTAAACAATGAGAAAACAGGGTACTGCCATACTGTCAAACCCTCATACTGTTGGTATCAAGCATCAAGCATCAACCCATATACATACACAGCCAAAAATAATATAATTCTCTGCAACATACACAATAAATAATAACTTTAGCCATTCAGTCTCAGTGGCAGGCTGAACTGCCACAGTGTGTGTGTGTGTGTGTGTGTGTGTGTGTGTGTGTGTGTGTGTGCGTGCGTGCGTGCGTGCGTGCGTGCGTGCGCGCGTGCGTGTGTGTGTGTGTGCACTCAGCGAAACCCGCTTTCATGGAGAGGACTCTCTAACAGAGGCCGGAGAAGGATACACCTTTTTCTGGAAAGGGCTTCCACCAGATTCCCGCCGCCTTCATGGAGTAGGCTTTGCTGTGAAAACCTGCCTGCTTAAAAAACTCCCAGAAACTCCAACAGGCATCAGCGAAAGGCTGATGACATGGCGCATTCCCCTCATGAGAGGCCGACATGCAACTCTCATCAGCGCATACGCACCAACCCTGGATGCCAATGAAGAAGTGAAAGACTGCTTCTACAGCACGCTGGACACCATCATTCAGAAGACTCCACCCAACGACAAACTCCTGTTAATGGGCGACTTCAACGCTCGCGTGGGCTCTGACTACAGGCTCTGGGAAGGCGTACTTGGCAAACATGGCATCGGCAAGCTGAACGACAATGGTCTCCGACTACTAACACTCTGCTCGGAACACCACCTTGTCATTACCAACACCACATTTCAGCTAAAGAACAAACTGAAGACCTCCTGGCAGCATCCAAGATCCAAACACTGGCATCTGATAGATTTTGTAATCACCAGACAGGCTGACCAGAAAGAGTTTCAGATCACCCGGGCTATGCGGGGGGCAGAATGCTGGACGGACCACAGGATGATTCGGTCAAAAGTCAACCTGGAAATCCTCCCGCAGCAACGCAAAAAGGCTTCCAGCAAGAAGCTCGACTGTGCTGCCCTACAATCCCCCTCAGCCACTGAACATCTAAGAGGCCGACTCGCAACTGAGCTGTACAACGTTCCAGAAAACCCTGCCTTCGAGGACACAAATGATGCCTGGAACACAATGCGCACATCCATCTACCGTGCTGCCGAAGAATCCGTAGGATTCGCCAAAAAACGTCACCAAGACTGGTTCGACGAAAATGCACCTGGCATCCATGACCTCCTCAAGGAAAAGCGCAAGGCACATACCATCGCTCTAGCCAACCCGCAATCAGCAGCCCTTAGAAAGCAACTAAACACCATCAAAGCAGAAACACAAAGAGCTCTACG
>NC_139709.1:11979212-12029857 GCF_964188405.1 Protomyctophum parallelum
GAAAACGCACATTTGCATGTCCCACTGCGGCAATGCGAAAACGCGCATTTGCATGTTTTCACAGTGCGGAAATGTGAAAATGCGCATTTGCATGTCCAACTGCGGCAATGCGAAAACATGGATTTTCATGTTTTCACAGTGCGGAAATGCGAAAACGCGCATTTGCATGTTTTCACAGTGCGGAAATGCGAAAATTGCAGCATTGGTACTTTTACTTAAGTAAAACAATTGAGTATTTTTTTCCACCTCTGCCGTTACGTAATCAGCTGTGAGGCGACCGACTGTGCCACGGTGACCCAAAGGCATCTAAAGTCATCAGGTGTGTCCCAAATGACAGCCCCTTAGAGCCTTTACGTAATCAACACACACACACACACACACACACACACAAACACACACACACACACACACACACACACACACACACACGCTCTCTCTCTCTCACACACACACACACACACACACACACACACACACACACACACACACACACACACACACACACACACACACACACACACACACACACACACACACACAGTGGTGTTATTTAATTAACCCAGGCCTTAGAGGCCATTGAAAGAACATATTGAAACACACAATAACACCAATTAAATATCACATGGGTCGATGCCTTGCTAAATGAACTGTTCTGATGCAATTGTTTACAATAGTAGTACCTTTAACACCGTCCAATTTCCTTGCCTAAAATGTGACATGAAGAGTATAATAATTCATGTGAAAATGTGCCAAAATTATTTATTTGTTTTAATTCAAAGTAAATTAAGTGAAGTGGTGTTCTGAAGCCAAAATTTGGTCATAGCCAAATTTGTGCCCAAATGTGCGGACCTCATCACAATGATCACATCTGTGATGACAGCTATGGCCGTTTTTAGCCCAAGGAGTGTTTTTCGTGCAAAACGAATGCTTGGAATGGATTCAGAAACATGAAAAACCCCTTGACATGACAATGTATAACAAACACAAAATAAATCGTATATTCCAATCTGAAATAATAACTGCATACAATCTGAATATATTATTCAGAATCAAAGTGAAAAACTTAAAGTGCTTTCATCACCATATACATGAGGCAACTGCTGTTGAATATAGTCCATCAAAATGAGTATAAATTTATAAAAGACAAGTAACAGCATGTTTTTTCTTTGGTTCAAGTATGAAGTCCAGAAAGCATAAAATAAGTGTTGTGGAATATAACAGAAATTAAGTGCAAAAAAACAACAAAAAGTGCTTATTGGCAAAGACCTGAATGGACGTTTGAGTGGAGGTTTTACTGGTCTAAGCAGTGGCTGTACCTCAGCTGCTCAAACCTTTGGACTTGCAAACCAAGTGTAAAATGACTTATACTCGATCTCTTGTCCACTAGTCCCTTCCTAACATTTTTGTCTAGTTTTTATTTGGAGACTAAATCGAGCAGTATTTTTAGTCTTAGTTTTAGTCATCATGTCTTAGTTTTTATTTAGTTATGTAGTTTTTGTAAGGGAAAAAAGCTAGTCGACGGACATATTTCGTTATAGTTTTAGTCGAAGAAAACAACACTGCCGCATATACACGTTATCAACGTTATCAACGTTGAGCTTATATAAGGATTATCAGATAATCATTTATACTGTAACAATAAGCTAAATAATAGGAACAATATGAGGCATAGCCTGAACCATCATAGCACTATGTATTCATTTATTTTATTTAACCTTTATTTGACCAGTAAGAAGTTAGAACACATTGAGACGGAGTCTCTTTTAGTGTGAACTGGCCAAGAGGCAGAAACAAAAGTACACTTCAATGTCAAATTACACAACAGACCAAGTTGTTGCACCAGGGGGAAACCATAAAAGGTGACACTCCTGTGTTTGTAGCATTCGACGCTGATGAAGTCCTCAGCCTTTTTGTGCAATCCTGATAATTCTGTACTGCTCTCCTATGAATTGTATCATGAATATATCAAATAAATCAAATCAAATCAAAAATGAAGACTTGAGGGTCGAAACCCGTTCGTTGTTGCTTCTCTGCAGCTACCATGCCAACTCTTGTAAGAATAAATAAATAAAAAGTGTCTTTAAGACAAAAGTTCCGTGACTGCTGGTGTTTTCTCTTTTAGAGATGGACTTACCCGACCGCGCACCCGGTAAATGCTTAGGCCCTCATTTATCAACCGTGCGTACGCCAAAATATGGGTGCACGCCGAAATTACCGAAATTTTCGACATTTACCATTTCCGCCAAAGCTTGAAATTGAACTTGAGTAGGACAAAAAGTCACGTGTGGTCGGGAGCTGTCGTACGCTTTGTCCTCGGCTGTTTTTCTGTCGTACACAAGTGGAGCAGCATTGTCTGAACTGCTGACACGCTGTCACAGGCATCTAAACATATGTTTTCACTCCTAAAATGTTAATATAAAACGGTAGGCCTATGTGTATGTAAAAAAAAAAGAGAGATTTCCAACTTAAAATCGCGCAATTAAAAACAATATAACATGTTTACAATGTATTAGTTTGTGCTTAATCAAACAGTGCTTTACTGGCCTTGTTATGCGAGCGCACTTGTGAGATGATTTGGGAGCGCATGCTGTGATGCGGCATATGTGATTATGATATTATAAAAAAAGGCATAAATGGACTGCACGCCTTTATTTCCAAGTGACAATGACAAGCATACAGCTTGCCTATTTGCAAGTAGCAGGCTATAGGCATAAGGGGCTTAATCATTCACCATTTAAATAAGTGCTTTGACAGTTCAGATAAAAGCGAGATCATTTTCGGGGGGCGGGAGGACAGGACCGCGGCGTGCGTCGCCAACACATACCAGCACACATGCAAGCGGCAAGCCTTCATCCATATGTTTATGATTCGTTCATCAATGATCAAATCACTACATAAACGTTGATTATGACTGCCTTGACGACATGATAGCCTATCTCTCATGCAGGCATCACTGAGTCACCCACAGGACTTTAATATCACAGCAGTGCGCAGTATCACGCCTTCGCCGTGCACTGCGCACGAATGGGTAAAATTAATATAAGCCAGCCTACAAACTAATTTCATTCTTGGCGATGCGATGTCGATGCGTCATGTATGTGCGTGCATGCGTGGACATGACAGCAAGGCAAGCGAGGTGAGAGGGAAACAGTTAGTTGGGCTTGCAAGTTGCGTGTGTGTCTGTGTCTGTGTGTGTTTGTGTGTGAGAGAGAGAGGGGGGGTGAGGCGGGCAGCAAGGTACGGGAGAAACTTTTTTCCCTGTAAACATGGTTTCCACAGGTCGTATTGCATGTGTTCATGTCGCAAAAACGAGGGCGAGGCTTGATTTCATAGGGCGTGCCAGATAGATTTCAGCCGTCACATTTATTAATGTCAGAACAAAATTAAGGCAGCTGTTTGCGATCACTTTATAAATGCCGTGGCGACGTGGGTTTACTACGAAACCTGCACTCGAATCTGTGGCAGATTTTACACTCAATTGATAAATGAGGGCCATAGTCTTTAACCCATTTTGGTTTTAGCATTATGTTATGCTTTAGCTATTGAAAAATAGCAGTGGCGCGCTACAAGCTTGTTTTTGAAAAATCGAAGGACGACTGACATAGAAACAAAGCTTTTTCAGAAAACTGTCATTTTCAAACAGACATTTTTATAATCTGATCTCAGGTCAGAATGGGTTAAGAGAGTTGGAGTAGTGCGAGCTACTACCTGATAGCCAAGAAATTAGCCAATCCATGACGTACCTCAAGAAACCTATACAAAGTTTACAACAAATAATACATCCATGACGTACCTCAAGAAACCTATACAAAGTATACAACAAATAATACATCTATGACGTACCTCAAGAAACCTATACAAAGTATACAACAAATAATACATCCATGACGTACCTCAAGAAACCTATACAAAGTATACAACAAATAATACATCTATGACGTACCTCAAGAAACCTATACAAAGTATACAACAAATAATACATCCATGACGTACCTCAAGAAACCTATACAAAGTATACAACAAATAATACATCTATGACGTACCTCAAGAAACCTATACAAAGTATACAACAAATAATACATCCATGACGTACCTCAAGAAACCTATACAAAGTATACAACAAATCTCCAACAATGGTACACTAACAATGAGTAAATAAATAATGTACATATTAAAACAGGAAAAAAAAGTATATAAGGGCCAATGCAAAGGCTAGTAGCCTACACGTCCGAACATGTGCAGGTGTTGGACTGTACATTTAAGATGAGTCTTTTGAAACTTCAGAGGACAATTTTAGTCCAGCATTACACTAACATGGATTCACTCTCGCTTCCTCCCCGATATGGTTATGGCGACAACTTTGCAATGTTTGCACGTAACTCGACATAACTTCAAACCAAACACGGGTGAAACAGCACAGGCATTGTGGTGGTGGTGGTGGGGGGGGGTGCATGGCACCGTAAGTGATAAAAAAATAAATAAAATAAAAGACATTTCCTCGATTATCTGTCTCACAACGGGTCGCGCGCGTGTCATTCAAAATCCCTATAGGGTTGCGTAAAATTGTTTGTTTTTTTGACACTCAATTGTTTCCACCCACTTTTAGCAATGAAAGATTGAGAGATTGCATCATTCTCTGTGTAAGTGACGTGTTTACAGACGGTTGTGGAGCACAGAACCTGTTTGATCTCTCTGTCCAGATGTGCCACGTTACGTAATGATGGCAACAACTATAAAAATGCAACAACTGCACAAAGGAGTTGGGAGAGGGGGTCAGAAACAAGGACGACGGTCATGAGGGCTTGTCGAGGCACACATGTCCTGCTCTCCTGCCTGTACTTGATGTTGTTCTCTTTGTTCTCTTCCTCACTCAACTCCTCGTGTCAGATACAGGCACAGTTTAAGCTGAACAGAATGTTCAGGCCCGGGGACGTTATTCTGGGTGGCTTGTTCGCGGTCCATTACTCCTCTGTCTCCCCTGAGCTGTCATCGTTTACCTCCAGGCCACACGAGTTCAGTTGCTATAGGTAAAGTAGAGCAGCACACATTCAATAGCACGGCCACGGTATTCAAACATTTTCATGCCATTTTGTCAAGTTGTCATGGAGCCCTTATATATTTGAGAGAATGTGTTGACATGTATGTTGCATTTGGCCAATGCTCTCATTAACCTTGAGCACATTGTGCTCATGGTTATGTCATGGCTTGCTGGCTCTCATGCTACAGTATGTGATGTGTGTCCTATACAGTAACTGCCATGTATTGATGCTATATGTGTTTGTCCGTGGAATATCATCTGAAAAAGGTTGTGTGCCAGGGACACCAAAAAAAACTAAATGTTTGTCATACTTGTCAAAGTATGTCAAATTTATACCAGATTTTTCACAATGTGTCTAGATTTAAGTATAAAATAGGACTAAAGTAGATGATTTTGATTGACTGTATTATTAGCACATTTGGAGAATGGTGGAACTGGCATTGATAGATAGTAAGTAACAAAGGATTATTTAATGTTGTATTTTTCTACATAGATAAATAAATATGCACGGTTTTACAGCGTTATGTTGTGTTGTGTTAGTGTTTACATTCAAGGGTTCAGGTGGGCCATGGCCCAGGCTTATGCCATAACTGAAATCAACAGAAACCCCAGCTTACTGCCCAACGTCACCCTGGGATACATCCTCTACGATAGCTGCCTGACGACTGAGGTTGATTTCCGCGGAGCGATGTCACTGATCAGTGGGAGAGGGGAGACCTTTCCACTGCACGGCAGCTGTGTTGGCTCTCTGCCTCCCGTCCTAGGAATCGTGGGTCCTGACACCTCATCGAGTGCTATTGCCATCTCTAGAATATCTGGATTATACAGAGTCCCCATGGTAAGTTTCCTACTCGAATGCCCCCGTCATTTGTATATTTCACAAATGTAAAATATTATACATAATGTATTTGGTTCTTTTTTTACACGTTGACAATTTACAATTTAGGCATTTAGCAGACGCTCTTGATCCAGAGCGACTTACATTAAGCAAAAACAAAAGCATGGCATACATCACATGTATAAACTAAGAACGTAACAGTGGAGTATCTATGTCAACTATACATACTATACTATACTATACTATATTATATATTATACAATATACATGTGTACTATAAAGACAACTACTTGCAGGCAGAGCAGAGAGAGCTGATGTGGAATGGATTGTGAAGCAGCTTTTCATCTGTGTTAGAAGTATAGACTCTTTGCTCAAATCTGAGTAGGAATCCTACACGGCCCCCAGACAGTGTCGCTGTCCATGGTGCTTAACCCATTTGATACCAGATTCTACAAATGTCTTCTAAATCATGATAGTTTTCAGAAGAAACGTATGTTTCTATGTCAGTTGTTCATGCCAAGGACTCCCAAACAAATATGTATTTGGCCACCGACCCCCATCTGAAAATATGTTGTTCCAGGGACGCCCCCAGAAGCAAATATTTGAGTTAAAAATGTTCCCTCTGCAATAATATATATTCAAAGATTTGGGCCACCTTTTCACGAAAAAAAAGAAGAAAGAAAAACAGACCTACAAGCTCGTAGCGCGGCACTCGGTGCCGCGTTATGAGCTTGTAGATCTGCTGTTTTTCAATAGCGAAAGCATTTAAAACACCAAAAAGGGCTCCCACCTCAAAATGGGGTGCTTAGGATTATACATCGTTAGGGCAGATTGTGTTGGAAGTTAATTTCACATGATCTCAGATCACATTTAATGTGATCTGAGATGCCCTCCTCGTTTGAAGGGAAAAAAAAGACAATCTAGCCTTTTTCTATCATTATGCTTTATTTGTATGCATTTATTTCTTCCTTCCTTCCCCCTCTCAGCTCACA
The DNA here is from genome assembly GCF_964188405.1 of Protomyctophum parallelum. NCBI lineage: Eukaryota > Metazoa > Chordata > Actinopteri > Myctophiformes > Myctophidae > Protomyctophum > Protomyctophum parallelum. The sequence goes on from NC_139709.1 coordinate 11,986,081, forward strand.
TGTGCTGCTTACAGGGGAAGAGTTTCACACAATAAGAAGAACAAAAAGAATAGAGTATATCATGTCTCGTGCCTTTTTCAGATAAGTTACTATGCTGCTTCCTTTTCAGATAACCCATTGTGGGCAGAAACATAGCTTTTTCAGAAAACTGTCATTTTCAATGATCCATCTCATGACAGAATGGGATAAATTACTATGTTGCTTCCTTTTCAGATAAGTTACTATGCTGCTTCCTTTTCAGATAAGTTACTATGCCGCTTCCTTTTCAGATAAGTTACTATGCTGCTTCCTTTTCAGATAAGTTACTATGCTGCTTCCTTTTCAGATAAGTTACTATGCCGCTTCCTTTTCAGATAAGTTACTATGCCGCTTCCTTTTCAGATAAGTTACTATGCTGCTTCCTTTTCAGATAAGTTACTATGCTGCTTCCTTTTCAGATAAGTTACTATGCTGCTTCCTTTTCAGATAAGTTACTATGCCGCTTCCTCTGCGCTGAGCGACGTGGATCAGTTCCCGTCCTTCTTCAGAACAATCCCAAACAATGACTTCCAGGTAACGGTAGTACTGTATACATGTTCCACTCATAGGCCTATGCCGCCCTCTAGTGATTTGGACTGGTGTTGCGTAATAATAATCTGCGTAGGACAGCCATGGATTTACCACAGTGGTGTTAGAAGTACACAGATGTTTGAGTGGTGCTTATAATACGTTAGCTTTATACTTTTGATAAAAAGTGTACACACAATGGTTTGTATTCCTTAAGGTGCTTGTATCCCATTTGACATCCTTCTCCTGTCACAGCAGCTCACAAATCTCGCTGCTGTGTTTTCACATTGTTCTTTCTCAATCGCAAGACTGTGTTCACTGAGTCTATATCGAGTTAATGTTTTCCTTAGTTTTGGGTCAGTTACAGTGTTCAAGTATTCTGCTACTGTGTATTCTCTGTTTAGAGCTAAATAGCATTCCATGTTGCTCTGGTTTTGAGTAGATCTTTTCCAGTGTGAGAGATAGCTTTATTTTTGTTTTCTTATAATTTGGTTGTAGGCCCTAGTCCCGTTTGTTTTCTGTCTGGTGGTTGTGCTTGTGTCCACCCCACACTGAAGCACCACCCCTCACCACTCGGACAGATTCAGAGTTGGTGGGTGGTCGCTGTCGTCCTGTCTGCCACATGCAGCCTGCTCTCCCAACACACCTACCTGCACCAGTTGAAGAGAACGAGGAAGTTGAGAGTGAGGAGGAGGATGATGCACAGATGAGGAGGGTGGAGTCATGTGTTTTGTGTCTGTAAAAATTACAACCCCCAAATAGATTGATTTCCTATTCAAAAGTAATGTTTTCTCTCTACTGGATGGCGGCCATCTTGGATTTCGGGGCCAAAACGAGGTCTTATGATTAAAATTGTGTCAGATTTGGAATCCTCGGCCCAGGCCGTAGCGTAACGGTCTGGGCACCGGACTGGTGATCCAGTCGCGGTGTGCCGCAGGTTCGACTCCCGAACCCGACACGGCCTTTACCGCATGTCATCCCCCCATCTCTCTCCCGTTTCCTGTCAGCCTACTATCTGTCCCTTAAAAAATCAATAAAAGGCGTAAACCGCAAAAAAATATCTTAAAAAAAAAGAAAAGAAAAAAATAAGATTTGGAATCCTCATGGTTGACTTGTATGGAAATGTGTCTTCATACATGATTCTAGGTCATCTAGATCAAAAGTTCATTTTTGCCTATGGCGCCGGACGCCATTTTGAATTTGGCCCTCTAGCAAAAAATGCCGGGATTTTTGCGAGGGACCTGGGAGCTAAATCTTTTATAAAGGGTCCATAGAGGTCAAATCAATCATCAAAACATCCTTGCCAGAGGATGGTCACAGAACCTTAGTCTGTGACTCAACTATTTAGGTGTTTATAATAATAATAATAATAAACTTTATTTATATAGCACCTTTCATACATAAATGTAGCTCAAAGTGCTTTACAGAGCAGAAAAGATAATAAAAACAAAAGCAAAACAGCATTAAAACAGGCATGCAGTTAAAACAATAGGACAATAACGCAGTGTCAAATCAGAAGGCAGTGAAGGCAAAGATAAGAACAGATAAAATAAGGCAACGACATTAAAAAACAAGCAGTAAAACAATACAGTGAGGACGTGAATAACACAAAATAAAAGATCACTTAAAAGCAATGTTGTAGAGGTGGGTCTTGAGCTGAGCTTTAAAAATGTCTACAGAGGCTGCCTGTCAAAGGTACAGGGGAGCTTGTTCCATGCCGACGGCCCGTAGAAGCAAAAAGCTGCTTCCCCGTATTTTTTAGTTGCCATTTCTTTTATAGAATTTCAATGCTCTCTTTTGGGTTTTGATAATTAGTGGGTATCGTCCTAATTCTGCTCTGCATGAGTTATTTGGTGTTTTCCATTGGATGTGGAGAATGGATTTGCAGAATTCTGCAATTTGGTGTTTATCACATTTTTCCGGTTCTTGATCGGCAAGTTGGGCCCCAGACTTCACAACCATAGAGGGAAATGGGTTCTATAACAGAATCTAGTATCTTTAGCCAGGTTTGTATTGGGATGTTTAACTTAATATTTATTTTGATGGCATAGAAAGCTCTTCTTGCCCTCTCTCTCTCTCTCTCTCTCTCTGAAAGAATATATATTCAAAGATTTGCGCCACATTTCTACGATTTTTCAAAAATAGCAGACCTACAAGCTCGTAGCGCGCCACTCGGTGGCGCGCTATGAGCTTGTAGATCTGCTATTTTTCAATAGCTAAATTATAATGTTTAAAACACCAAAAGGGGTTCCTGCCCAAAATGGGTTAAGATGTGTCAGATTGTTTTTGTAATACCACAGTTTAGTAAATACTATAAAATAAAATAATAATAAAATAACATTTTACAAAGTACAATAGCCTACTCATTACGAATGGCTCACCTTTGTACGTTTTATATTTTGTCCAAAAAAGAAATAGCAGCTCTATATTTGAATATCTGTAGTAGCGCGTTTTTCGGATTTCTAGTGGCGTTTCTCCATCGGTTTTCCGAAAAACGTGCCCAGTGTGCAACCACCTTAATGTGTGGTTTGTAATAATAAAATATGAATTTGCAAAGAAACATGTATAAATGGGAGGAAAAAAAAGTAACTACCTCAAAAATTGTATTAATACTTGCAAAGCGCTTTTATTGTCACATTACAGGTTTACATGTGAAAATAAGTGAATTGTGGTGAAGTGGTGCAACCACTCCTACAACCAGCAATGTCCGTGTTCACCTATGTATGTATTAATGAGGACTAGTATGACTGTTTGTCAGAAACAGAGAGATAGTATTAGTGCTGCACTGTTGCCTGCTAATGAGAGTTGGGGGGGGGGGGGGTGTTGCACCACTCAGTTCACACAGGTGTGATTTTATGTATATAGTGATTTTATTTATGGAGAGAGAGAGAGAGAGAGGGATTATTTCCTCATCAGATTCAAATCCTTTAGGTGCGAGCTATGCTGCAGCTCATGATGCGGTTCGGCTGGACCTGGGTGGGGCTGTTGTTTGGCGATGACGCCTATGGCCACAACGCTGGCCGAACCTTCCATTGGGACCTGGGCCGGTCCGGCGTGGGCTGTGTGGCCTATTCAGAGGCTCTGCCCTTTGACAACGACCGGCACAAACTGGACAGGATCGTCACGGTCATGAAGGAATCCACGGCTCGTGTGGTCATCGCATTTGCGTATGGAATCTATATGATAAACATCATGGATGAGGTTGGTTTTATCATCAGGTATTTTTGTATGTATGTATGTATGTATGTATGTATTTGGTTAAAATGGGTAGGGTTTAAAAAAAGGGCAAAAGCATGCTCGGTTGCACTAGCCTAAAAGTGGGTCCTTAAAAACTGCTTCAACTTCTGAGATGTATGTATGTATGTATGTATGTATGTATGTATTTAAAAGGGGGGCTTTTTTGTCAAATCCCAGCCCACAAGTCAATACCTTCATATATTTAAGAATAATTCCAAAATAGGGTTACCAGTGAATGGCAACATGCCTATTCACTGGGGACTATGCAAGGCAGAGGTGTCCTGAGATGTATGTATGCGGTTAAAATAGGTAGGGTTTAAAAAAAAAGGGCAAAAGCATGCTCTGTTGCACTGCAGGCCTAAAAGTGGGTCCTTAAAAACTGCTTCAACTTCTGAGATGTATGTATGTATGTATTTAAAAGGGGGGCTTTTTGTACAATCCCAGCCCACAATAACTTCATATATTTAAAAAGAATTCCAAAATGGCGTACCAGTGAAGGGCAACCTGCCTATTCACTGGGGACTATGCAAGGCAGAGGCGTCCTGAGATGTATGTATGTATGTATGTATGTATGTATGTATGCATGTATCGTTTCATATTATGATATAATAATGGTTATATAAGGATTCTGAAATAAGTTACACTGAAGGAAATGCATTGCCTCATTATATCATACATTATTGTGTGTGTGTGTGTGTGTGTGTGTTTCCACACCCTCAACAGGTGTTAAGACAGAAAGTGACAGGTCTGCTATGGTTAGCGGCCGCGGGCTGGGCGTCAGACCCTAAGTTCCACGCTCCTCACTACATGCCGTACCTGGCGGGCACACTAGGGGTCGCCATCCACCGTGGAGAAATACCAGGATTCAAGGACTTCTTGTCAAAAATACATCCTCACAATGACCCCGACATTGCAAATGAAAACTCCATAGTGAGTAATTCTGTATATATATATATAATATTCACACGTTATTCCATAAACATTTTCCCGGGGTAAAAGGAAAGGAAAGGTACTATGTGTAAAGGCGACTTCTCAACAAAAGAATGCCAGTGAGGGATATGGTGTGAAGCTCTTTCCAACGCGTGGTGATGATGACAGTAACTCAGGTCGTCTCGTTGAGTGCATTTAAAAGGTTTTATTTTGCTTGCAAGGTGGATAAAGCATGACATCAAAGCCGGGTACTTAAACGGTAACTGTTACGAAACCCTTATGTTAGCAGAGTCTAGAGGCTAGAGTAACACAACATAATTTGTATGGGATACCAAGCATTAAAAAGGTGCAAATAAATGGAGACAAACACAAAGTTCGAGGCAAAAATTACCTTATGGCATTTTAGTGTTGTTAAAGCAAGTGAATATGTACAAGTTTTACAAATAGTTCAGAGAGTTCAAAACAAAAGTATGCCACTGCCAGGGGACACGGATGTTGCCAAAATAATAAACTAAGCAGCTAAGGTGAACACAATGCTGTCTAACTGACTGACAAGAAAACAAAAGCCTGACTGCCTAACTACACTGTCCAATGAGGATAAATACAAAAGTGGCAACCATCCCTTACCTAGTGTGGTTTAACATAGATTCTGCCTACGTGTGGTCTATGTATAGAGGCCCCCATCTTACCTATCCCAAGGCAGGGCATATGCGCTAGACATTGGTAGCAGAACAATAAGAACAGGTCTGTGGTCTACAAACAAAGACTGCTGTTGTTGAAGAGAGAGCTCCTGCAATGAGCCCAACACAGCCGTTTTATAGGGCACAGGTGTGTGTGATTGGTCGAAGGCGGAGCCAGGGAATCAACGGCTGGCCAATGAGGGCAGCTGGAGTCACACTGGTGGGTATGGACTTCAGACCTGTAGAGAATGCAAAGAGGGGAGAGGGAAGGAGAGACAGGGAAGGAATCCAGACCCTACAGACCACCAGACCTACGTGGCACGTAACACGCCCACCAACAAGAACAAACTTAACCTAAGTTTGTTCATATCTACAGTATACAGTAGCTTGATCCACAAGAAAAAGAAAAAAAATACTGTACTCTTAGGCGCGGGACAACGCATCGGCCATGACATTGTCTAAGCCTTTCTTATGCTTTATTTCTATGTGGTAGTTTTGGATGATGAGGGCCCACCTCATCAAGCGCTGATTCTGGTTATACATTCTGTGGAGGAATGTTAGTGGGTTATGGTCGGTGTATACAATAACAGGTACAGAGCTTGATCCAACATAAACTTCAAAATGCTGCAAGGCCAGCAGTAAGGCCAGTGCTTCCTTCTCAATGGTGGAATAGTTAAGCTGTGGCGTAGTAAATTTTCTAGAGAAGAAACAGACGGGGTGATCAATTCCATCAGCACCTTCTTGAATCAATACAGCCCCAGCCCCCAAGGCACTTGCATCCACCTCTACTTTGAATGGCAGAGCAAAGTCTGGGGCAGCAAGCACAGGAGCACTGCATAGCAATGCTTTGGCCTTCTCAAAGGCCTGCTGACACTCTGAGCACCAGATAAACTGTCACTGAGCAAGCTAGTCAGAGGAGCCATGACAGAGGAAAAATTACGACAGAACGAGCGGTAGTAGCCAGCCATTCCAACAAAACGACGCAACTCACGTTTGGTGGTTGGGGCTGGATAATCAACAATAGCCATAACCTTAGCATGCACAGGCCGCACTTTTCCCAAGCCAACCTCCTTGCCTAGAAAAGTAACTGTTGCTTTTCCAAATTCACATTTGGCCAGGTTTACAGTCAACGTAGCCGCTGTCAACCTGTCGAACACCATCCTGAGTATGTGGATGTGTTCAGACCAAGTGTCAGTATAAATGACCAAATCATCTAAGTAAGCATTACAGTGGGGAACACCAGACAACACAGTGTTAACTAACCTTTGAAATGTGGCTGGAGCATTTCGCATCCCAAAAGCTAACACATTGTATTGAAGAAAATCATCAGGGGTTGCAAACGCAGATATCTCAGAGGCACGGGCTGTTAGGGGGACCTGCCAGTAACCTTTCAGCAGATCCAGTTTGCTCACAAACCGGGCTGAACCAACATTATCAATACAATCTTCCATCCGTGGGAGTGGATAGGAATCGGGTACAGTGACTGAATTAATCTTGCGGAAGTCAGTGCAAAACCTAGGAGTGCCATCAGATTTTGGCACCAACAAACAGGGTGAACACCAAGGGCTGGAGCTCGGTCTAGCCAAATCATTATCCAACAGGTACTGTACTTCCTTTTTCATCGCTGCCCGCTTGGCTGCATTGGCACGGTACGGATGCTGCCGGATGGGGGCAGGATTAGTCACAACGATATCGTGCTCTATCACTGAGGTACAATAGGGGTGTCATTGAAAAGCATTGGGTATTCTAAAATCAACTGGGTAATATCAGCACGTTGCTCTACAGGCAAGTGGGCCAGATGAGAAGACAGGTCAGCCAACATTTCAGAATTAGCTAGTCTGGCACCCTGCTGAGGAACATACCTAAGTTTCAGACCATCCTCATCTGGAGCAGTGTTGAACACAGCAGACACTGAAGCTACAGTGGCCATAGGTGCAACAGTACTCTCAGATGGATCTGGGACTCGAGCATGGTACAGCTTGAGCATATTGATGTGACAAACACGGGTGTTACGTCTGCGGTCAGGAGTGTTGATAACATAATCTGTGTCACTCAACTTCTGCACCACAGAGTAAGGACCTGAGAAGCGAGCGGACAATGCAGATCCTGGAATAGGCAGTAATACCAACACTTGATCTCCTACACAAAAGGAGCGTGCCACAGCTCTCCTATCATAGTGCTTCTTCATGACACTCTGAGAGGTGACAAGTGCTTCTTTAGCTAGGGAACAAGCCTTGTGTAGGCGCTCTCTAAACTGGCTCACATACTTCAATATGTTTGTGGACTTAGAGAACTTTTCAGGAGACAGGATTTGCTCCTTCAGAACCTGGAGTGGTCCTCTCACTGTCGTCTCAACTCAGGTCTCAACTCAGGTCGTCTCGTTGAGTGCATTTAAAAGGTTTTATTTTGCTTGCAAGGTGGATAAAGCATGACATCAAAGTCGGGTACTTAAACGGTAACTTAATCAATAAACTGGTGCTGCAAAATAAACAAATTAAATCATAACAACTGAAAAACAAACAAAACACGCACGGTTGGAAAACTGTGTGGCTTCCCTGTGGCGTTTCCCAAAATCCCTGCTGCCGTGCACCTGTGACGCATACAAGTAGGCTGTGCCTGTGATTGGTTGAACCCGCCTATGCCCAGGTTGTCATAGCAACTTCACAAGAACTTAACCACAATATATAAAATCATCAAATTGGCTACAACACTCCGGCCCCTAATTGTTACTGTATGAAAACATAACAATTCAACAAATACAAAACATTGTAGCCAAATAAATAGTCCACATTAATGTTCAATTCATAATGTTCGTGTAGTTCATAATGCGTGTATCCAATAGGGTTGGTAGCCCCAGTAGTAGAGAATGGGTTTCAGTCTTTAGTCTCCATGTGATCGGTCGCTCCAGGATGTTGTACTTGGTCCAGACTGCACAAGTCCATGTCTGTCAGGAAAGGTCTGCAGGACCTTGCCCAACAGCCAGGATCCACGAGGCGCATTTGAGTCAGCTACCATGACGACGTCTCCTGTGACAAAGTTCCCTTGTTTCAGCACTGGATCAAGTTGGTGAGTGTGACTGCTTTTCCTCGCTCCAGATGTTCCTCTTTTTAAAGCAGTGATTTCATCACAAACCTTGTCCATTAGGCAGTACTGAATGATGGCACTTTCAGCTGTGTCGATATCTTCAGGACATAAGGTGTGACCACCCATTGTGGCCCTGAATCTCTTCATGTCCTCTTCCACTTTGTTCTTTTGTTGAGTTGTCTCAAATCCAGTGCTGGACAGAGAAGCTTGCATTTCTTTTTGGTTTTGACTCAACTGCAATGCCTTCCTCAGCTGGAGAAAACACACAACTGAGGTCTTAAGCCTTTTCCACAAAGAGAATATAGAATATAGAAAATATAGAAATATAGAAAATAGGCCATTCCTCTTCACTTTTGGAAAGAAACTCTGGGCCATGGATCAATCTACTGCAAGTGAGATGGTGTTCAAATTTCACCCCATGAGAGGCCTCGTCAGCTGGATTCCCTTTTGTATCAACATACCTCCCTTGTGAGATGTCTCTAGGAGTCTAGCTTCTCCTGTTGCTTCTGGAGAGTTAGTTCCAATTAATAGCTCCACCTCAGCATCAATAGCAGGAATTTCAGATATGTTCAGATATGGCCAAGCATACAAGTCTTCCTGTCGTGGGATGTTATCACGAGTCACAGCCTCAAAGGCATCTTACATTGGGTGTATACATCAGGCAGCTCAATGTAGGTGTCACCATTGAGTGCAGCGACCTCTAGTCCTGAGGTGACTGTTGACAAAGCTTTCTTGATTCATCGTTTTCATTAGGAATCTAGTGTTCCTTCGTCAGATACTGCCCGCATGGCAGTCACTTCCAGCCGGGCGACGGGGCTCCTCCTCTCGGCAACAGGCACTCGAACACAAGCGTCCAAAGTTTAGTGACAGTTTGGACTCCAAACAAACTGTCACTAAATGAATGTCCGCCACGGCTGCCACAAGTTGCGCTGCACTCACATGTACAGCGTATATGTCTTTGTGGTTGAGTTACAGTCGTCAATTAACTTGTGAAACACAGTTTATGCCACTGGGCAGGATAATAAACTAAAGAGATGACGACCTGTCTTCTCTCCCTCCTTTCTTCACCCGCAAACTGGGCACAATGTACTAAAACCTCCCACAATGCTGGTGAGGTACACCCCTCCCCCTTAAAGATAACATGACCCCCAAAATGTTTAGTTAATACAAATAGATGACATTAAAACCATACGTATTAACAGGGCCCTACATAAGTAAGTAAATAAGTAGGCCTACATGTTATTTATAAAGGCCTTTTCCAAAAGAAAGTGCTGTACAGTGGACAACAAGGTAAACAATAAAACAATCAAATTAAAACATTGACCTGCACAAATAGGTCAGGTAGACATTTCATTTCACAGGTCAAAATGCAAACTAAATAAATACGTTTTCAGCAAATTCTTAAAAATGTCAACCCTTATAGTTACCAGTTTAGTCGTTATCTCACATTAGGTTTTGGAAGCAGTAGGCTATAGGTCTGACATGTAGTCTTCATTGCGTTTCTTTCAGGTGAGACAGTTTTGGGAACACACATTTCAGTGTAAATTTGCACCCCTTCCACCAGGGTGGGTAGACGCTGGTGGAAGGGTGTGTAGTGGACAGGAGGACCTGGGAACGGCAGAAACCACCCTGTTGGACGTGTCTGAGCTCAGACCAGAGTATAATACATACAAGGCTGTGTATGCTCTGGCCCACGCCCTCCATGACATGCTGCAGTGTGTGCCAGGAAGAGGGCCTTTCCCTGGGCACAGCTGTGCCACTTTGGAGACTATACAGCCATGGCAGGTGGGATATGAATTTACACTTTAGTCTCTTAAGGGCCTTGCTGACGGGGAGCGATAAAACACGCCTATAGTTCATTTTCACTGAGACCTGCGTTTTTTTGCTCTGAGAAGTCACGGTGCGACGTAACGCAAGTGTGAATTTGTTTTTGCGTGCATGCTTGTTTCGTGTCACGCCCCGCGACTCACCAGACCTGGATTCGGTTTAGCTTTTTTTTTTTTTACGCTTGCGTTGTGGCGCCCCTCTTGAGCAGACCTGGAGGAGACCTGTGTTGTTGCAAACTTCCTCGCAAACTAATGTTTCTAGTTGTATTATAATTTAGAATAGCCTAATAATGCATATTTAAATGTAACATTGGTAAATTGCATGAAAATGGTATAGGATGGAAAAATAACCTTTTTTTTATAATGCAAGGGTGTAGTTTATACAACAACGGTCCATCTCAATGTATTGTGCATATTATTGTATTCGAGAAGTAGGTTTTTGAAAGTCGATCTCTTCAGCTTCTTTAGTTGTACTTTGTAGCTTGTGTATTACCTGGAAAAGGTCAACTTCACCACGTCATTCGGTGAGGACGTATCGTTTGATGAGAACGGGGATGTTTTACCCATCTGGGATATCATGAACTTCGCCTGGCTCCCTGACGGAAGTACGGAGGTTCAAAACGTGGGTGTGGTCAAGAAATCTACCTCGGCAGGCGAAGAACTCATCCTTGACGAGGACAAAATCTTCTGGAACTTTGAATACTCAAAGGTCACTTTGGCTTTCTAGAAGTTATAACTAGTTATTTCATACTGTGAATGTAAGTTAGTTTGGTCTGAGATTGATGATTTTTTACTTTCCTCTGTAGTCGCCTGGGTCGGTGTGCAGTGAGAGCTGTTCTCCTGGAACCCGTGTGGCCAGAAGGAAAGGGCAACCGGTCTGCTGCTACGACTGCATCGCATGCTCTGATGGAGAGTTCAGCAATGAGACTGGTAGGTTCATGTAACAATGTACAGTAGAGATCAGCAATGAGACTGGTAGGTTCATGTAACAATGTACAGTAGGTTATAGGGATGTGAGACTGGTAGGTTCATGTAACAATGTACAGTAGAGATCAGCAATGAGACTGGTAGGTTCATGTAACAATGTACAGTAGAGATCAGCAATGAGACTGGTAGGTTCATGTAACAATGTACAGTAGGTTATAGGGATGTGAGACTGGTAGGTTCATGTAACAATGTACAGTAGAGATCAGCAATGAGACTGGTAGGTTCATGTAACAATGTACAGTAGAGATCAGCAATGAGACTGGTAGGTTCATGTAACAATGTACAGTAGAGATCAGCAATGAGACTGGTAGGTTCATGTAACAATGTACAGTAGAGATCAGCAATGAGACTGGTAGGTTCATGTAACAATGTACAGTAGGTTATAGGGATGTGAGACTGGTAGGTTCATGTAACAATGTACAGTAGAGATCAGCAATGAGACTGGTAGGTTCATGTAACAATGTACAGTAGGTTATAGGGATTGGCCGATATCAATATCCGATATAATTAACCCATTTTGAGCTGAGATCAGATTCTAAAAATGTCTTCTAAATCCTGACAGTTTTCTGAAAAAGCTATATGTTTCTATGTGTCAGTCGTTCTTCGATTTTTCAAAAATAGCAGACCTACAAGCTCGTAGCGCGCCACTCGGTGAGCTTGCAGATCTGCTATTTTTCAATAGCTAAAAGCATAACATAATGCTAACACCAAAATGGGTTAATTGCTGTTAGGGCCGATAACCGATATTACCGATTACCGTCAATATGATCTCATTCTGTATTGAAAAGTTATAATAATTTTGTCCATTCTGAAAAATACATGTAACAGCGTGTCTGCACTGCATGCTTAGGCAAGTCTGATTTAACTTTAATACCTTTTATATTTAATACTGTGAGCTTGTAGATCTGTTCAAGCTGTTATACTTTGGGCTTGTTTATCTGTAAAGACATGCAGGTTGATTAATCGAACCGATTAGTTGATGCCGATTAATCTAAAAACAACTAAAATTGGCGGATACCGATGCGTGTTTGCCGATTAATCTCCCATCATGTAGTAGGTTATCTTTAGAATGATATTGTACTTGTCTGTCCCTTTAATCATTTCCTACTACTTTATTAGACTCTACAGAGTGCACCGTGTGTGCAGAGGACTTCTGGTCCAGTCCCCAGCGTGACCACTGTGTCCCAAAGAGCATTGAGTTCCTGTCCTACCATGAGGCCCTGGGGATCTCCTTAACGACCATCTCACTGCTAGGAACATGTGTCTGTGCCATTGTCCTGGGGATCTTCATATATCATCGAGCCACGCCCATGGTCCGCGCCAACAACTCAGAACTCAGCTTCCTACTTTTGCTGTCACTCAAACTATGTTTCCTGTGTTCACTCCTGTTCATTGGCCGTCCCATACTCTGGACTTGTCAGCTGAGACATGCGATATTCGGGATCAGCTTTGTGCTGTGTGTCTCCTGCATCCTGGTAAAGACTATGGTGGTGCTGGCTGTGTTCAAGTCCTCCAAGCCTGGTGGTGGATACATCATGAAGTTTTTTGGTGCAATACAGCAGAGAGGAACAGTTCTGATTCTTACTTCAATCCAGGGAATAATCTGCATAGCTTGGCTCGTGTCTGCCTCACCCGCTCCTCATAAAAACACACAGTACCTCAGTGATAAGATAGTCTATGAGTGTGATGTGGGATCAATAGTTGGTTTTGCGGTGCTACTAGGTTATATTGGCTTACTAGCACTCCTCAGCTTCGTCCTGGCATTCATGGCTAGGAATCTTCCAGACAACTTCAACGAAGCAAAGTTAATCACCTTCAGCATGTTGATCTTCTGTGCCGTGTGGATAGCCTTCATACCAGCATATATCAGCTCTCCAGGCAAATATGCAGACGTAGTGGAGGTGTTTGCTATTCTAGCATCTAGTTTTGGCATTTTGCTGGCGCTGTTTGGACCAAAGTGTTATATAATCATTTTGAAACCTGAGAAAAACACTAAGAAGTCCATCATGGGTCGAAGTGCCACCAAGACGTAGAAGCAGATTAGGCTGTGTGTGTGTGTGTGTGTGTGTGTGTGTGTGTGTGTGTGTGTGTGTGTGTGTGTGTGTGTGTGTGTGTGTGTGTGTGTGTGTGTGTGTGTGTGTGTGTGGATATATCGGACTGCTGATAACCTTGTTAGCAGAAGATTAAAACTTCTACCAGATAAACTAAAAGCAGTAACACAATCAGTGATGCAAACATGTGGTGTACGTGTTTGGTCCGATGTACAGATCTACAGTCATGAGACACTCTACACAACACCCAAAACTAACCTCACAGGATGCCACGGTTTAGTTTTAACCCGCCACAGTTTAGTTTTAACCTGCCACAACATGTCGGGAGCCACAGATGAGTTTTTACCCGGCCACGGGTCAGTTGTAACCGTCGGTGTTGTCGGACTAATACCTGTCGGACTGTTAGTTGGAAGTTAGTCAAATGTAAATTAAAGGGATATTAAGATTTGTTGAAGTTAAGCTGTATGAAATACTTGCCATTAATATCGTGGTTGTAACTGCATTAATTGATTGCCCGAGTCCCGTGGTAGAAGTTCTGCTCTGGTTTTGGTCAATATTAAGTAGTTCCGGTCATTTTGTGCGGGGGCACAGGGGCCATGCAGTAAAAGTAAATGAATTAACAAAACTAACGTCATTTGTATTGTTGACCTATTTCTAAAATATTAGCGCAACTTTCGTTCAACTTTGACCCCTCTATCACATGGAACTATTTTTTGGGGCGTAGTGATATGGACACAAAAAACATGCATATTTGTAAAATGTGAACTGTAAAATAAAAAAAACGTGTGCTCTACAAGTTAGTGAGTTCAAAGTAGCTGTGTCATACCTTATGGGTTTCTGCATACCATGCATGTGTGCATTTTTACTACCACCTAGCCTAAGCCTACCAATTTTATTTATATTACAGCAGTTTTAACTTGAATGTATTAGACTCAAAAGTAAAAACGTTTTGTACATGTCATGGATTTACCTTAAAACCTTTACAATAATTATAAAAGCTTTTTACTGTATGTATCAAATTGCTTTTGGATCGAGAATGGAGTTGAATCGAAAAGATCGCGCACGGAAAGCTGAAACACCTCCCTAATACCATGCACGCACGCGCACGCGCACACACGCACACGCACACACACACACACAAACACACACACACACACACACACACACACACACACACACACACACACACACACACACACACACACACACACACACACACACACACACACAGAATCCACTACCCCTGAACGCACATATTAACTGTAAATATGGTGATTTCGGGTGTGCCAGTACAGTACAGTACAGTACAGTACAGTACAGTACAGTACAGTACAGTACAGTACAGTACAGTACAGTACAGTACAGTACAGTACAGGCTACATTAGAGGGACCCCCACACGGTAACTCTGTCATTTTTTTTAAGTTTCGGACGCGGGGCGGCTCGCCGGAATCTGGCCGCCACCTTGGGTACGTTCCTGTGGGTCTGGAACCCCCCCCCCCACACACACACACACACACACACACACACACAACAAGAACGAATCCCAAAGGCATCTTCAGCTCACCAGCTGTGTCCCATATTTATTATGCCAGTCTATTGGCTGGGTTATGTCATCTGCCTACAGGCAGTCTATTGGCTGGGTTATGTCATCTGCCAGGCAGCTCCACAAACACACAAGCAGTGCTGTTATTTTGTATTAATTAATCCAGGCCTTGGAGGCCATTCAATAGCCTTGAGACAGGTTGAAGCTACACGACAACACCAATTAAATATCACAACGGCCAGTGCCTCATTTAATCTGCTCTTCTGATTAAATTGGTATCTGTGTTATGTTATCTAAGCTCAGGTTTGCTTTGATAACAGCCGCAAAAATAATTTGTATTGTTGAGTCTCATGTCTCACACCTTCCTCTTGACAATACAACCTATAGATTCTCTGTCGGGTTCAGGTCAGGCCAGCTGGCTGGTCAGTTAAGCACATGTAGTAATACCATGGTCAGGACACCAGTTACTAGTAGTTTTAACACAGTAATACCATGGTCAGTACACCAGTTACTAGTAGTTTTAACACAGTAATACCATGGTCAGGACACCAGTTACTAGTAGTTTTATCACAGTAATACCATGGTCATGGACACCAGTTACTAGTAGTTTTAACACAGTAATACCATGGTCAGGACACCAGTTACTAGTAGTTTTATCACAGTAATACCATGGTCATGGACACCAGTTACTAGTAGTCTTGGCTCTGTGGGCAGGTGCCAAATCGAGCTGGAAAGGAAAATTAGCATCTCCATGAAGCTTGTCAACATACCGTCTGAAGCACAACGTACTCTAAAAAGATGGCTGTGTTGAAACTAACCAAGAAACAAGTTTTCACACTGTCAGTGGATCAACAGCAGCAGATAAAATGGCCTAAACCATCACTGTGTCCAGAACCTCAACACAACCATCTGTTATGATATTTTACAGCACTGTGTGCCTCCGTAGCCGTACATCGACAGCTTTATGTCGATGCTGATCTTTCTTTTCCAGCAGCACTTGGCACCTGCCCACAGAGCCAAAGCTGCTAGGAAAGGAAAGGAAAGGTACTATATGTTTACCCAGAGTAACTGGACTAAGGAAAGGAAAGGTACTATGTTTACCCAGGGTAACTGTACTAAGCTCAATAACTTGTTTACAGCCAGGCCCTGCTCATATAACATTTCATGGTAGAGGTTCAATGCCTTGCTCAAGGGCACTTCAGCGGTGGTAATTTTAACGTGCCGGTCCGGGGATACGAACTAGCGATCTTCCGATATCACGACCACGCTCCTCAAAACGTTCAGCCACCGCTGCCCCAGCTAGTAGTATAGTAACTGGTGTACTGACCATATTACTGTGATAAAACTACTAGTCACTGGTGTACTGACCATGCTATTACTGTGATAAAACTACTAGTAACTGGTGTACTGACCATGCTATTACTGTGATAAAACTACTAGTAACTGGTGTACTGACCATGTTATTACTGTGATAAAACTACTAGTAACTGGTGTACTGACCATGCTATTACTGTGTTAAAGCTACTAGTAACTGGTGTACTGACCATGGTATTACTGTGTTAAAACTACTAGTAACTGGTGTACTGACTATGGTATTACTGTGTTAAAACTACTAGTAACTGGTGTACTGACCATGGTATTACTGTGTTAAAACTACTAGTAACTGGTGTACTGACCATGGTATTACTGTGATAAAACTACTGGTGTACTGACCATGGTATTACTGTGCTTAACTGACCAGCCAACTGGCCTGACCTGAAACCCCACAGAGAATCTATTGTATTGTCAAGAGGAAGGTGTGAGACATGAGACTCAACAATACAAATGAATGTACGGCTGTTATCAAAGCAAACCTGGGCTTCCATAACACCTCAACAGTGCGACGCCCCATTGATGAAATAATGTGTTCAAAAGTAGCCCAGACCAAGTATTAACTGCATACATTGATATACTTCTCAGATGGTCGACATTACTCGTTTTAGTGGTCTCGTAAAATATTCTAATATTTTGAGATAGGATTTTTTTTTTCATGGGCTGTACGCCATAATCATCAAGATTAAAACAAAAAAACAAACAAACTAAAAAATACTTCACTTTATGCACAATGAATTGAGAATATGAAAGTTTCACTTTTTGAATTATATTACGGAAGAAAGTTTACTTTTACACAATATTCTATATCATTGAGATGGAGCTGTTATATATATATATATATATATATATATATATATATATATATATATATATATTATAGCAAATATCCTTTGACAGGCAATTTGTTTCACATTAAAAAAATATATTATTTTCCAGTTCATTATTTTAAACTAAAATGTAAATGTGAATCTACTACTTAATCGACTATCAACTATCAATATATCGGCAATCCTATATTATATATCCATATAAATGTAAAATACACACAAATAATCTGTTTTGACCTTTAACTTGTGCTTCTACGTCTTGGTGGCAACTCGACCCATGATGGACTTCTTAGTGTTTCTCTCAGGTTTCAAAAGGATTATATAACACTTTGGTCCAAAGAGCGCCAGCAAAATGCCCAAACTAGATGCTAGAATAGCAAACACCTCCTCGACGTCTGCATATTTGCCTGGAGAGCTGATCTATGCTGGTATGAAGGCTATCCACACGGCACAGAAGATCAACATGCTGAAAGTGATTAACTTGGCTTCGTTGAAGTTGTCTGGAAGATTCCTTACCATGAATGCTAGGACGAAACTGAGGAGTGCTAGTAAGCCAATATAACCTAGTAGCACCGCAAAACCAACTGTTGATCCAACATCGCACTCATAGACTATCTTTTCAGAATAGTATTTTGTGTTTTTATGAGGAGTTGGTGAGGCAGACACAAGCCAGACTGTGCAGATTATTGCCTGGATTGAAGTAAGAATCAGAACTGTTCCTCTCTGCTGCATGGCGCCAAACCACTTCATGATGTCTGCACCCCCAGGCTTGGAGGCCTTGAACACAGCCAGCACCACCATAGTCTTTACCAGGATGCAGGAGACACACAGCACAAAGCTGATGCCGAATGCTGCATGCTCATCTGACAAGTCCAGAGTCTGGGACGGCCAATGAACAGGAGTGAGCACAATAAACATAGTTTGAGTGAAAGCAATAGTTGGAAGCTGAGTTCTGAGTTGTTGGCAGGGACCATGGGCGTCTCTTTATGATAAACAAAGATCCCCAGGACAATGGCACAGACAAATGTTCCTAGCAGTGAGATGGTTGTTAAGGACATCCCCAGGACCTCATGGTAGGACAGGAACTCAATGCTCTTTGGGACACAGTGGTCACGCTGGGGACTGGACCAGAAGTCCTCTGGACAACTGGTGCACTCTGTAGAGTCTGACAAATAGGACAAGATTAAAGGGACAGACACGTATCTTCTTATAACCTTCTGTACATCTACTGTAGCTACATAATGTAACCCTGTCTCATTGCTGAACTCTCCCTCAGAACAAGCAATGCAGTCGTAGCAGCAGACAGGTTCTCCTTTCCTTCTGGCCACACGGGTTCCAGCTCTCACTGCACACCGACCGAGGAGGCTGCAGAGGAACGTGGCAATGATCAGTTTAAGTATAAATTACATTCACATCATGAGCTCAATTAAACATTTTAGAAAGCTGAAATTAATTTTGCGGATTCAAAGTTCCAGAAGATTCTGTCTTCATCAAGGGTGAATTCTTCATCTCCGGAGGCTGTCTTCTTGACCACGCCTACGTTGTGAATCTTTGTGCTTCCATCAGGGAGCCACGCCCAGTTCAATATATCGAAGATTGGTAAAGCATCACCATTCTCATCAAAGTATACAGGATCACCACCAGATGTGGTGAAGTTGACCTTTTCCAGGTAATAGAGAAGCTAGAAATGGTGATGAGCAGAATCGTGAAGAGCAAGAGACTTTAACAACATACTTAAAGGGATTGTGACATTTAAAACAAATTTTTGTAGATTTCTTGGCTTTTTTGGCTTTTCTTGACATCAATTTCACAAAAAAATTGACATCAATTTCACAAAAAGAATTTTGAACATTCAGTGTATTCTCTGCTGTCTGGACTTTTGTGAATAATTATGCAAAAATTTCTCATCGGGTTGGACGGCAGTAATAGAGCACCGAAGTCTGACGTCACTTTCAGTAGAGGGCGTCAGTCCCCAGGTTCATGTATTTGTTTAGTTGCATTGTAATCCCCATAGGGGGGATTTTAGATCGCCTCATATAACAACTGTGTTTGAAAAATAAACATGTCATCCCGGCCGCTTCACTCATATGGATATGAAGAATCAACTGACTGAGAGAAAACGCTAATGTTACTGCTGCTGAATTAGTTAGATTTTCGCTAGAAGCAGACTGTATCATATATGAGTGACTGACTGTTGCAAACGATACAGAGACACCTCCCTGACAATAACGCAGAGACAGCTTGTTTATTTTTGGACCACAACGCTTATAGTAGACGATATTAAGATCACCCCATGTTATTCTCCATAGAGAAATTACTTCCGCGAACCAGGGGAATCGAAGGGATGAGCGAGTTACGTCAGGACTTCGGTGCTCTATATACGTAGATCCCTGCTAAACCTCCGCCCCCTCCCCTCTGCTCCCTGCCTACCCTCTCCTCTCTTCCCCGCCCCTCTCCTCTCCTCCCCCTAGTGCCTCTCCTCCCTGCTTCCTCATTGTGACCGCGACTTTGTTTCTTTGTAATACTTACTAATAATCATAGGAAGCGGGTGCGTAAGGCTAGGGAAGGCTTTGCCTTCCCAAAAATTATGCTGGGTATTTTTTAAATATATATAATATATGTGCGCAGCATTATAGAAGGCTATTGTGTGTGTGTGTGTGCGTGTGTGTGTGTGTGTGTGTTGTCGCTGCCCCCTGGTGATCGCTGATCGGATAGGCTATACACTATACAGCAACTGGCCTAATCAGCATATGATTGACTACTATTGGTATGTCTGTAAACCTCGTCCTTCCAGTCGCTTTGTAGCAAAGAGTAGCGCGCGCTGGTTTGTTTTGGGAAACAGCAAAACGCAAAATTATTTTTCAAGGCAAAGATAAAGTAATTCAGCAGAAGAAGCTGTGAGTCGGCTGTCAGAACTCAGCAGCACCAGTGCACGGTTCACAGTTCACACCACTGCAGCAACACTGACACGTTCAGCGGAGAGGCTGCTGTCTCTGTGCCGTCTTTCAAGAGCCATGAGCCGCGACTCCCGGAGGGGCAGCAACACGCCAACACCGCCGGGTAATCTACACTGACTGACTCGAGACTTTAGAAAAAGACGTCCAAAAGTCGTTGTCTGTGTATAGGCTAATTCATTGGTAAAAGTATGCTAAATAACTCATTTTTAGACCATCTGGGAAATTGTATGTAAACAAATAGTTTTAATTTAAAGTTATAAAAGGATAAGAAGTTCTGTGCGTTGCTAGGCTGCACCGCTGCAGTAAGATGCTGTGAAGGAAAAAAACAGAACAGTCCCTTTCTCTGAGGGGGGCGGAGAGGTATGGAGGGGGGAGGGGTTGAGGGGTGGGGGGGGGGGGCGGAGCTGGGTAGTGATTGACAGGAAAGGGGGAATTACCGACATCTACAGGCTAAAATAATGTGTTTTTCCATGCCTTCTCAGGATGCTGATTACACAGACACAAAAACTCCTGGAAAGAAATACTGGAGTGGAGTTTTTCTGTTCAAACTTTTTAGACACGTTTGAAGACTTTTAATGTTTTTAAAATTATGTTATAAATAATGTCATAATACCTTTAACTTGTGAATAAATGTTATACATTTGGGGAAAACTCACGTCTCAGTCTCATTGTGCAAACTTGTGTTTTTGGGGAACCCGATTTAGAGGTATTGTTTAATTTCCTTGATACAAACATCATCAAGGTGGCGTAGTCGTACATTTTATATTATGCTAAGTAAATTCCACACCTGGTTACACATGTAATATGCATGTATAGGCTAATAATACATTGTATGCATCTAAGATTACAACAGAACATCGGTGAGTTACTTTCACCCACAGAAGATAGAGCTGCAAAAATGCAGGTCAAGTTTCAACTCCAAAAACCAAGCATTGCTTCATAACTATGAAGTATGAACTGAAGACTGGTTTCATGCTGCAGTAACTGCACATGTCCAGTAGGTGGAAACAATGTTCTATTTAAAGAGAAGGTATGAGGATTGTTGTCACTACTTTGTTTTTAGTTGATGTAGCATATGGGGTCATATTTAATGTTTCGTTTCATGTCCACATCAGCTGCAAACATTCTATTTCTATGTTCTCACTAGAGCAGTGGTTTTCAACCAGTGGTCCAGGGACCACTTGAGGAGATAAAAAGTGTGTTCTCTTCATAGCCAAAGTATTGCAATAGATTAATTAACTTTCACAGTTCACTGTTGAAGTAATACTATAGAATATAATACTATAGGAATATAATACATCTGAAATAATAAAAACTGCGTCACGTCTCGGTCTCCCACAGTTTATTCGGCAAGGAAGTAGAAGTAGCCTATATTATGAAAATTGCTCAACATATGCAAGTTAGCATCCGGCAGTTTCTCCATGTTTGGGACCCATGCTCAACATTTGTAACATAAAACCTTGGTGTACTCAACATGCCCGGGTTCACAATGTGGCTATGGGCTGGCAAGTAGACTATAGTAGGGCATAATGGTTCTCAAAGTGGGGCCTGGGCCGGGGTACAGGTAAAATAGCAAAGAATCTGTTAGACCACTATGTTATACTTTGGCTATTCGAAAATGGCCAATCTTCAAGCTCACAACATTGCATTGCAAGCCAATTTCATTGCAATAAGCTGTGCGTTTTGTAGATTGGCTATAGCTATTTTCCTTGAAACTTTGTCAAATGTCCTGATTAATTTTGAATTAATACCACTAATCTCCTATGGGAATCACTGGTGCAAAATTGGGCTTGCGACCAGATATTATGTTGAATAGCCAACATGAGTAATATAATGTTAAGTTAGTTGCTCTACTACCAGTATTTATTTATTATTTTATGTGTGTACATAAAATAAGAACATCATGTGATCACGCCAGCCAACCAAGTTCTCATCCAGATACCTCTTTGGTGATTCCACCAGTGCTGAGGATGGCCATAGACAGAGTGCAAGTAAAACAAAACTACAAAGTCTTTTGATCCAGACTCTTTTTAACCACCTCAGTAAGACAACAATGTATACGTTTCTACTACGTATGCCATTCTAACTTGATTCATTGTCATGGCACTGCACTGTATCGGTATGTAAAGATTCATCATAGAAGTATCTAGTGTCAGATGGACAATCCACCTCACACAGGATGTTGCAAATAGTGAGGAGAGTTTATTTTCATTTGAGAGAGAAAAGGTTACATCATCATAACTGACCAGTCATTGTAGGGGTCCATTCATGTACTCTACTGTATACTTAACAACATAAAACAAGGTATATTTCAAGAGCAAGGGATCGCAGTAAACATCCACCCTAAATCTTCTTCCACACTGGGAGAAAAACAGCATCTGAAAGTTTGATGGGATGCATTTTTACACGTCAGTGCTGTGACCACTTTTACATTGCATCTAATGAGCGATCGGTTTCTTTTGCCCACGACCTGCGCTGACGTTGTCTGGAAATGTGTCAATTGTCAGTGTCTAATTATTATGGCTAATATCAACACTACTGTTTGATTTTCCTTTTTAGGTTCCCAACTCGTTTTCAGTATGTGGAACTTCTGTCAACCCTAAACCTGGACTACCCATTCCTCAGGGAAAGCATTGGGTCTGGCTTTTTATTTTTTATTTGTTCATGTTGTTACCTGCATCGGTACAATTCTATTATGTGTCACTGTTAACCACTGAAACTGAGCGCTATACTTGGTACTGTAAACTAATACTTGGTAGACTGGGGTCAGCTCTATTCCTGGTTTGCTCTTTTTCCCCATTCTACACCAATTCTCATCGACCAACAATAATCAATCAAAATGATAAGCTCAC
Organism: Protomyctophum parallelum; assembly: GCF_964188405.1. NCBI lineage: Eukaryota > Metazoa > Chordata > Actinopteri > Myctophiformes > Myctophidae > Protomyctophum > Protomyctophum parallelum. The sequence goes on from NC_139709.1 coordinate 12,008,976, forward strand.
AATGTGTTGCAGTGTGACACGTTGTGAGTTCGTAGATCTGCTATTTTCAGTGAGTGTCAGAATAGGGACACTTTTCACCCCATACTTTCTAGTAAGGGTTTTCTAGTAAGAGATGCATTCTAGTGTTTCTATTCATCTTTAACAACTTGAAAAACGTTGTTTCACAGGATGCCATGCTTGATTCACTGCGTAATAAATGTAAAAAAGAAAGGAAGCTACTTGTGTCTAACAATGAAATGGCACGAATAACAGAAAAATGGACTGGAAGGAAGCAACCTTGTCAGACAGAGACAACTGATCTCCCGGCAGCCGACAGGCTTCTTTTGTTTAAAGTGGGAAATTTGGTATATATATATTTTTTTTTTGATTGGCCTAAAATATTGTCTATATACATAAATTCATGAATCCACTTGCTGACCGGCTATCACTATTTGGCTTTTTTTTTTTCAGGCAAATTTGTCAAAAATTTCAAACTTTCCATATGCTTTAAGTAGCTTGTGACATGTCAAACTAGGTGGTTCATGATTCTAAATGCATTCCAAGCATTAGTTTTGCACAAAAAACACTCATGACAAATGTGATGAGGTCAGCACAAATGTGATGAGGTCAGCACATTTTGTGCCTATGGCTGTTAATAGCCCAAGGAGTGTATTTTGTGCAAAACTAATGGAATTGGAATGGATTCAGAATCATGAAAACCCCCTAGTTTGACATGTTAAAGCAAAAGGAAAGTTTGACATTTTTGCCTGACATAGGATGTTAATGGTAGGGTCACAAGAAACCCCTATAAAACATTTGCCCAATACCGACAGCCGGTCAGCAAGTGGATTCATGAATATATTATGTATATAGACAATATTTTAGGCCGATAAAAAAGACTATATACCATTTTCCCACCCGTCCACTCGACTGCCGGACTATTTTGTTTTTGCTCATAGCGTATATGTGCATGAACCAGAAAGCACAATGTGTCTGTGTTGCCTGTATAGTGGGAACCAGGTCAAATTAGCTGCAATGTAACCAGGTCACATGGTAAATATAAAACAATGAGCTGATACCATGACCTCTTTGTTCTAGCGAGGCACCAACGAGCATTAGCAAGGCAATTATCAAAGGGATAGTTCAGTTTTTCTTTTACTTAAGCTGTATGAAATACGTACTTGCCATTAATATAGTGGTTGCAACTGTATTAATTGATTGCCCAAGTCCCGTGGTGGGAGTTCTGCTCTGGTTTTGGTCAATATTTAGTAGTTCCGGTAATTTTGTGAGGCCACGCAGTAAAAGTAAATGTGTTCACAAACCGAATGTAATTTGTATTATTGTTGACCTATTTCTAAAATATTAGTGCAACTTTCGTTCAACTTTGACCCCTCTATCACATGGGACTATTTTTTTGGCGTAGTGATAGAGGGGTAAAAAAATGAACGAAAGTTGCACTAATATTTTAGGGGGTGCATACTTAGTTTAGACTAGTCATTGGTTAGACATGGGTTAAGGTTAGGTTTAGGTGTGCTGCCCCGTGGTAGGTTAGAAATAGGTAAACAATACAAATGACCTACGTTTTTTGGATTAATTTACTTTTAATGCGTGGCTGTAATAAGCCTTCGTATCATTGCATTATAACGTATTTGTTCAGTAACAGTGGTTTCCCCGTATCTACAGCTCGATAGACGTAAAATACATTTTCAGGAGGGTTGCCATTTCATCCATCAGTGTTGATTTTGTCGACAAACCATGACGAAAAATGTTCGTCGACTACCTTTTTTCACCGACGAAAACTAAATGGAAACTACATAAACTAAGCTACGATGACTAAAACTAACACTAAATATAGTAATTTTTTTGTCAACAAATAAAAACTAGACTAAAATGTTAGGAAGGGACTAGTGGACAAGAGATCCAGTATAAGTCATTTTACACTTGCATGCTGAAAATATCAGATATGCAAGCTCACAACGCAGGGCAACGCGTTGTGAGCTTGTAGATCTTTCAGTAAGTGTAAAATCAGCCATCACGGCGGCATCAAGGCCTGCCAAAATACATTTTAGTCGACTAAATAAACTGCAGATTTGGTCGACTAAAATATTATGACATTTAGTCGACTAAAACTAGACTAACACTAAAACATTCCAGGTGACTAAAATATGACTAAAACTAAATGAAGTTTCATTCCAAAGACTATGACTAAAACTAAAATAGAAATTGTACACAAAATTGGAATTACAAATTGAAGGGCCTCTATTTGAGCGTGCCTGCAAAATGGCATTCACTTCTGCCCACAGGGGGCACCACAAGCGGCATTCACTTCTGCCCACAGGGGGCACCACAAGCCCTTGATGTCTGTATTTCCCCCATGGCAGCTCTTCAGCATTGTAATCGCCCCGGCATCGGACCCAAAACTCTGCCGTGGCTCGGGTCGCTCTGCTGCTCATGACTCGGCTTTGGGGGTCAGCAGAGCAGAGGTCCTTCTCAGGTCCAGTTGAGTCAATAGACAGTGTGTGGAAGCCCATCAGTTCTAGCCCTCTAAACTGGGGATTTAAGGGGTTTATATGAGGTTAACCCCCCCAGATTGGAGACTAGAACAGCCGCCTGTTGGAGAGATTATACAAACACTCCCCACTCCCCCATTGTCACCTCTGTCTTGATAGAAGGGAGAGTGTGTGTGTGTGTGTGTGTGTGTGTGTGTGTGTGTGTGTGTGTGTGTGTGTGTGTGTGTGTGTGTGTGTGTGTGTGTGTGTGTGTGTGTGTGTGTGTGTGTGTGAGTGGGTGGGTGGGTGTATAGATGAGGGGTTGCAGTGGGGGGTCTTTAGGGGCATGTCTGTGCTTGGCGTCCCTGGAGAGAGGGAGGGACGCCAGCAGGCAGTAAATGAGTGTCGAGAAGCTTGATTATTAAAGTGGAACATGACCTCACGCTGTGCTGCTGAATGCCAATAAGTATCATGCGTTAATTTCCAAATCTTGCTCAAAGGACTCTTTTTAACCAGATTAACCCTGGCTGGCCCTCCCTATTTTATTTTTCCAAATCTCTTTAGTGATTTCTTTGCAGACAACCCAAAAATAAATGCATAAATGAAAAAGATCTCTGCCTTTTTAACAAAACAAAACAAACAGGCCATCCCTAGTTTGAGCAAATTGTAAAAAAAAAATAGGGGGGGGATTTTAAATGGCCACCAGGATCAATTGGTTTTATCGCGCATAACCCTTATTTTGAAGAGCCAAATATGGGTAACCGGATGTTACAATGACACAATGCTGTGTGTGGTGTCTTCACCTAGCCTGGTTAATAAACCAGACCGAATCAGCCGTTGGCAAAAATAAATTGCCTGCCGGCGGATTACGGTCTGGAGAGGCTCAATTGTACGCCCATTTCCTACACCAGAGAAATGGGGCGGCCAATCGGGACACGGTATGCAATATGGGCGGGCTTTGGTACAGTGACTTTCAATGCTTGAGACCTTTGACTGACAGTAGCTCTGACCAATTGTGTCAAAGAGAAAATGTTTCAACCCGCTCCCCTGGAAATGAAATCCAAGCTGAGCCTCCCCAGACTAATATCCTGCGGTCCGTGCGATATTAGTCTGGTTTATTAACCAGGCTAGTCTTCACCAAGGGGCCAGTGAGGCACTCCAGTGTTGAAGCGCTGGGCCCTAGTGGTAAGAGGAAGGACTGCAGGGGGACCCGTGGATTCATGATGAGGAAACCCAGTGCAACCGAGCGCCCAATGTTAAAGCCCAGCTGCACTTCCGCATTTGGGCACCAAAATGTGGTGCCCAAATGCTGAATCAGCAAAAAAAATGCGGAAATAGACGGTCCTTCCGGCAGCCTTCCGGGTGCTTCAAAACACAACTGAGCAACTTCCACTGACATGAATAGCGGAGGGGGCGGAGCTTCGCGCCAGTTCAGTCTCTATCCTTTTAATACTCTATGGTCTTCACCGGTTGTTGTTCTCTCAGTCGGTGGTGGAAAAACCGCGAGTATCACAGCGCCTGCTGTAGGCTGCTGTTTTCACCAGAAACGACATACATTGCGCCGATTTGGAGATACAGGCCTTTGAAAGCAGCACAGAGTGCAAGTGGATGCACGCGTATCTTCAAAATGGCTGCGGCCACGAGAGCAGCAGCAAGCCATTGACGTTTCTATCCATTATTGTTGTTTTGTTTCTTTGCCAAGAACTGGTTGTCTGAACATATTTCTCAATAAGTGTATATGAGATGTACTGCACATCAGTGGTTCCCAAAGTGGCTAAATGATAGTTTGAAACCAAATGGACCCTTATGGGTCTGGAACTCTGAGAGTGTACAAATGGAACCAAATTACTTATGCTAATGAACGGCAGCTAGCAATTCGATCGGATCAAAACATGGATTAAAGAATATAAACCCTGGAAAACGTAGGCTTCGGCTCCGGCAGGCTAGACGATTAATTTAATCATACGGTTACTACGGTTCTGGCGGGCTGCGTGTTAAGACATTTGAACAAGAAATAGCAGATCGACGCGCTCACAAGACATTGGGATATGGCGTGTTGTGAATCTGAGTCTAGAGCTGCTGTGTTCAGGATCCTCAAACACATCAAGAACATGTGAAAGCGTATAGGATCGCTATCATGGGATATTGAGTGTAATATACTGTACTGCCACCTCAACAGTAAACATACCAAAACAGTGGCACCAATGCGCACAACCCGCCTGTTTTAAACAAGCTACTGGAACTTGCCAGCTGCCATACCTTGGCTCATGGGGAGGACGGGACAAAATAGCACTAAAAAGAATGAAAAATGGAGGAAAATATACCTAACAAAATAGGCAAATAACTGCACATAACCGCAAATATGGTGAAAAATAGGCAAAAAAAAGAGTCAAATAACCACACATGACCACAAAAACAAAATATGTGCATGCGTAGTGCCCGTGTGCGTGCACACTCTGCTGCCAGTTGTGAACTTGCCATATAGGCTACCTTATAGCTTTTGCTAGCCACTTTTGGAGCCACTACTCCAAAAAGGTGCTGTGTGTGCGTGCGTGCGTGTGCACACACAGCCATACAGGAGGCTACATCTGTCAGGTGTCGTGTGCGTTGTTGGGTCAGAGCTGGAAGCTTCTTTCCGCTCCACTGCTCTCCACACAGCGGAGATGTGCAGGAATGGAGGAGAGTAAAGCCACGCTGAAACTTTAATGAGGGTCTGACATCTTCAGCCTCCGTCTTACTTTTTGTTCTGTGCCAGCAGCGCCCTCGTCCTCCTCATCCACCTGCATACATGAGCGCACTCCCCATGAGCAGTGTTGTTTTTGGCAGCACATTTTGAGTTTAGTTTTTGTCATAGTCTCTCTCGAATGTTTTTCACTTATTAGTTTTAGTCACATTTTAGTCACCCGGAATGTTTTAGTGTTAGTCTGGTTTTAGTCGACTAAATGTCATAAGATTTTAGTCGACCAAATCTGCAGTTGATTTAGTCGACTCAAATGTGTTTTGGCGGGCCTTGATGCCGTCGTAATGGCTGATTTTACACTTGCTGATAATAGCCGATCTACATAAGCTGACAACAGCTTGTAGATCGGCAATTGCAACCAAGTGTAAAATGACTTATTCTGGATCTCATGTCCACTAGACTGACATTTTAGTCTAGTTTCTCTGTTGACGAAATTGTCAATACATTAAGCTTAGTTTTAGTCATCATAGCTTAGTGTTATGGAGACTTGTCCTACCTTAATTTTCAAGTCGCCAGCGCGGAGACGGTGTAGTAGTTGAAACGCACCGTTACATTCCCTTAAATGGTTAAAAGGTTATTAAAGGAAGCAACAAGGCTGGCAAGTGAACTGTTGTTTATTCACGGTGCTTCAATAAGGTTAATACAATAGACAGAAGGTATAGAGTAAATACAATTTACAATACATATATATAATATGGGAATATATAAAGTATACAAGTGTCAAGTTCAATGTTATTTAAATTATATAATATCAACAAAACCAGCTGTATGTGTTGGGCAGAGCCATGCTGGATATTTTTTATTTTTGGCTGGAGGAATCAATATCATGCCAATTGATTCATGCTAACTATATCTATAAACGAATTGATCCCGCTATTTAAGTAAATGATTTACCTGGCTATAAGGTGGATGCTTGCACATTCAGGAATCTCAATAATTATTTTTAATTAGTAGGCCTATTATGAGGTATTTAGGAGGCTAATTGATAGGGAAATTAATGATCTGTAATATGTATTGCAACTATTACCAGTTGTCAAGCACAGTTCAATGTAAGCAGTCTGCAGCTAGAGGATTAAAAAATGCCCAGAAAGCACTTTGGCTCGGTTACATTGGGGTCCTCCTTTTCAATTAATCAGATGCAGAAGTGCTCACGATGGTTAGAATGTGCTCGTGCTCATGGATGGAGAAACAGTCTATGGTACGGACGCACGGGATATAGGCCCGGGCGTGTAAGTTCTTAGAACGATAGTGGGTGCCCCCCGCCCCGCCCCCAGTGCGGGAGCGCACTCATCCATTTGTTTGCATTGCACAGTGCGCTCGGTGCGCTATTTCCGAACGCGCCCATTGTGTCAGTGGGTGCTTCAGGCCTCAAGCACCCCCGACTCGATGCCTATGCCTATGCTTGGAGAAATGGCGGCATAGGTTACAGCAGAGCCATCTAATAGAAGAGTTACGATGAGCTGGCAGAAACCGAGCACTGTTCATGCAGCCTGAAAGGCGGACAAGTGGAGTTTTGAATACATTGTTTTCAACGAGGGCGGTGCAAATATTTTTACAATTTAGACATGTGTGCAACATGACAATGTTTTAAAAGTATTATTCAGGACGACTAAAGTCTCTGTAATGTGTTTGTCGTACGATTACTACAAACAATCTAAAATAAGGGATTTAAGAATACTAAAGCTGGGCTGTTGCCCTGGGTCCATGCATTTCTGCCTACTTCTGTCCTTCTACCCATTTGTAGAAGAAGAGCCGCGCCATTGAACTGGCCCCATGAAGTGAACGGAGGTTTCGTAACTCTGTCTTACTCTATGGGTCTGTTTTACAGGTAAGTACTTATGGTGCGCCAGGGAAGTGTTTAACATTAAATAAAACGCACAGTCTGTCTTTAAAGACAGGAATTGGCTCATTGCTAACATTTCTGCTATGCTTAGCCCAGGAACAGAGGCGTGGTGTTTTTCCTATGCTCAGCCAGGAAAAGAGGTATGGCGTTACCGCGTTGCTAACACTGCTGCTAAATGATTGATTTGAATTCTATCAGCGTTCCCGCTTAGATGATACTACTCTGTGACTGACGCTAACTTGCCTTAACGTCAACTTTAGCTATATCCATGTCATTTTTAAGCGATTCATAGCCTGTTCTCATACTGCTTCTGTCTCCATTTCCTGATCGACAGCCTTTATACTGATGAGATGAACCTTGGATGCTGGAAAGGTCCTCCCTGTGGGTTGCCGCATACAGTCTTCATCGCAGCTGCAGCCATTATCGGATAGGCTCACATTGGTGGTATACGTGGATCTGCTGCTACTGAAACCATGAGGCAGGTCATCAGTTAATCAATCTGCATCTTCACCTAGGCTGCATTTGTTCTATTAATTCTATATTCACATGCAGTCGCTCAGCCACTTAAGTAGTGTTTCGGTTGAAACATCTGTATCCTTGATATGTTGACATGGACGCAGCTCCTTCTACGGTCTTGGGGGAAGAGTATGAAGGGAGTTCGGTTGCAGATAAATGGCTGAATTTAATACTTGCCGGCAGATGTAAGTCTTCCGTGTTATTTGAGCTACCTTATAAGCAGCGGTGGCATGCTTTTGGTCGGATAAAACCTGGAATGGGAAACAGATCAGTCATAATGAAGGAATCTGCATCACCCATCAATAAGGACACTCCTCTGTTCCATCTATCGACACGTTACTCAGTGGTATAACTTGGACCTGTGTTATGGATTATTTCATTCTAAGAGCTGTTCTAATTCCAGGTTCGTCAACGTAGAGATGCTTGTTCTGTTTACTTTCATGTTCTAGCTCAGAGGCCATGCTGATGGTTTCGAAGCTGCCTGGTAACCTTCAATCAAACCATGGAAATTATTCTTGCCTTCTCTTAATTGCAGCTGCAAGCTCATGAGGTTACAGTATGTTTGCCAAATCGTCATAAAACCTACGACACTGCAGGGTCCTATTCATCTTTCCAAGTTGCTTTCTGTGTATCCTATCATAGTAGTGCTTTTAGTTAATTGTTTTAAATCTCAAAGGCATTATAACTGGCGTTCAGCTTTACTCCAGATCTTCAGTGAGTAATCTACTGGCAATCCTATAATAGTTTTTTTTAAATACTTTCTATGTGGTGAATCCTATGCATGATATTTCCACTTCTGTCTTTGCTTGGATGCCCATCACTCAAAACAACTAATTTCATTAAGGTATATCTGTGACAGCAACTAACACTGGTCTTTGTCCTTTCTCCTCCATGCCTCGTTTTCTGCCATGCTGTCCATCCGCAACGTCATGAGCCCCATTCATGATGGATTCCGGGAAGCCATGGCCGGTCCTGCAAAAGCTGCTTCTTCTGTGTCAAGGCTGTGGGCTGCCTCCTAATCGCTACACGTCACACTCTTTAGGATCGGCACAGGAGCACCAAAAGTTCCAAATGCTACACTCTACAAGCTTTGGGCTGGTGGTCTTCTGCAGCTGATGAAAGCTATGCTCTGTTAAACTCGAATGCATTTTTCAGGCTCAGAACTAATGAGCTCTGAATTATGTTGGTTACGTTGCTGCTGCTACATATATTCATTATTTTGCTCCTTTTGCTGCAGGATATTATTAATACTCTTAAAACTGTTTTCTGCATGATCTTTCTGTTTCTTATGCCGGTGGTCCTCTGCTGCTTACGAAAGGTATGCTTGCAGTGTTGCCGCATCATGATCATGCATGCGATCATGTTGCAAGCTAAAATTTGCAGCTCCAGGTGGTAGACTACTGGGTACTGATGTCAGATATTAATGATAATGATAGAATGTCCCTTTCGGTGATCCTGGTTGGGTTGGGTTGGTTTTGCAGCGCGCAGTGAACCAGGACACCGTTTAGGACTCCTGGATTTCAGGGATCAACAGGCGCTGTACTGTTGAACACATTGACCTAGTCATCACATAATGCTAAAACAGGCGCTGTACTGTTGAACAGGCGCTGTACTGTTGAACACATTGACCTAGTCATCACATAATGCTAAAACAGGCGCTGTACTGTTGAACAGGCGCTGTACTGTTGAACACATTGACCTAGTCATCACATAATTCTAGCATGATCTATGTCTGATCTATGTCCTATGACCCATGTCTCTGCGTGGAATGGATATCGGTATGGTCTTCCTGTTTCAGGAAACAACAGGTGCTCTGTTGTACACATGTATACAGTAGCTTAGGGTTGGTGATGATCTGCTTTTTGGGGGTTTCGGATGTTTTGCGCTGTTGGGGGATTCAGAGTCGATCCTATGGTCGGGACTGATGCGCTTGACCTGAGTACCTAAAAAGCAGATCCAATACATCGCCAAACCATAATAAATATATTGCATTGATTATCCTATATTCAATAAATATATATATTACATCCTCCTTGAGTTGACTGAACCTATTCTAGAAACCAAATGAACCCTCTGTCTAAACCTAACCAACAAAAGGAAAAGAAGGGTTACAAAGGATTAAACTATATAAACTCTCTACTCTATCTACTGCCTGACAAAATAATGACTGTTACAAAAAGCATGTAAATTATACTTTACCACTTAGATCAATGTAAGTATAATTACTTGTAACATCACACAGCGAGACAGGTAAACACGCAGGGCGCTCCACACATGTAGAGACCCTGGTGTATGCTTTTACACAGGTTTAGTTTCACAGCTCCCCTGGACAAGGTGTTCTCAGTATGACTGACTGAAGGGCAGTCCATACCGACCACTGCACTTTTCGTCGGAAAGATCAGACTTTAATTTCTTCTCCGAAGTAGAGTTCGGAGAGTCACATCATATGGGAGTGCAGCTTTCAGAACAAAAATTCGGAGGAATGCGTTTCAGAAGTTGCGAGTGACGTCATGTAGTTGTAGTTGTACCGGAGCTTTCCGACGAAAGGTTCGGTGGTCGGAGAGAGTATGGATTGCCCTTGAGTCACAATGCCCACGAGCTCACATCACAGCTGCGCTCAAGTAGGCTTCCACAGGCTGGCCCTCTGATCGACGATAGGCTCACGGCAGGGGGGGCAGTCAGACAGATATTTTGTGAAGCCACTGAGGAAATCGGGATTTCCTGAAAGTTCATATAATGGCCTGTTGTGGCGCTGTCATTGGACCCAGAAAAACCCATAGCCCCATAGAGGTCCATGTATTTGGGCCCAACTTCACCTAGACTTGTCTGGGCCAGCCAATGGGCCAGCTGGGCCCAAACGGATCTAGAAAGATGGCGACTTACAATACAAGGACTGACAGGCTTCATTTTACGTTCATGTTAGACCCGGAGAACGCTTTGTCCATATTTTTTACAGTATATGGCTCACGGTGACGAGGTGGGCAGGTAGAAGGTGGATGGTTCTCCGCCTCCAAGCACCGCAGCATCAGCCAGACCTGGGACTGAGAACTTCAATCAGCACTCTATATGCAACAGCATGTGACTGACAAATATCCGTATTACCATAATCACTGTATACAGTGGGGCCTTATATATGTTTCAATCGTTTCAATTGAAACGGGCCTCGAGTCTCCAGGGGCCTCCCTGGAGCAAAATTCACCGATCCGCAAAACCGATAAAAAAAGCTAAAAGTTGCGCAGTTTACATCCAAAATAATGTGTCACTCTCTCGGTTCTGCACCGCTACTGGAGAAGTATAGCGCTGTTGAAGGCAGCACAACTAATCCCCCCTGCACGCCCCCCACACAGCCCAGGGAGGGAGGGGGGGAAGAGAGAGAGAGAAGAGAGAGAGAGAAAGAGAGAGAGAGAGAGAGCACGCACGTCTCCACCCTCCCGCCTAAACATACTAACCCCCCGAACGTCACCTCCCGACGCAATCTCAAATCCCTAAACCCCTCCTCCCTCTCATCCTCTATTCTCTCCTCTCTACCCTCCCTGGAGTCATTCCTCTCCCTCTCACCTGACACTGCAACCTCATCCTTCCTCTCCTCTATCTCATCTGCATTCGACCAACACTGCCCGCTCTCATCCAGGCCAGCTCGCTCATGTCCACCGGCTCCCTGGCTATCTGAAACTCTCAGATCTGAACGAACACCTCTAAGGGCAGCCGAAAGAAAGTGGCACAAGTCAAAGCTACCAGATGACCTTTCACACTTTCACTCACTCCTCTCTGCCTTTGCCCACTCACTAACCACTGCTAAAACCTCCTTCTACCACACCAAAATCCAATCCTGTACTTCTAACCCAAGGAAGCTCTTCTCCACTTTCACCTCCCTCCTTAAACCCCCTCCCCCCACTCAACCCTCATCCCTCACTGCTGATGTTTTTGTCAACTACTTCGAGAAGAAGGTTGATGATATCAGCAGCTCCTTTCCTCCCCTCCCACATAAAGTGGCATCTGACTCAACCAACACCAACCCCAACATACCATGCATGTCCTCCTTCTCTCCTCTTTCCCCAGACGAGGTTCTACAACTAGTAACATCCTCTAGACCTACCACTTGTCCTCTTGACCCTGTCCCGTCTCCAATCTTCCAGACCATCGCACCTGATCTGCTCCCCTTCATCACCTCCATCATCAACACCTCAGTAACCTCAGGCTGCGTCCCATCTGCCCTCAAGTCAGCCAGAGTAACACCACTCCTCAAAAAACCAACCCTTGACCCCTCAGATGTCAAGAACTACAGACCGGTATCACTCCTTTCATTTATTTCTAAAACCATTGAACGTGTCGTCTCCAACCAGCTCTCTCTCCATCTCTCACAGAACAACCTGCTGGATCCCAACCAGTCCGGATTCAAGAAGGCCCACTCCACAGAAACTGCCCTGCTGGCAGTCACAGAAGCACTACATGCTGCCCAAGCTGCTTCCCACTCTGCAGTACTGATTCTCCTAGACCTATCAGCAGCATTTGACACAGTGAACCACCAGCTGCTCCTAGAAACCCTAGCGGAGCTAGGCATCGGTGGAACGGCACTAAAGTGGTTCTCCTCCTACCTCACCGATCGGACCTACCAGGTTTCCTGGAAAGGTCTGCTATCATCCCCCCGAACCCTCCAAACTGGGGTCCCACAGGGATCTGTACTTGGTCCCCTCCTTTTCTCACTGTACACTAAATCCCTTGGCACTATCATCTCTGCTCACAATATATCCTATCACTGCTACGCCGATGACACACAACTGTTCCTATCCTTCCCCCCCTCTGCCACTCAGGTGGAAGAGCGCATCACTGCATGCCTGGCTGACATATCACAGTGGATGTCCTCCAACCACCTCAAGCTGAACCCAGACAAGACTGAGCTTCTCTTCTTCCCAGCTAAGTCCTGCCCTATGCAGGAGCTAACTATTTCCGTAGACAACGCCCTGGTAACGTCTGTCCCAACAGCCAGGAATCTTGGTGTTGTCCTGGACAGTCAGCTCTCGTTCAAAGCTCACATCACAGCTGTCACTCGATCATGTAGGTTCACACTCTATAACATACGACGAATTAGACCGTTCCTCACCCAGGAATCAGCCCAGCTCCTAATCCAGACAACAGTCTTGTCAAAACTCGACTATTGTAACTCCCTCCTTACTGGCCTACCAGCATGTGCACTTAAGCCTCTCCAGCTGATCCAAAATGCAGCAGCTCGCTTGGTCTTCAACCAGCCAAAATTCTCACATGTCTCCCCCCTGCTCCGCTCCCTCCACTGGCTCCCGGTCGCTGCCCGCACAGAATACAAAACTCTGATGCTGGCATTCAAAGCAACCAAAGGTATGGCTCCCCCATATCTTACAAGTATGATTGAACCCTACAAACCCTCCCGCGCACTCAGATCAGCCAACGCAGGGAAACTGGAAGTACCCTCACTAAAAACGCCGGGACAACGCTCCACACGTCCCAAACTCTTCTCCCTTCTGGCTCCAAAACTGTGGAATGCACTTCCCATTGCAGTCAGAACTGCAGCATCACTCCCAATCTTCCGCCGTAGCCTGAAAACCCACCTTTTCAGACTCCATCATGGCCCATAGCACTTACCCTAACCCCTTAGATAGAATTTCTGTTGGCTTAGATAGCATTTGACTTAGACTTATAGCATGTTATGTAGACAGCACTATAATTGTATTGTATATAGTCATAGCACGCCATAGTACATATGTATAGCATAGTAGTGAATATGTATAGTTTATTATGTATAGTGTATGTATAGTTTCATCATATAGATATTCCACTGTTACCTTCTTAGCTTACGCATGTTTCATGATAAATGCTTTTATGTGATGTATTCCCATGCTTTTGTTCTTGCCTAAATGTAAGTCGCTCTGGATTAAGAGCGTCTGCTAAATGCCTAAATTGTAAATTGTAAATTGAGAAAGGGAGAGAGATAGAGAAGAAGGGGAGAGAGCTTCAGTCCAGTCCTTACCTTTTTTTTCCAAATTGACCAGCAGCAAAGTGAGCAAACTATAATCCAAAATTATAAATGTGCATGTTGCCTGCAGTGGCAGCCAGCAGCGATGTAAGCAGGGGCGGCCTTAGGAATCTGGAGGCCCGTTTCAAGACCAAATATGAGGGCCCCATATACCTATGACATAATTATTTTGTTGATACAGCTGTATATTGATACGAATAGTTTGACTGTTCAATATCACACGCAGCCATTACTCTCGACAATTAGCAACAACAACATCTTTCCTCATCCTGTCGTCCCTTCACAATTAAAGTGTCTCCCCTTTACCTCCCAATGCTGCACATTTTACCATGTTATTTACATAAAATAGGTGTACTTTACTAACTTAACATTAACATTGTGGGAGAGAGCAAGGCAGTGAGTGAGCGAGAGAGAGAGGGCCAAGAGTGGCGGGGGTTGACTGAGGGGACTTCAGTGCACTGTACACTCTTTGCTTCGTGTCCCAGGTTGGCTTGGTGTGGAATGTGCTAATTTGTCCCCTTTATTCAAAGTCTGATTTCCATTGATTGTTGGCTGTGTTTGCATGTATATGGCTGTGGAGTTTTGGTACAAAATCAAACAACTTGTCTAATATTTTGGCATGTTTAAACCTCCAGGAAAATCCGTGTTGAGGTTCTTAATCCACTGTTTTTCATTAAATAAAACGTCTTTATCCTACTGTGAGCCATGAAATGTTGAACGATCCTTGTAATTGTCTTTTTTGCATTGTTAATATTGTATTTGTGTTGTCTCAGCCTTGTAGCTATTGTTTTACTCGTTTCTCCGACATATTGTAAGCCACATTTTTCACATGTGATTAAATAAACACAGTTGCTGGCTGTTATCTGTTGTTTAATCTCCAACATGCGTTTTGTAGTTCTATTTTTAACTATTTGTTTGGGTTTGAAGTATTCTGCAGGCTCTGGCGTGCTGGTGTGTTGATTCCTTTTAGCTTGCTGTGTACCAGATATTCTTTAAGATTTTAGTTTTTTCTGTAGGCCGATATCATCTTTTATTTTATTTTTTTAAGTTTCGCTAAAACAGACTGCACGGTTCAGCCAAAACTGCCATTTTATGGCAGAAGGAGAAGGAAAAAAATAACTAACAATAACAATAAAGGACCAAGTCCTTTCAGGACTCCTTGGTCATTTAAATAAAAAAAGATCATAGAAATAAATACACAATAAAGAGAGTTCCACCGTGTTCAGTTTGGAACAGACACAGGTTTGTGTTTCCACCGCATTGTGTTGGACGGAACAATTGTCATTTTTTGATGCCTAGCTGAATGGTTAGAGAGCCTGTCTGGAGAGAAGGAGTCTCCTGAGGTTTGAATCTCAGTAAGTGATGCTGAGAGGTGGCTCACCATCAGGTGGGATGAGATGTTGATCCATCATTTCTTGATCTTTCTGCTGTTCCTTCGTCTGGAATGTGGTCTCGGTTGTTATTGTTGTTGTCGTCTGTTGTCGTTGGTTGCCATGGCTGCCAGTTCCCACCTGATGTCGTGTGGGAGTTCTGATTGGTCCAGAGCATACTGAATAACTTCTAGCTTACATAACGTCTTAAGACAAGGACTCAAGTCTAAGATGAACAGCTCATCAGAGATAGTGTAATCTCCTTTGTATCCTCCAAAGAGGATGATACAATCTCCCACAATGCAACAGCACATACCATGCATTGGACATGATCCTTTCCCCTTGGGCTCAACCTTCTTCCAGGAGAAGGTTTTTGGACTGAATTTCCACACATCATTGAAGTTCCGGTTAAAGTTGTAGCCACCAAATATGTACAGCTCTCCATTGTAGGTAAATGCTGAATGACCCAAGCGTCCTTCTGGTAGAAGTTGTGCAGACGGTGTGTTCAGCCAGACGTTGGTCTCTGTGTCAAACACTCTGATTTGGCAAACCCCCCGGTACCTCCAGGCGAATACAAACATCTTGGTACCAATGATGGTAGCAGAGTGACGGTGTAAATCAGGAGGTGGAGTTCCTCTGGTGTTAATTAAAGTCCAGATCATTGTGCTGGTGTCCAACTTGTACATGTCATTAGTGTATCCAGTCAGCTTGGTGTCTCCTCCATGGATAAACATGACCTTCTCCAACACACAGGCTGAGTGGCCCCACCTCTCCTCTGGAACAGTCCCAGAAACCCTGGGTTGGAACCATCTGTGGGAGTCAACATCAAATGCATAAAGCACATTGCAGTAAGGCTCCCCTCCCCAGATGTAGACTGTATCTTCAACCAACACAGCTGTGTTGCCCCGGCGCCTGGATGGAACCTCATGGTGACCGTCTCCTCTTCCAGGACTCACTGGAGGTAACTTCTTCCAGCATAAAGACACTGTGTTGAAGACATGGACACCCATCTGTTCCATGTTGGTCCCTCCAAAGGAATACAGTTTGTTCCTCACTGCTACAGCAGCATGATGGGGTCGCTTTGGTCCTCCTGCTTTGGAAACGGTCCAAGACAACATCTGTCTGTCTGTCTGTCTGTCTGTCTGTCTGTCTGTCTGTCTGTCTGTCTGTCTGTCTGTCTGTCTGTCTGTCTGTCTGTCTGTCTGTCTGCTCTCTCTCGATATCTACAGTCATTTTCAACACGGTGCATCATCTTATATCTTCTGGTATGAAATCACACGAGACACAAACTGTTGCCATGCACGCCTTAACGACGCCAATTAGTGCAGCTGTTCTTCATCTGCACCCTTTGAACTCTATTGCTATATTTATTACTTCATAGTGGCTACATTGGGGTCTATGGATCTATGGGCCACAGTGTTCCCTAACACTGAGCTGTGTTGTATTTTGAGGCTGTTTGTGTGTGTGTGTGTGTGTGTGTGTGTGTGTGTGTGTGTGTGTGTGTGTGTGTGTGTGTGTGTGTGTGTGTGTGTGAGTGTGTGTGTGCATGAGTGCGTGTGCGGAATGTGCTCAAGCTGACTGGCTGATCATGGAATTTGATGTATGGTGATAACAGTGCCGCTCACGTCACGCGGGTGTGATATTTTTCTCCATATCACTGTGTGAGAGACAGTCCACTGAGCAACTCAAAGTGAGGCTGAATGACAAGCATTTTGCATTCTGGCTCTTTGAGGGGAGCTAGCGCCCCCTATGGCCAGCTTGGTGTGTTTGTGTGTTCTCAGGGGCGGCCTTAGGAATCTGGAGGCCCGTTTCAAGACCAAATATGAGGCCCCATTATACCTATGACATCATTATTTTGTTGAGGGTGGAGGCCCGTTTCAATTGAAACTGGTGAAACATACTTAAGGCCTCCTATGGATGTAAGATGAGCCTGTGCATTTCACCCTGTATAACTTGAACGCATAGCATAGGCAATCAAGACCATTAATTAATGACAACTGTGTAGGGGTGAGGATTGCGTGTTGATTCTAATGTACAGGATTCTATAGGTCACCACTTTTGGTGTGACACACACACGCCTTCTGTTTCTGTTTACAATGCGTTGTCAACACGTGCTGAGTTGACAAAGATTGACAGATTTCGGAGAAGACTGATAGTTTATCCTTATAGGCTGTGGAAATATTCACACTACTTTTGGATTTATTGGGATTGGCAATTTGGGGAAAGGAGGAGGAGGTGATCAAGCTCCACAAGACCAAAACATTGGCAGGCTCAAGGCTGCATTTATTTTCCTTTTTTTTTCTCTCAGGGTGCATGGGATGATGGGAGCCCCCCCAGCAGGCTAGGGAGCCCCGCTCAGGTTAGCGGAAAATGACAGCGGGGCGCGGGTTGCCAGGCTTTTTTATAAGTAAAGTAAAAAAAAATACAAAAAAAGAAAAATACAAAAATAATAATATAATAATTAATAATTATTAACCTCGTTATTGTTGTTCAGTGCGTAGGTGAGTGAGAGTCTCAGGCAACTTAAGCAGAATTTCTGAATTACAGAGACGACCCTCGGGTACAGGTGATGCTCGCAGCACCAACCCATCGTCCTCCGCAGCCTGTAAATCCACAGAATCAACCTGGCCATCCTCACTCTCTGCAGGGGTCGGAGAAGAATGTGGCTCGGCCACCATTAAACCTACTCCCCTCACATGGAATTCCTTCAACATGTTAACGTGACAGACACGGCTCTTACGGCTCCTGTCGGGAGTTCCAATCACGTAGTTAGTGTCGCTGATTTTCTCCAGAACCACAAAAGGACCTGAAATCCGGGCTGATAGAGCAGAGCCCTGAACAGGCAGTAAGGCTAGTACTTGATCACCTGCCTTAAAGATGCGCTTAACCGCAACTTTGTCATGACGCCTCTTCATGTCTGTCTGAGAAGCCCTCAGCCACTCTCTAGCCAGAGAACACGCTTTCTCGAGCCGACGTTTAAGTTTGTTAACAAAATCCAAAACATTGGTGTCTGGAGTCACGTCAGTGGCCATCAGCTTGTCCTTCAGGAGTCAGGACCTTAAGGGGGCCGCGGACCGTATGTCCGAACCTTAACTCATTAGGAGCAAACCCTAGGGATTCCTGCTCTGCGTCACGAGCAGCAAATAACACGAATGGAATCCCGTCATCCCAACTTCTTTTAGCCTCAAAGCAGTATTTACGCAACATGGATTTCAATGTCTGATGCCACCGTTCTAGCGCCCCCTGAGCAGGCCTAGAATTTCATCCTTTTAGGGGCAAGGCCACTTGGCCTTTAGTGTGGTCAACTTTTTGAGGGCACAAGGCCAAGGCCATCAATTAAAACAATGATTTTAAGTCCCCGGTCATCATTACTTTAGCTTAAAGGTTAATGATGATTAAAAATAATTATTTCAATGCGAACATTGGTTCAGAACAGTGCTTCTTAAATAAATAATCACAGCTTTAAATAAACAAAATATAAGTAGCTACTATAATGAAATGGCCTAGGACCCTGTCACCCTAGGCTAATTCATATGCATTTAATTTGGGGGTCCTTGAAATTAAAATGGCTGGATAAACTGTGAATTAATTCACAGAAAATACAATGACAGACAGCCTACATTCATTTTTATAGCCCTATGTTTCTGTTCTGCCTTGTTTGTTTTTGTTCTGCTATATTGTCACAACTGCAGTGATATGTTCCTTGTTTTTTATTTGCTTCTATTGTTTATACTGTGTAAATTGTTCAGCACCTTCTAACTTTGTTTCGAAAGGTGCTTTATAAATAACATTTACTTACTTACTTACATAACTTTTGAATGAGGGCTTGGTTTAGAAAAGCCTATATTTTGTGCTAAGTAATATATTGAATGACATATGAATGTAGATTTTAATGCTAGACTGTCATAATTATGGCATTCTAGAGGTTAGTGACCGATTAGATCTCTCCATTGTGGGGCTGCAGGACTGAGGACTCAACTCAACTCAACACAAAGTGTAAAAAGCATTTTGTATAATTGTGTGCTTATGAACATTTACCACGTTATGTCCACATTGATACAGAAATTAATGATTATTAAGCGAGCGACGCGTGGTGTACAGTGAGCGCGCTCTGGTGCTTGGCTAGCGTTTGGCTAGCGATAATAGCCATGGCCAGCCCTGGCTGTTTAAACAATTGACTCTGTCAACTAACGTAGCAGACGATAGCGTGATAAATGGTTTAGGAGACCTGCAGTCTATGCTGTTGCATGGTGTTGTTTTGTGAGTTTATATCCATGAAGACGAGTCACGTTGTCGTTGGTCTTAATAATATTGAAGCAACGGGCCAGCCGGGCCGAGTGTCAGTGAGTGAGAGCTCCGGGTGATAGGCACTCGAGATGACAGATAGACAGAGTTTCCATTACTTGCTTAAATACCTTGGATAAGAAATTAGTACCCTGATCCGTTTGGATAACGTTACAAAATCCTCACGTAGTAAAGAACCTGGTCAGAGCTTTTAACACTGAGGTGGCAGTTATGTTGCGCAGAGGAATAGCCTCGGGAAATCTAGTCGCAGCACACATGATAGTCAACAGATACTGATCCCCAGCCTTGGTACGAGGCAAAGGCCCTACAGCCTACACAATCCACAATAACCCTTTCAAATGGTTCTCCAACAGCAGGAATCAGACAGAACGGCGCAGCAGGAATGGTTTGGTTAGGTTTGCCCGTCAGCTGACAGATGGCACAAGTGCGACAATATTGGGAAATAGCTTGTTTCAGCCCCGGCCAAAAGAAGTGTTTTAGGATTCGGGAATATGTTTTTGTAATTCCCAAGTGCCCCGCCCAATCATGATCGTGAGCTAACGAGAGAACCTGCTGCCTGTATGCAGTTGGGACCACAATTTGGACCACTGCGCTCCAGTCTGATTCCTGTGCACCGTTTGGACACCACTTGCGCATTAACAATAACAACCCTTGGTCACTAAAGTAGTAGACTTTTCTGCAGCGTGGGATCCTCGCCTTGTGCTTGGATAAAGCTTTCCCTGGTTACAGGCAAAATCAAATGATTTTTCCCACCCCCAGTTACCCCCCCCCCCCCCCCCCCCCCCGGCATTAACACTCTGCAGTTGTGTCAACGCTTTTAGGAGCGGCAGACCTCCAACACGCCCATTCAAGGGTCCATTGTTTGTAATCACACAGCATTGTTTATAAAACAAACAAACAAACTCAAAACGAGTGTGTATAAATAAAGCAGTGTAAATGTGAGAGTTCAATATAACGTAACCAACACTATTCTCTTCTCATTTCATTCTTATCTCTTCGTTTATATTGTGGACTTGTTTATATGTGGTCCAAAACTGTTTGCTGCCGTCCTCGCTCACGCGTGTAGGTGTCCAAACATTTTTCCTCACACTCTCTCTCTCCCCCTTATCAAGTGGGTTCCTTCCTGCTGTGTGAGCTGTGGGCCTGTGGCAACTATCTAATAGCCCAAACAGCGGGGGGCAGCAACGAGTGTCCAAGCAAACTAATAAATAAGATAGAAATAACTAAATTGGCCCTAACACTTAGTTTTTATTTAGTTTCCATTTACTTTCCGTCAGTGGAAAAAGGTAGTCGACGAACATTTCGTTTTAGTCGACAAAAACAACACTGCCCATGAGCGCAGAAAAGCACAAGTGAGACCACAGACCCTTTTAGGTATCTCCTCCACTCCCAGAATTGAGACACATATATACAGCAGTGGTTCTCAAACGTTCTCATGTCAAGGACCCCCAAATTTGACCCCCCCCCCCCCCCCCCCCCCCCCATTTGAAAATACATGCCAGGGACCCCCTTATGAGAAGATTTCTACGGCTCTAGCAGTGATTCTCAACCCGTTTAATTTCAAGGACCCCCAGTTTGACATGCATTAGTCTATACGGAACCCCATTAATGGCATTTCTAACTCGGAACCCCC
>NC_139709.1:12030057-12037557 GCF_964188405.1 Protomyctophum parallelum
CCCCCATTCATTGTAAAATCAATGTTAATTTACACTCTCAAGAGTTACAGACCCATCAGGGTCCATTTGGTTACAAACTATAAT
The DNA here is from genome assembly GCF_964188405.1 of Protomyctophum parallelum. NCBI lineage: Eukaryota > Metazoa > Chordata > Actinopteri > Myctophiformes > Myctophidae > Protomyctophum > Protomyctophum parallelum. The sequence goes on from NC_139709.1 coordinate 12,030,142, forward strand.
TTAGCTGGGGAACCCCTGGAACTCTCTCAAGGACCCCTGGGGGTCCCCGGACCCCAACTTTGGGAACCACTGCTCTGCAGTACATCCCATATACACTTATTGAGAAATATGTTCAGAATTATGCTTGTAGTGCCATTACTTCATGTCTGACAACCGGTTCTTGGCATGAAACAAAACAAAAATAATGGATAGAAAAGTCGATGGCTTGCTGCTGCTCTCGTAATGGCTGTGGTGGTGTCGAATCGATCGGGTCTAATGGTTGCTACAGACACTTCATTACCCAGTTACAGTAATGGATCAATTCCGTGTCATTACGTGGTTGATTTAACTGCATGTGATTGTGAACGGTCGCACCTGCATGATGATGGGTGTCTATTGTTCATTGTCAGTCAATTAACCAAACTTATGCATTCATGGTATAATCTATACGTGTTAAAGTAAAGTACCGCTGAATGTCCATCATGTGATGTAGGCGATAGGCTATATGTCCCTGACAGTCATGGTGCAGAATGATTTAACCCATTTAGACCTGTAATGGCAGCTTTTGAAGTTACTATAAGTAAACAACATCAGGAAGAAGCAGGACTCAACCATCAGGATTCGAACTCCAGAGCTTCCCCCAGCACTCCCCTACACACATGTCCCACACATCTTTTATACTTTCAGGAGTGTACAGAGTTTCAGGAGTAACAAGAGATGGTCATTCCTTAAATGGACTCTATTCTATAGTTAACTCACACAGTTTGAAATAGGTTTACATGAGTCGGCTGTCTCTAATGAGTTTGTCCTCAGTGAGGAACAGATGGTAATTAAAGTGTTAAGTATCATCACTAGTATACTATCACTACTATAGGCTTCATTAAATGTATCAATACCATAGTGTTATAATATGCATTTTCTCCACCACAGACCTGAGGACGATTCCATACGAATGCCTTCTAAATCCTGCCAGTTTTCTGTCAGTTGACATTTTCATGTCAATGACCCCCAGCAATACATGTAATTGGCTGCCGACAGTGGCGACCCCCATCTGAAAACATGTTGTTATAGTTTGATTATGGTGGGGTAATTGATATTATATGATCAATTGATTGATTGAATAGTTTTTTTAACGTAAATGTAAAAATAGCAAACGAGAGTACAGTCAAACACTCCTTGTGGTCTTGTTTCCATTTATGCCCTATGCAATTAATTTATACACAACATGACATGAAGAATAACAACAATATCAATCAATCAATTAAGCAATCAATCAATTAAAAACAATTATAATCACAAGAGCTTTGATCAGGCATTTGGAACTGCTGTAGTGGCAACAAAGAGCTTACATGTAATAATACGTTCGACATTATAATTTAACAAAAACATGTGACAGAACTGATCCTACTAGAATTATTCCATAAAATCTATCTTGTGTTCATTGCAGATGGGGCACCCATAGTAGCTTTGTGATTTCTTTTTCAGGTTTGCATTGCAAGGGGTATGTTAGTGTTTACAAAAAGTGATTGGGTGAACCCCTAACTGCTCCCGATGAGCAGGTTGGTACCTTGGTGCCTAATGTTTCTGGGCTGTGATTTGTATAACGGACAAATTAAACAACAGTTTTGAACTTGGCTTTATCCGATCTTCATATTTTCTGTCCCAAAATGTATGCAAAGTAGTGCAAATTAGGGCATATATTGCCTAATTTGCATATTTAAACATATAATTTCACAAACATATGTTCCATTTGTTTTCCAAATCCAACCCAAAAAACCTGAATGCTCCTGTTGCTATGATTAGGTGATCTAATGGTGATGTAAAACAATACAGATGAAACAAACATTAAACTCTCTTTATGGTTAATGGCATTTGATGTTTGTCCATCCATCCATCCATCTACAACTCTTATCCGTAGTCGGGTCACGGGGGCAACAGCTTCACCAGAGTGCTCCAGACTTCCCTCTCCAGAGCAACATTAGTGACTTCCTCCTGGGGGATCCCGAGACGTTCCAAGGCCAGTGAGTCGATGTAATCCCTCCATCTGCGCCTTGGTCTGCCCCGAGTTCTCCTCCCATTTGATGTTTGTGTTGGAGACAAAACAAACATTAAACTCTGTCCATTGTCAATGGCGTTTTTAATGTTTGTTTAACTAAAAACAAACATTAAACCTGTATATAGGAGGGGCTAGCACCCCTCAACAAAATACTGATGATGGTCACATCTTACTGATATGGTCAATTAAACGTTACATAAAGGAGAAGGGTGTGTATTATACTGTAGCTGTCTAATGTGGTACATTATTGTTACACACGTGTGTGTGTGTGTGTGTGTGTGTGTGTGTGTGTGTGTGTGTGTGTGTGTGTGTGTGTGTGTGTGTGTGTGTGTGTGTGTGTGTGTGTGTGTGTGTGTGTGGTTTGTTACTGACTGCAGCTCTCAGCCTCAGGCAGAGCTACCAACCTGCACACATTTTGTGTACCAACCACGCAATTCTAGGTGTTTAGACACCTAGAATTGCGTGGTTGGTACACAAAATGTGTGCAGGTTGGTAGCCCTGCTCAGGTCCTGTGCATGGGAGGAGACCTATACCTGCTTTGTGCCGCCTCTCATCAAGCTCGGCCAATCATCAGAAGGAAGCTGTCCACCTGGGCACTATTTAAGAACTGCTATCAGCTGTGTGCGTTGGCAGTGTGTTATGACACTGTCCATGGATATGGTGAGTGTGTAGTCTGAATGCTGGTGCCCAAAAGTTTGGTGTCACCATAATCTTGACCTACACACCCTTCTGGACTTTATTTTCGGTTATTTTCGGCAAAAGTTTTACTTGCTAGAAGGCATGTTAAAATGAAGAGTTTCAGGGCAGCCTTTGGCTGACTGATTGTCCGATTACTGCTAAGCAGTCTGACTTTATGTGATCTGTTTGTAGAACTATACTGGCACCAGCTTTTTGTAACAGTCACTTTTGATAGAGGCTAGATTAGGGTAGTAAGATTATAATTGATTTCAATTGTCCTTTTTATTTATGTTAGTTTAGGTAAGTGAATGTGTACTTAAAGTTAGGTTAAAGGTATTTTGATTGTTTATTGATTTGTGCCAGGGTTTATTGTCTGTTATTAAGTCTAAATGTAAATTCATGTAACTTTGTACTTGACCTAAAAGAGCCAATAAAAGGCCTATAATAAAGCAAAACTTCACCTACCACCTATATTGCATCCTTTTCCACCCCTAGACCTATAAGGATTGTAATAAGTATAATGGCAAGGTGTTGCCACATACTGTAGCAGCCCAAACCTATAGTAGAATACCAGTAAGACGCCCTGAGGGCGAGGAGGTTACGCTGAAACAACATAACTTCTTAATACGGCACAGTTAAGAGGCAGGAGTTAAACTATTAATGTGGTGTCTTTGAGGTCAGATTAGGCCTAGAGTTGCTGGCCGGCTCCATATGTGCAGATCGAGGTGATGATCCAGTCTTCTCTGTGTATGGCTACCCAGGGTTTGATGCAGGTTAGGGTTTGATGAGGTCAGATCAAGACATGGTATGAATTATGTACTGGCCATAACTGGAGTGTGTCTTGAGTGTACAGGGTTTGATTAGGTCAGATCAACATATGGAAGGAATTCTGTCTTGGCCATTTATGGAGCATGTCACGATGTGTGATCCAGACTGGCTGACTGTGACTGACTGACCGAAGATGCAGGTTTACATACTAAACTGTGACCTATACAGTACGGTCGCATAAAGATGACTTTGAAGTATTGAGTATTGAAGGAATATTGAAGGGTTTCAATGGCTGACTGTTTAGGACATATACGCAGAACAATGCAAGATCGTGTCGTTAGCATAACAGTAGAATGCACTGGAGGCCTATAGAGAAGACCCAATAGAGCACCGAAGTCCTGACTCCTGACATCAGGAGTCTCATCTCCTGGTTCACAGCAGTAATTTCTCTATGGAGAATAACATGTGGTCGTCTTAAAATCGTTTCATATAAGCATTGTGGTCCAGAAATAAACAAGCTGTCTGTGTTATTGTCGGGGAGGTGTCTCTGTATCGTTTGCGACACAGTTTCTAGCGAAAATGTAACTAACTCAGTAGCAGTACAACAATAGCGTTTTCTCTCAGTCAGTTGATTCGTCATATGAGTGAAACGGCCGGGATGACATGTTTATTTTTCAAACACAGTTCTTGAGGTGATCTAAAATCCCCCTATGGGGATTACAATGCAAATAAAAAGTAGGCCTACCGTGGATTTGCGCCCTATACCGATTATTGACGTCAGACTTCGGTGCTCTATATCATTAATGTAAATGGCAAACAGTATATTAATGGTCCAGATATTAGAACTTACAGTAACTGATCCCTGTGGAATGTGTTTAGCATTCAAAAACATACTGCATTTCACTCATTTTAGCATAAATTGCATGTAATTTCTCAAAGTTATATGCAAGCATGTAATTGGCTAATTTAAGGTGTGTGTGTGCGTGCGTGCGCGCACGCGTACGCCACAGGCAATTACATCGTAACACTCTTTTTCTCTCCATGCTGTCCCTATAAGGCAAGGCAAGGCGCTGCGGCATCGCTCCCGAAACAAAGCACTGTCTTTCCAAGGATTATTTGTTTAACCCCGTCACCCCCAAAGAGTCATTTCTAAAACAAGCAGACAGTGTGCCGTATACTGTCTGTGTCTGTGTTCACTGACCTCTGAGGGGGAGATGTAAATGATTTATTTTGATATCGTACACACAGGCCGCGGGCATGCACAGGTCAGACCAGGGCTCTTGCGTTGCGTGCGTGCGTGTGTGTCCAGACCCGCTCTGGATGTGAGAGTGAACACCATGCTTTGTGTGTGACCAGTCGACCACACTGGGACGACTGGCCCCGCACCCCCCCCCCCCCCCCCCCCCCCCCATACACACACAGTAGACGACGGGATCTTTTTTACAGTGCATTCTATTCCAATGAGATCATAGCGAGTGGCTATTTATAGCGCGGGGGGGGGGGGGGGGATGGAGGGGACGGACGCGCACGGCGCCGAGAAAAAGCGTTTCAACTCGACTCAGAAGGAACACTGTCATAATCGCGAGTTTATGACTTATTTCAATCTCCCATATTCCTCATAAAGTTAAACTAAAAGTATATCCCTCTTCATACATGGGGCCTTTGGGGCGAGTACAGTTTTCAATCCATCACCCCCTCAGGGTTCATCCCTGACCTGCTAAATTCATTCTTCCTGTGCTGATGGCTCTTTTTTTCCCCCTGCTTGCTTTGTATCAAAGCCCCCATCATCCTCTCTTTCCCCAAACTGAGCATCTAGAATGTTTTGTGTGTGTAAACAGGGTTTTGGTGACTCCGAGTCCTTATACACCCACCCACCCACCCCGCTGCTCCTCCTCTCCACACAGTAGACCCATTATTTATTGGGCAGAGTGCTAGACAGAGCAAGGGATGGATATGGAGGGTGGGTGGAAAGCGTGTGTATGGGGGGGGGGGGGGGGGGGGTTGGTCTGTGTTAGGAGGGGGGAGGGCTGGGGCGAACGGAGGGAAGGGTTTGATGAAAACAACAGATCGCTGCTCCCCTAATCCTTTTGTGTCGACAGTGTTAATCCATCCGAGCAGACCCAGACCCTCCCCCCCCACCCCTTTGCCCTCACTTCTGCACCATAATGTAACCAAGCGCTCCCTATCGTCCCACCACATAAACAACTGATGCCAATACCCCCCCCCCCCCCCCCCCACACACACACACAGGGAAATGCAAACAGCAATAACACGGCAGCAGCCATGCAGCCAGCCAGCTATAGTGCACATACTCTCTAGCACAGGCTCTGTCTTATATCTCCCCCATATGGCAAAAAAGACACAACAACCTCAGTCTCAACTCTGCCCCGTGCTTGTGTACAGTATTGTTCTTCTGAAATAACCATAACTCCCTGCTGCAGGGAGGAGAAAGAAACAACCCTCTGTCATCCTTTATTTGCTCACATTCTTTTGTTTTTGTATGCATAATATATATATATATATATATATATATATATATATATTGTAATGTTGCATCAGTGTGCGTTTTGCCAGTGTATACGAAGTTACTTGTTTTTTCTTTTCTTTTTTCTTTGTCCTTTTTTTAAAAATATTTAAATATTTTTTATTTGTATGCACGTTTGTTGTTTTTGTGTTTTTGGTTTGATTTTGTTGAATGCTTTGTTTTGTAGGCTTGCCTTCATGTGCACGTAATAACGAATGCACCTGAGAGCAGAAGCATGCAGTTTTTACTTCTTCCTACTCCTTTTTGAACTTCAGGTGCAAGACCAATGATCACATTGTCTTATTTCATTCAAAAGAAATATACATGCATTGTGGTTATATATATATTGTTTTTTTTATTATTATCTTATTTGACTGTTTTACCTGAAGGTTTCAAAATAAAGATAATCAAATCAAATCAAATGCACGGTGCATTCACTGCCTGCACTGTTGTTGTATCATAGATAGATCTTGTTTATATGTGAGATAGAGAGAGAGAGAGAGAGAGAGAGAGGCGCAGGGGGTGAAGCTGTGGGTGCCGGGGGAAGAGGAGGTTGTGTCTAATGAGGTCACACCCTGGCAACCCGGTGACTCCTCCCACTCAGCCCACCTACCCCCACCCCCCCAGCCCCCACCCACCCACTCACCCCCCCCCCCCCCCCACTCCCTCCCCCTCCCCCAATCCACTGACTAACCCCATGGCGGAGTGCTATAGAGCAACGAGAGAGAGAGAGCGAGAGAGAGAGAGAGAGAGGCAGAGAGCTCTCCATGGTGCTGAAAAACAGACCATACACAGTTGCAGAGACAGAGGCGCACCATACAAAAAAAAGGACCTAGGATGGGAGAATCACGAGTGGGGGAGAGGGGGGATGGGAAGACTCAGGTATGAGTTGTTGTTGTTGTTGTTGTTGTTGTTGTTATGAGACAGAGCTGGAAAGCACAAGGCAAAAAAGAGAGAGAGAGAGAGAGAGAGAGAGAGAGAGAGAGAGAGAGAGAGAGAGAGAGAGAGAGAGAGAGCATGCAGAGGGGAGAGGGGGGGGATCTAATGAGGGGAAGTAAAGAGATTTGCTGGGAGGACGCGGTATAGCTACAGTCAGGCAGGCAGTGCATGCATGGTGGTGGGGGGGGCGTGTTCTTTGTGTTGTTGATCTGCGTGTGTAGTTTCAGGAGCTCTCGCTCGCTCTCATCTGCTGAAGCACAGGCCAGCTGAGCAGACCTGTGTTTCTGCGGACGGACGGCCAGGAAGCAGAGAGAGCAGCGACCAACCACCACCACCACCACTGGTCACCACCGTATAACACTCGGACGTGCACGCTGCTCTGCTCCTTCCTCGCCACCCAGCGCTGTGCGCCGTGGACAGAGGATTCTTCATACTGACTTCTTTCTCCCCTGTCTCACCGTGTCGTCTCTCT
>NC_139709.1:12042557-12060057 GCF_964188405.1 Protomyctophum parallelum
CAAACATTTTCATGATTTTTCAAAAATAGCAGACCTACAAGCTCGTATTTTTCAACAGCTTTTTTTTTTGTGTTTTAAGGATTATGTTATACTTTAGCTGTTGAAAAATAGCAGATCTACAAGCTTGAGCTTGTAGATCTTGAAGATCTATTTTTTTGAAAAATCTTGGAAATGTGGGCGCGAATCTTTGACTATATTTATTATTTCAGAGCGAACGTTTTTAACTCAAATCTTTGCATCTGGGGGAGGTCGGAGGGGGTCCTTGGAACTACATATTTTCAGATAGAGGTCAGAGGCCAAATGCACATAATTGTTGGGGGTCCTTGACATGAAAAACGTTGGAGCACCACTGACACAGAGACAGTGGGTTTTTCAGAAAACATTGCAATGCAGAGCATTGAATGCTTGTGTACAACTGTACATTGTCCAGTAAGTATTCAGACTAATGCACCAGTCCAGGATACATTTCTTTGCATCTGCAGCATATTTGGGCATGGATCTAGACCAGTAGAGTCCTTCTTCTCCATATCAAGACAACATGTCTGAAGTGGTCAGAGGCTGGCGGAGGGAGGGGGGTAATTACAGTGGGCAATCCCTTGACTACGTATGTATGGGCACCGCATGTGTGTATGCGTTTTCGTTAGAGATGTCCCGATACTGTATCGGTATCTGAAAAGTATCGGATTGGCCCCTTATTTGGTCATATCGGGTCATATCGGTATCGGCAAATATGCCAGTCTAACCACCGATCCGACACAGGGGGTAAGGGGTTGACACTATGGCAGGTAAATGAAGTGTTGGGGCATGTGTGGAGTTTGCTTTGGAGTTGCCCAAACTGCAAGTGCACGTTTGAGTGAGGAGTCTGCCATAAACACAACATAAGATAGATTGCTATAAACACTATTCCCGGTCGGTGGACTTCAAAATAAGATATTCTTTTCTTTTTGTATTATTATAAATATTATTCTCTGGCATCGGTATTCGGTATCGCTATTGCTAACACATAAATTATGATATCGGGATCGGATCGGAAACAAAAAAAGTCCATCTGGACATCCCTAGTTTTCGTATACGTATTGTGTTAAGAGCATGTATACTTTAAGAGGAAGGAAGCTCTTAGGATAAGTAATTGATTTATTTTTAATTTGTCGTTTTTTCATATCATACAGTATATATGCAAGCAGGTGACATATTGGTTGTTCAGTTTTGACCCACCAGTTTTGGAGATATGGCTTATAGATTAATAATGTCTTGCAGAGAAACAGCGAGTTGAGAAAACGGGCTTGAAAGGTTCACTTCTGTGGACTCTTAACATTACACATTTGAAGCATTTATTTCATGTTTACATGTTGATTTCTGCTCTGACATTAATTTCAGACATGCTCTAGTTACTAGAGCATGTGGGTTAATAGGCAGACTCTTCACATACTAGAGTCTAGTATGTGAAGAGTCTGCCTATTAACCCATTTTGGATTAAAAACAAAACAAAAAAACTGTTCCTTCCCGCCATCAAAAAGATCAAAAAGAGTCACAAATGACTACACTTGTCATGACGCGAGGCTCCCGACCAATCCAAGCCCTCCGTGGGCCCCACGTGTGTTGTTTTCTATTTTAGTTTAGTCATAGTCTTTGGAGTGACATTTTAGTCACCTGGAATGTGTTAGTGTTAGTCTAGTTTTAGTCAACTAAATGTCATAAGGCTTTAGTCGACTAAATCTATGGTTGATTTAGTCGACTGAAATGTATTTTGGCGGGCCTTGATGCCGTCGTAATGACAGTTTTTACAATACGCCAATTACGATTACAGACAGAAATAAGTGTAAAATAACATTTTAGTCTATAGTTTTTTTTTACAAAATTGTCAGTATATTTTTGTCTTAGTTTTAGTCGTCATATAGTTTCTGTCAGTGAAAAAAGGTAGTCGACGGACATTTTTCGTCTTAGTTTTAGTCGATGAAATCAACACTGCCCCACATGCCCCGTGGGCGTGGCAACAACTAGATAGACACTAACAACAGCAATACGTCTCTTGAAGTCAGTGTGTCACATAGTTCTTGTCGAGCTGATGCAATCTTGCACCATCCCGTGTATATACAGTACAGAGTACACTTCTCAAGACTGACCTTGGAATTTGAAGGCTGAATGAACAATTAACCGCTTAAAGAACCCTATGTTCTTCATCGACCGGAGTCCCCCAGGGGCCTATCTATACTATGGGCCCCAGGGGCCTATCTATACTATGGGCCCCCCTCCCTTTTTTCTCTTCACACTAAATCTTCCTCGCTGAACGATAGCATGATCTGCGAGCTCTCAACTCGTCTCAACTTGACGCTGCTATTGTCGGTGCATATCCGTTACTGGTCTAGTCAACTGCACCTTATATGCACCTGCTGCTACTTGGCGGCACCTTGTGTACGCATCGGAATGTATGCTGTACATCTTTTCGACTATCTTTTATTATCTTTTCGATTATATTAGCAGTGGTTTTCAACCAGTGGTCCGGGGACCACGAGTGGTCCTTGAGGGGGTTCCAGGTCCCCAGTTAAATGATGGAGAGTTGGTAACCAAATGGACCCTTATAGATCTTCAACTCTTGACTCTTGAGAATGAAAAACAAAAATAAACCAAATGGGTCCATTTAGTAACATTTTACACTCTCAAGAGTTCAATTATTGTTAAATACCCGTATTAGGCTACTTGATTTACAAGACGATAGAGCATGTGAAACAATGATCATTTTGATAAACGTTTGCCTTACCTCTCCTATGGTACCACATCAATAGAGTGCCACAGTCCTGACGTCACTCGCTCATCATGGACGTTTTTCTCTATGGAGAATAACATGGGCTCATCTTAAAATCGTCTCATATAAGAATTGTGGTCCAAAAAATAAACAAACTGTCTCTGACTGTCGACTGTTTGCGACAGTCAGTCACTTATATTTGATACAGTCTGTTTCTAGCGAAAATGTAACTAATTCCTCAGCAGTAACATTAGTGTTTTCTCTCAGTCAGTTGATTCTCCAATATCCATATGAGTGAAGCGGCCATTGATTTGTTTATTTTTCCAAACATAGTTCTTATATGGTGCTCTAACTGCTCTTAAAGTATCTTGTATTTTTCTCCTTGCTCTGTCTCTATCTCTATCCTCCTCCCTTCTCACGAAAACCACACAGGATGGAAGTTTTGCGCGGGTAAAAATAATAATTTCAGTAATTTCACATCTGACAATAAGTTGATTCTATAGTTTCGCCAGATGTTCGTCTTTTATGACATGCACATGACAGAATACTAGGGATGCCTATAGATCGTCGCAGTCCCACTCCCTCGACAGACCCGGAAAAGAAATCCCCGTTCATTTTCCTCATAGACTTTTCAGAAAGTATTTAAAGACGTTTAACGCCGTGGACAAAGCCAACTCTTGTCGTGACAAATCATGACAATAAACACAATGTTTTGGGCCAAACAAAGAATTAGAAAGTAGAAAAAAACGGCAGGTTACAACACTTTTTTTGTTGTTTTTCTTCTTTGTAATTATTTGTTTGGTCCAAAATATTGTGTTTGTTGTCATGATTTGTCACGACTCAAGTTGGCATCGTACGACGCTTATAAGGTCAAAAAATGCATTGGGATTGATTACCTGGGCCTGGCGTCGTCATGAAAGGGGCGGGTCTGCGACGCTCTATAGGGCAGGGGTGATGGGCACCTGTGATGATGGAGAGGGCCACTATATATTTCCACACTCACTCCAAAGGGACACATTGCATATTACTGTCGTTGTCAAAATTACCGATCTACAAGCTCAAAACGCATCAGACAATAACATTTTAATACTAGTAATTATCTGAAATCAATAATATATTCGGAAATTTATCTGCGGGCCGCATTAACACTTGAATTAAGGGCTTTAGATGAAAATAATCAGAACACCTATAGGCTGCCGGGATTTATCTATTACCTTTGGAGCATAACGCCGAAGTATTTGCATTGAACTAATTTTCCCAGAAGCCCTAGCAGCCCAGAGCATGCGGCTAGATGTGGCCCCCGGGCCGCCAGTTCCCTATGTATGGCTTACATGCAGTTAACAATACAATTATGTATTTATTTATTTTTGGGGGGCAAATAGACTCAAAATGTTTCCTGTGCTTCTCCGTCAGAATGCTGCGGGGAGGTGTAGACTTGAAGAATGATGAGCTCCAAAGAGGAGGAAACACTCCGTTTTTTCCACTATGTTGAAGAGAGTGGCCTGAGAGCCTACAACGGCCTTCTGGCTCAGAACCTGGACCAGGCCCGGAATGAGAGGAACCACCGCACGTACCTGCAGGAGAAGAGAGACAAGAAGAGAAAACAGGAGGAAGCCATAAAGAGGTATGATGAGGAAAACCACAAACATGGCCTGGGCCGTGGCTCAGCGGTCCAGGCACCTTGGCCGGTAGCCCGAGCCTGGCAGTGTGCCGCGGGTTCGACTCCCGATCCCGACGGCCCTTTGCATGTCAGTCCCCCATCTCTCTCCCCCATTTCCTGTCAGCCTATACTGTCTGTCCCTCTATACAAAATATAAATTAAAGGCGAAAGCCTTTTTTTGTTTTTTCATGTCATATGAAAGCAGGGAATCATAGCTTCAAATTGACATATTGGTTGTTCAGTTTGACCCACCGGTTTTGGAGATATGGCGAATACAGCAGATAACAGCGACAGGCTTGAAAGGTTCAACATTACATGCACCTAGCTACATGTTTAAGCATTAATTTCATATTTACATGTCGATTTCAGCTCTGATATTTATTTCAGACATGCTCTATAGTATTATGTGTAGAGGTTGCCTGTGCTGGAGCTATTAACTCATTTTGGATAAAATATAAATACATTTCGGGTTTTTCTCCTCTGGTGAAAAGCTGGAGGTTGCACGATGGCAGGCTCTCAGTCAAATCTGGTCACATGTAGTGACCGATTCCAAGACGGTTCAAGGCTCAAAGGTTATTGATTGGCTTTGTGACAAATGATACAAAACTGAACGGCTGAACGATTGATCGTTCGCACACCCTTTGGGTCTCATATCCGGTATACTGTACAACAGGTATTTTAGTCGACTAAATCTACAGTTGATTTTATAGGCTGGCCTTGATGCCGATCTGCAAGTAGATCTGCTATTTTCAGCATGCAAACAAGTGTAAAAAAAACCTTTCTATTACCACGGACCGGGCAGACAGTTCATACAATGTTTGCGGACCGGCATGGCTTTGGGGGGTGGGGGGGTGGGGTTGCGTCGCGGTCACCCATCATCGTACCAAAACACAGAAGACAGTTGACTGCATGGCCTCAAGTAGCCTATATATATCCGCTGCTATATATTATTATATCACAACATATTGTTATAGCATTGGCATTGACCATGTCATTGATCCTGGCGATGCACGGTTGTATAGATTCACGGTCGGGAAAACTTGGGATTCCAATTCTCGCGTACCAGCAGAGGTACACATATACCGGTGGTTGGTTCAGCCCGCGACCTCCCAAAATAATCATTATGTGAACTGGTGACATTACTGGAGTATTCACACTTTTCTATACTTTTACTTCTACTCCACTACATTTCAGAGTCAAATATTGTACTTTTACTACAATTATATTATTTAAATGTAATGGGAAAAGAAATAAAGCGTTGTGGGCTTTAAAAAGAGTTTTTAATGGGATATTCTGCACTGCTGCAACTCTTGCCCACGCGACCCGAGTCCGGATAAGCGGTTGAAGATGGATGGATGGATGGATGGATGCACAATAATAAAAAAAAAAAAAATTGGTAGCCTATATAAATGTTCATCCCAATACTTGTGTACTTTGTTTTTTAAAACAAACTTTTACTTGTAACAGACAATTTCTTTTACATTGCACATATTGTGGCAAAACTTGTACAAAAGAGAGTAGCCTACAGTATATACTGCTGGATATATAGTTAGATATTCATTACAACATCTTCCTATATTGTTCATCATTCCGTATCACTCTGTTCTGGAGGAAGGTATAGAACTAGTTTCTGGTGCTTGTTGGAGAGTCTCGTCCTTGAGCCACGCATGCCATTCCTTGTCTTAATCTAGATGCAGATAGGTTTCAGCTGGTCCACTACTTCAGGGAGAGGGAGAGGGTGCGTGGTGAAGAATTGGGCCAAGTGGCCAGTGGGTCCCTGTGGCCATGCAGGCGTGGGTATACGTTGCCATGTGTTTTTGGGCTGCCATGCAGTGTGTGTGGACCCGTTCACCCCCCTTCTTCTCTATGGAGGATAATTAATTGTTCACTTTTAGACTTATTTGGGACTTGTCCTTGGACCGAGGTCAGCGCTGCTCCATTTTTTGAGACGGAAAGCTTTTCGATGTAGAGAAGGCGTGAGAGGGAGTGTGATGAGAGAAAACGTCAGCGTACTGTGTGTGTGTGTGTGTGTGTGTGTGTGTGTGTGTGTGTGTGTGTGTGTGTGTGTGCGTGTGTCGGATATGGATGCACAATATTGTTGGATATAGCCCTACTATAGAGTGTGCTGACCATGGAAGGAGTTCCTCCCTGTCCCCAGATAACCTCTATTAGGGGTCCCCTAGGGGTAAAAACAAACCTTTCGTTCATGGCTAGGTGGCAAAGCCTTCATCCAATCAGGATAGAGAGGGGCCTTCCGCCAATCATGATCGAGCGGGGGCGGGCCTTGGTGTGCGTGCTGTTGGCCTGTGGCGTGTCCCCCACACTGTAGTGTGTGCATGTGCACATGTTGTTACCGGGGCAGACCGCGGTTATTTTCTCCAAATCACCAAAATCACTGAATGCACTTTAAGTATTTACTGTACTTACGTACAATTTTGAGTTATTTGTACTATACTTGAGTACATCAAATTTTCAGTACTACTTATTTCAGAGGCAGATATTGTACTTTTACTCCACTACATTTGGTTTAAAACATTAGCATATAGTTACTTTGTAGATAGCATTGTGAGCTTGTAGATCGGCTACACACACACACACACACGCACATGCACACACGCACGCGCACGCACACGCACACACACACACACACACTGACACACACACACACACACACACACACACACACACACACACACACACACACACATACACACACAGCTCCGCATATAATATAGTTACCGGTACTGAATAGCTAGAGTATTGGACACTTCAGTGATTGAAAGAGGGCATGAATCAACTAGATTTTATATTTTTTAGATATTTTTGGTTTTATCCCAGAGTATTACTGTCTTGGTTTCATCCCAGGGGACAGTACATTGAGTATTACTGTCTTTTGATGGACAAACAATTAATCTAATGACACAGTACGAACACAAAAGCTTGCGTCCGAAATGCTCACCGGGCAAACATTGCATCATGCTAAAGTAGGAAGTATTTTAGCAGCTGTTGGGGTGAGTTTTAGCTGCGCATCAGATGATTACATTGACATGATTTTGGAAGACTGAGCCACATCTGGCCATGACCAGATGTGGCTCTCTTATTATCAGTGGTGGAAAAAGTACTCAATTGTTTTACTTGAGTAAAAGTATACCAATACTGCAATTTAGAACTACTTCATTACAAGTAAAAGCACAGAATTGAAAATGTACTTGAGTAAAAGTACAAAAGTATCAGCATCAAAATGTACTTAAAGTGCTCATATTGCAGAATGTGCCATTTCACAAGTTCAAAATGTGTATAAAATCTATTGAAAATAGCAGATCTACAAGCTCACAATGTGTCGCATTGTGAGCTTGTAGATCGGCTATTTTCAAATGGCCGAAATGTATAGGGTTGAAGTGGTTTATGTATGTTTTCTAATCAAAAATAGCCAAAGTAACTAGTAACTAAAGTTTTCAAATAATTGCAGTGAAGTAAAAGTACAAATTTTGGCTCTTGAGATGTAGTGGAGTAGAAGTAAAAGTACTGGAAATTGGAAATACTCCAGTAAAGTACAAATACCTCAACATTGCACTTAAGTGCAGTACATAAGTAAAAGTATACTTAGTTACTTTCTAACACTGCTTTATTATAACCCATAGGATTTATTTAGAACACAAAATGTCATCATCATCGTTCATCACATTCCTCTCAAATTTGACTTCTTTCTAGTCAGCTGCTCCCTCCCATGGCCTCCCTGGCTGCTCATGCTGTTATGGCACAACCCCCACATACACGCCACGCGCTGTGCATTATGGTCTAAGCCAGGGGTTCCCAAAGTGGGGTCCGGCGGGGACCCCCAGGGGTCCTTGAGGGAGTTCCATGGAGGGTTCCCCAGCTAAATGATAGTTTGTAACCAAATGGACCCCTTATGGGTCTGTAACTCTGCGAGTGTACAAATGGAACCAAACGGACCCCTTATGGGTCTGTAACTCTGCGAGTGTACAAATGGAACCAAACGGACCCCTTATGGGTCTGTAACTCTGAGTCTGACTCTGAGAGTGTACAAATGGAACCAAACGGACCCCTTATGGCCAGGGGGAGGCGCTGTTCCAGAGTGTTGATGGAAAAGGCTCCTTTAGTCACCAACCTGGCCTGATATGACTCTCCAGCTGACCCCGACCGGTTGATCTATACGGGTACGCACTGGCACTCATTTTAGGGTTTTTAGTATGTCACTATGTCACGCATGTGACATGCATAGCTAGGTACTAGACCATGAAGAGCTTTTAAAGGTTATAGCTGCAGTAAAATCCCCCCAAAAAAAATCAATCCTAAAAGGAGACCGGCAGCCAGTGAAGTGCAGCTAAAAACATGCATTGGTATTGTGCTCTTTTCGCTCCTGAACTTGAATGAACACATGCATTTTGAACAAATTTGTTTAGAAATCCATGTCGTATATTATACACCGCTGCATCTCCACTAGCTAAAGAGTGCTGGCCGGTTGCCCTCCCTAAAATAGCCGATCTACAAGCTCTCAACGCGTCGCGTTGTGAGCTTGTAGTTCTGCTATTGTTGTCCAAAAAGTGCCCTCTTAACGGGATCTCAGCCCCTGCCTCCCTGCCTCTCTCTCTATAGCACTCTCTGCCTGACTCACTCACTGACTGGGCCATGCCTGAGGAGAGAGGCATACTGTATATATACACATCACTGACTGGGCCATGCCTGAGGAGAGAGGCATACTGTATATATACACATCACTGACTGGGCCATGCCTGAGGAGAGAGGCATACTGTATATTTACACATCACTGACTGGGCCATGCCTGAGGAGAGAGGCATACTGTATACATCACTGACTGGGCCACGCCTGAGGAGAGAGGCATACTGTATATATATATACACGTCACTGACCGGGCCATGCCTGAGGAGAGAGTATACTGTATATATACACATCACTGACTTGGCCATGCCTGAGGAGAGAGGCATACTGTATATATATATACACGTCACTGACTGGGCCATGCCTGAGGAGAGAGTATACTGTATATATACACATCACTGACTGGGCCATGCCTGAGGAGAGAGGCATACTGTATATATATATACACGTCACTGACGGGCCATGCCTCATGAGGAGAGAGGTATGCTGTATGTATACAGTGTACACGTCACTGACGGGCCATGCCTGAGGAGAGAGGTGTATACATGTATATATATACGTGGCATAATAGTGTCCTGTCATCTTTCGAGGCGTCATGTCCGCTACAGTTGCCCCCGAGGCTAACATTATGAACACACCAATCACCGGAGGAAGAGGGAGGAATGAATGAATGAATGAACGAATGAATGAACGGATGGACGGCCGGACGGACGGCGGGCCGGATGGACTGAAGAATGAATGAATGAATGAATGAATGAATGAATGAATGAATGAATGAATGAATTAATTAATGAATTAATGAATTAATTAAATAATTAATAAGTATAGATTTATCAGGAGGCCTTTTAAGTAGGTCACTGAGACGACCCATTTCAGTGTAACCGATGGGGAGGAGGAGGGTGCATGTTTGAGGATGCGTGAGCACGCTCGCGTGTGGTGTTTATATGTTGCGTGTACGTATAGTATACGCTCACGCAACAAGAGAACAACATCATGAAACAAAAGAAAGTACGGTTTGTTGGTCAGAAAGACGGTGGGTGGGTGCACACTCGTGTGTGTGTGTTTGTGTGCGTGTGTGTGTATGTGTGTCTATATGAGAGAGACAAAGAGAGAGAGAGATACTGTTGGAGTGCACACAAACATAATGTGCGCTGCTATATCCAGTATGGTTATTTATTTGATGCCAGTGGTGAAACTCTAAACTGAATTTTGTTGTTTCATGCAAGCAATGACAAATAAAGATCTATCTATCTATCTATACACACATGTAAGTTCATATACATTATGGAACTGGCCTGTTCTGACATCACAACACTCCATATTTGGGCATATGCCCTGACATCACAACACTCCATATTTGGGCATATGCCCTGACACACAACTCGTATGGATTATTGTAGGAACCAAGAGAGACAGAGAGAGAGAGAGAGAGAGAGAGAGAGAGAGAGAGAGAGAGAGGCCTGTTATAAAGAGATGAAGTCTCAGTAGCAGGAGATGTGTTCTGCCTGGTGACAGCTGGAACTGCCAGAGGCCAATCACATCCAAACATGGCTTTGATTGAGGCGGGTCTTCCTGCCTGCTGCCTTTCCTGCACGAAGTAGGTATATTTCTGGTGTTGTTGCCTCTCTCTCTCTCTCTCTCTCTCTCTCTCGCGCGCGCGCGCGCACGCTCACACGTACACGCACACGCACACACATACCACATGTGCACACATACTGTACTAGTATACAGTATAATGCAAGGACATCACTTAATTGTTCATACACATTTATTTCTTATTTCTTTCACAAACCCATGGATGCCCATGTGTGGGTGTAACACACATGCACGCACGCACGCATGACTCTCATACAGTCTTTCTCTGAGGTTTGTTCTGTATTTGTTCCGGTACTTCCTGTCACATGATGTCACACAGCACAGATTTTTACAGCAAATGTAAAGATTTTAGTGTTATAGTCAGTTTTAGTTACATTTTGGTCACCTGGAATGTTTTAGTATTTAGTCCAGTTTTAGTCGACCACAATCTATACAGTTGTTTTTTGTCGACAAAGAAAGCATTTCAGCGGGCCTGGATGTCATCGTAATGGCTGATTTTACACATGCTAAAAATAGCTACCAAGTGTAAAATGACTTTAGTCATCACGGCATCGTTTTTATTTCCTTTTTATTCCGTTTTCCTCTGTGAAAAAAGGTATACAGTCGACGAAAAAATTCCGGTCGACCAAATCAACGTCATGCAGGTCAGGTGTGTCAGGGTGAGAGCAGTGCTGCCCGGCGACAACTATCACTGCAACTGTTCTAATCAGAGAGCACCTGTGGTCCGTCGTCCAGCCGGCCAATCACTGGGCAGAGATCCTATAAATAACACAGTCACTACAACCGCCAGTCTATCACAACAACACAAGTCTTGTATAGTATTGGGCTCCCTGGCACGCACGCACGCACGCACGCACGTACGCACTCAGATGGGGGGTCGGCGGCCAATTACATATATTTCTGTGGGTCCTTGACAAGAAATAGTTTGAGAACCACTGATATAAAAACTATAGGTTTTTCAGAAAACTGACATTTGAAAAAAGACATTTGTAGAATCGTCCATGTGTAAATGGGTTAACAACACAAGTCTTGTATAGTATTGGGCTCCTTGGCACGAACGCACGCACAGGGGCACGCACAGGGGCACATGCACGCACACACACACACACACACACACACACACACACACACACACACACACACACACATGCACACACAGTAGACTGTCTAGAGGTCCACGTGCACTTTGTTATTACCGCGTGGAGCAGCAGCTGGTTTTGTGTCTGGTTGGTTGCCGTGGGTACCCTGGCTGTTGCTAGGCAAAGCTAAACCCCCTGACCACTGAGCCCCCCCCCCCCCCCAAGTACCTTCTGCTCTGACACCATGGCTGCATGGGAGGGAGCAGGAGTCAGCAAAGACACACACACACACACACGCACACGCACACACACACACACACACACACTGTAAGATATATATATTTTTTTTTTGCGGCTTACGCCTTTATTGATTTTTTAAGGGATAGAAAGTAGGCTGACAGGAAACGGGAGAGAGATGGGGGGATGACATGCGGTAAAGGCCGTGTCGGGTCCGGGAGTCGAACCCGCGGCACACCGCGACTGGATCACCAGTCCGGTGCCCAGACCGTTACGCTACGGCCTGGGCCACACACACTGTATACATATCGTCAGTGTCGGGCGGAAACCATGTACTGTATCTGTATCTCCATGTTTGTAAATGAATGTCCTACTACTTACATCATACAACGGTGTTGCACAAAAATGGAGAAAACGGCAGTTCTACTCACCACGCGTTGCCTTGTGAGCTTGAAGATCGACTATTTTCACAGTTCTATATATTTTATTAATGTAAAAAACACAGTCTCAGTCAATGTAAAAATTTACCAAATTAATCCGGACCCAAATAACAAAATAAGAAGAAGATAACACACATACTTTAAAGAGTTGAATCATATTGAGTAACTTTTAAGTATTATTATTATATTTTTTTACTATTTCCTGTAAGTTTCCATATTATACTTTATCACATATTCAGTGTACTCTAGCTACAGTAAAATATTATACTGTATATTTAAAGGCTTCAAAGTCTTAGTCATCAAATAAAGTAACTCACACACATACTGTACACTCACGCACGCACCACTTCCCCAATAATCACCATGGAGTCATTTATAGCACTCCATTCAGGCTAATCATCTATTTAGATGGATCGATTGCGTTCAGGCCACTGGACCTACACTGTGTGTGTGTGTGTGTGTGTGTGTGTGTGTGTGTGTGTGTGTGTGTGTGTGTGTGTGTGTGTGTGTGTGTGCGCGCGCGTGAGTGTGTGCGCGTGCGTGCGTGTCGTTGCAGTAGCATTGTCAGAGTTTAACTCAAATCAAAGCCTTCCACTGTGACACTAATGCACAAAGAAACACACACACACACACACACACACACACACACACACACACACACACACACACACACACACACACACTGTGTAGGTCGTCAGCTAAATGGGATTTGAAGAAGCTACAGGTTGCTCAACATAAATGTCTGTACAGGACGAGCAGATATAGATCTATATATTATGCATGAAGGTCTGCCATATATAGTCTGCATTGTTGACTCTATTCCACACGCTATAGAAAGATCACAATGTTCAGGGGAAACAATCACTTGAACCCGTTTAGACCCGATCGAGGCACATTCTTAAAAGAAAGGTCTTCTAAATCCTGACAGTTTTCTGACCAACCTATGTTTTTATGTCAGTGGTGCTCAACCTATGTTTTTATGTCAGTGGTGCTCAACCTATGTTTTTATGTCAGTGGTGCTCAACCTTTTTCATGTCAAGGATATTTGGCCGCCTGAATGACAGTTTTGTAAAAACAATAACCTCACAATTTAGATGACTGCATTTGTCGAGTAATATTTGAGAGAAACTCAACATGATCTCGGTGGGTGTGATGCTTCCAATCCCTTCACTCTGCAGCCTCAGTCTTTCATCAAGCATCATGTCATTTATCATTCATATAGTAACATCAATATTTCTGCTCCTTTCCCCCCATCTCCTTTCTATCTATCTCTCTCTCTCTCTCTCTCTCTCTCTCCCTCCCAGGACGGGCGAGGACACGGCCACCGAAGGCAAGCACCTGCGCATGGGCTCCATGACCATGCCGGCCATGCCCCACCAGGTGGAGCGCGTGCCCCACCCCCACCACCACCACCCGCCGTCTCCTCACGCCCTCTCGCCCTGCGGCCCGGCGGGCGGCGGCGGCTTCTCCGCCGTGCGCTCCCAGTCGCTCCACTCGGTCGGGGGTGGCGGCGGGGGCGGGGGCGGCGAAGAGGAAGCGGGGAGCCCCACCAACAGGAAGCAGCCGCCTCCCAAGCCCCGGCGCGACCCGGCCACCAAGCTGAGCATGTCGTCGGAGGCGGTGGACCGCCACAGCCCCACGCTGCAGTCCGCCTGCCGCGGGGAGAGATGTGACGGTGAGCACCATGCACCACACCACGCGACCGCCATTTTGAACAGCAGGGAATCGCATAGCTTCCAATTGACATATTGGTTGTTCAGTTTGACCCACCGGTTTTGGAGATGTGGCTTATAGGGTGATGTCTTGCAGAGAAACAGCGAGATTTGCGAAATCAGGCTTGAAAGGTTCACTTCTGTGGTCTCTAACATTAGCTACACCTAGCTACATGTTTAAGCATTTATTTCATATTTACCTGTCGATTCCAGCTCTGACACTTATTTCAGACATGCTCTAGTATGTGGAGAGTCTGCCTATGTGCTATTAACTCATTTTTGGGGAAAAAATGTGTTAATAGGAAAATAAATTGTTCTCGTCTGGTGAAAAGCTGGAATTTGCGCGCTGGCAGGCTCTCAGTCAAATCTGGTCACAAATCTGGTCACACACACACACACACACACACACACACACACACACACACACACACACACACACACACACACACACACACACACACACACACACACACACATCTTCTACTGTGGTATTCATTACAAATATCAACAACAATGCGTATAAATGTGAGACAATAAGAGGAGATAAAATCGAATCAATACGTCCCATTTAAAACAACCAACCAACAACCAAAGTGCTGTACAAGATGAAAAGCAAAAGCATCAATATGCATAACATACACGTGCGTGCGCCCACTGCACTAAACATCCATGTATCCAACTATACATGCACCTATAGGGCTCTATTTTCGTCCATGCTAAACCCCTTATCCCTAAACTACTTTTTGAGTGGATGCAACCACTCCAAGGAACAGCAATGCCCCCGTGTCCCATGTTTAGGGTACCAATAGGGGCAAAAGTGGCGCTGTTCTGCTAGAAACAGAGAGAAAGAGAGAGAGAGATAGTGTTGCACTGTTGCCTGCTAGATACATGTGGAGTGTGCATAAGAGAGAGAGAGAGAGAGAGAGAGAGAGAGAGGTCTGGTAATTCCCCCACATAGTAACTCAAGTGCGGGGCGGCTCATCGGAAACGGGGCGGCATACGGTATATAAAATGACATAAATAACATGGGCTCAGGTGAGATTAAACTAAATTATGGTACGTCTTGAGTAATAAAGAGAATAGGAAAAAACGTCAGGGTTTATAGTGACAGGCAGGCAGGGGTGTAAAAAAGCATGCTCAAAAAGCACATAACTATTAATGTGATATGTTTGTGCCACAAACACAGGCTGGTCAGAATATGAGTCTCTGAGGGATGACAATTCTGAGGTGTGCTTGAGTGCGTGTGACTGTGTGTGTGCGTGTGTGTGCCTGTGCCTGTGCGTGTGCGCGTGCATGTGCGCTCGGGCGAGCGTGCGCGTGTGCGTGTGTGTGTGTGAGTGTGTGTGTGTGTGTGTGTGTGTACAGAATAATCATAAAAACACGCAGGCTGCGGCTCCAGCAGAACGAGGTTACTGAAGGACAAAGGCACGCGAAAAAACACAAACACACACACACACACACACACACACACACACACACACACACACACACACACACACACACACACACACACACACGGAAAGATTAAAAGAGGATAAGTTTTAGCCTTACTTGACCGCACGCAGCTTTTTATTTTCTCATCCACTGCCTGGAATGATCTACTACTACTAATGTCTGCGTTATAGCTATGTAGTTGCGCGTGGGTGTCACCGCGAGAAAATAGCCGATCTACAAGCTCACAACTTGCAGATCGGCTATTTCCGGCGGCGCAAACTAAATATCATAAACTCAGGCTTTTAATTAATTCGGCCCAGCGGAGATCCGCAAAGGGAGTCATGGCGACCGACCGGTCCAATTTACGATGTGCCCCGTCTGAGAACTACCCATGTGGAAAACGCATGCGTGGCTCCCTGGAGTATACAGTTTTTTTTTTTAAAGGAGATGGCAACGTCTCTGTGTAGAAGCCATGGAGACTCGAGAGCATATTTTGTGATCATATGCCTGGGTTGGTTTGGGTTGTCATTTCTGGAGCATATACTGTCTGTCCCTCGACGCGTCTGTTCTTGGTCTGGAACGCTGCCCTGGCTGCGGTCCTCCTCAGTGCCGAGGAGAGTAGAAGTGTCCTGATGTGACCTCGCCCCGCCCGTTGGCTCTTTTATTTTGGAAACCCAACCCGCTTCTTCGCGCTTTTTTGGTTTGGTTTTGTTTCGTATGGCCGTCCTATAGCTCTATAGTAACCTTCGTCGCAGCAGGGTGGCAGATGGAGCAACGTGTTGCTGCATGCTTTCGTGCAGCCGGTTCGTCATCATCGCTCACTCATATAGTCACTTGGTTATAGTCCAAAATCACCACTTTATTATCCCCCCGCCCCCCACCCTAAGCCCCGGCTGTCAACGCACGGGCTCGCCAGGCTAAGGGGAAAGGGGATGACACCAGAAAAACACAAGCATATAGTATACTTTATTAAAAAATAACGTCGATTCATTGAATACAAAAATGCCATTTGGGTTTAGTGACTTTGCCTTCAGGTCATGGATGATGGTCAACCGTGTACATCTTTAGGCTTGTTAAAGGCATTTCCCCTTCACATTTTTACACTGACTTTGTGTTATACTTTTTTAAACGATACGATGCCATACAATATAAGCATAAAATCACACCCGTGTGAATTGAGGGGCGCTCTATTCATCATACATCGTCCAATAAAACAACATAAAAATAAGACATATAATATCTAATACAACTGCTGTTCCTTTAGACATAATTGACCACCTTATGACCTTATGACCTTATACCTGACCTTGAAACGTACCTTATACGTTTACGGCACCAATAATAGTGGTCCCTTATTGGCCAAGAGGTTCCCACCGACATACCGACAGCCGATTTGCTCAGACAGATGTGACATAAATTCTGCATTCATCGTCAATGGCATTGAATGTGTTCAGACAGAATCTATAGCTGTTTATAGGAGGGTAATGGGTAATTACAGTATTGTACGTCAACTCACTGTTGGGAAATTGACTGATGCATACTGTACGACATGAATTCATGGTGCTGAAGGAGTGTTTGTGTGTGGTTCTCTGCTATATATATAACAACCATAGACGGCTTGCTCGCTCAGGGGAGAGAAAACAAAGCACATGCTGGACATTAGCCACTTACTACTATTGTAAAAAAATAGCAGATCTACAAGCTCATAGCTTGTAGATCTGCTATTTTTGAAGAATCGTGAAAATGTGTTGCACATTTTTGAATATATATTATCGGCCTCAGTCTAAATGGCTTAAACCCTTGTATGCTTACTGTAGTGAATGCCAGTCGCCTCCGTACTTTCCCTGTTCTTGTTTATGTTCCCTCTACACACCAAGGGCTTCATTTTCGTCACCGCTAAACCCCTTTAGCGGTGACGGTGACTATTTTGAAAAACATTTTTGAATAGTTCAAAGCCA